>NC_044556.1:93590097-93890097 GCF_007565055.1 Rhinopithecus roxellana | reverse complement strand
AGACAGTATTTCACCATGATGACCAGACCAGTCTCGAACTCTTAACCTCAGGCAATCCACCTGCCTCGGCCTCCCAAAGTGCTGGGATTACAGGAATGAGCCACCGCACCTGGCCAAAAATTCATATTATTGACACCTACATAGCAGCAAAGTGAGTCTGAAACTGCATTGTGCTAAACAGAAAGTCTCTATTATAGAATTTAAGGAACACACTTTTTTTTTTTTTTTGGAAACGAAGTCTCACTCTGTCACCCAGGCTGGAGTGCAGTGGCATGATCTTGGCTCACTGCAACCTCTGCCTCCCAGGTTCAAGCAATTCTCCTGCTTCAGCCTCCCAAGCAGCTGGGATTACAGGCATGTACAATCACACCTGGCTAATTTTTGTATTTTTAGAAGAGACGGGGTTTCACCATGTTGGCCAGGCTGGTCTCAAACTCCTGACCTCAGGTGATCCACTTGCCTCGGCCTCCCAAAGTGCTGGGATTATAGGCGTGAGCCACCATACCCGGCCAGGAACACAAATGTTTCTTGTCAATTTGACCAATTGAAGGACAACTTATTAACTTAGCTATGATCGACTGAAATCTCTAAAAGAAATTTTTATTTAATCTCTTTTTGAGACAGAATCTCACTCTGTCTGCCCAGACGAGTACAGTGGTGTGAACACGGCTCATTGCAACCTTCGCCTCCTAGACTCAAGTGATCCTCCCACCTCAGTCCCCAGGTAGCTGGGACCACAGACTTGCACACCATGCTAGGCTAGTTTTTTAAATTTTTGTAGAAATGAGGTCTCTCACTATATTGTCCAGACTGGTCTCAAACTCCTGGGCTCAAGCAATCCTCCCACCTCAGTCTCCCAAAGTGCTGGGATTATAGGCCTGAGTCACTGCACCTAGCCTAAAAGAAATTTGTATATAAAAAATGTGAGTTTCTGCTATGAGTGGACATTGTATCTGTGGGTAGAAATATAGTAGAAAGCAAAACTGGTATAGTCCCTGACTTGAGTTTATAGTTTAGAGAGGGAGACAGGTTTTTGTTTTTGCTTTTGTTTGTTTGTTTGTTTTTTGAGATGGAATTTTGCTCTTGTCACCCAGGCGATAGTGCAATGGTGCGATCTCAGCTCACTGCAACCTCTGCCTCCCAGGTTCAAGCTATTCTCCTGCCTCAGCCTCCCGAGTAGCTGGGATTACAGGTGCGCACCACCACGCCTGGCTAATTTTTGTGTTTTTAGCAGAGACGGGGTTTCACCATATTGGTCAGGCTGGTCTTGAACTCCTGACCACAAGTGATCCACCTGCCTCAGCCTCCCAAAGTGCTGGGATTACAGGCATCAGCCACCGAGCCCAGCTGAGAGACAGGTATTAATAAAAAACACCATAAAGATATAATTTCAAACTATAGTAAGTACAATCTAGTGTGTTATGGAAATATATACCAGGGGATCTAATTTAGATTAAGTATTCAAAGAAGGCTTCTCTGAGGAAGTAGTAATTAAGCTTATACCTGGAGGATAAGTAGGAGTTAGTCAGGCAGAGTTGAATGGCTTGCAGACCCCAAAATGAGAAAGAGACTGGTTCACTCAAAGAAGCCCAGTGGGACTGAGGCAGTATAAGAGAAGTTTGGACAGTTGGCAGGGCCTTGGGCACCAGCGGGAGTTTGGTTTTATCTTCAATGGCATGGAAGCCATTGAAGGATGTTGAAGAGGACAGTGATGTAATCCAGCCTATCCCTGGGTATCATCAGTGACAGGAGGACAGAGACAGCAGATTTACAACTGCAATTCCAATTTAACATCAGGATAACTCAACATTCGCTAAGCCTGATCTGTGCCAAACACGTCAGGGCACAGCTGATGATGGATACCAGCAGCCCATGGGGCAATCGACTCAATGAGGCCTCCAACCAGTGACTCATAAGGATGTGAATCCTGTCACCAACCACTTGAGTGAGTGTGGATGCAGATCCTGCCCAACTTCAGCTTTCAGATGAGACCAAAGCCCTGGCTGACACCTTGATTGCGGACTTGTGGCAGGCCTGGAGGCAGAGGCTCCCAGCTCAGGCATGCCCAGATTCCTGACCACAGAAGCCATGAGGTGACCAGGTGACTCATACCTGTAATCCCAGTACTTCGGGAGGCTGAGGCAGGCAGATCCCTTGAGCCCATTAGTTTGAGATCAGCCTGGACAATCTGGTGAAACCCTGTTTCTATTTAAAAAAAGAAAAAAAAATTAGCTGGGTGTAGTGGCATGCACCTGTAGTCCCAGCTACTTGGGAGGCTGAGGTGGGAGGATCACCTGAGCCTGGGAGGTTGAGGCCACGCTGAGCCAAGATTGCACCACTGCACTTAAGCTGGGTAACAGTGAGACTCTGTCAAAAAGAAAAGGAAGGAAGGAAGAGAAGGAAGGAAGGAAGGAAGGAAGGAAGGAAGGAAGGAAGGAAGGAAGGAAGGAAGGAAGGAAGGAAGGAAGGAAGGAAGGAAGGGAGGGAGGAAGGAAAGGCAGGCAGGCAGAAGTGATGAGATGCAGCAATATATAACTATCCCATCTGTCTGGCTGCACAGCCCATTCTTTTTACTGCTATGCTATAGAAAATAAAATAATTACTAATTTTTTTAAATCACTGGCAACTGTAAGGAACATAAATTGGAGGACATAAGAATGAGAGCAAGGAGACCAGTTACAATCATCATAAAAGGAAGGGACAAGGGTGATGTGGACCACAGTGGAAGTGGAGAGCATGGACAGGTCCAGTGAGCACTTTAGAGGCAGGATTAGCTGGACGTTGTATCAGGGTTGAATGTGGGACGGGAGGAGAAAAAAGAATTATGGCTGACCCACATCTTTCTGTTATGAGCAACTTGGATAGGGTTGCCATGTATTGTGGTGCACAACTACAGAAAGAGGAGGTTCAGGGAAACGGATCAAGAGGAGGTTCAGGGGAAAGGATCAAGAGTTCAGTTTTCAACTTCCTAAGTGTGAGATGCTTTATCAGAGAACCACATGAAGATAGCAGATAGGCACTTGGGTAGACATACCTGGAGCTCAGGAGAAGTCTGGGCTTGTGCTCATTTGGAAATTGTTTCCGTTTGAGTGCTTTCTGCTACAAGGGACCGAAGTCTGACTCCAGGTGGCCTTTTTAAGTAAGGAATTTTACTGGTTCACATAATGGAAAGTCTGAGGGCTCAGGAGGGTTTCATGTGCAACTCACTATGAGCCCACCTCTGTTCTATACCCCACCTGTGCCCTCTTCTGTGGCTGGCTTTTCCCATGGTTGTGAGAGGGCTACCAACTGCAGCTAGGGCCAGTCCTCACTCATGTCTAGGGGGAGTGTGAGCTCCTATTCTTCACTCTTAAGAGCAGCCCCTTAAACCTCTCCAGTTTGGATTAGGCCTTCAGTCATTGAACCAGTTCCTGACAAGATATGGTCATACTGGCTTATAATAAGTTGAGGGCAGTCCCCCAATCCTGACATAATAGGGGAAAGTGAACATTGGAGTCAAGCACAATATCTTCCCCAAGAGTCACTGGCATGTAATTGGAATTTGAAGCCTTGCAAATAAATGTGATGACCAACAATAACAGGGTAGAGAGAGAAGGGATAAGAACTTAGACGTATGCTGTGGAGTCCACTAAAACTCAAGAGGTCAGAAGGGAGTAGCCAGCAAAGGAAGAAAAACAGAAGAAGGCCATATAAAACTATGAGGCACTTAAAAGGGTATCCCTGTGACCTTGAAATAGGAGGAAATTTCTTTTTTTTCCTTCTTGAGACAGAGTTTCACTCTTGTTGCCCAGGCTGGAGTGCAATGGCGCGATCTCAGCTCACTCCAACCTCCACCTCCTGGGTTCAAGTGATTCTCCTGTCTCAGCCTCTCTAGTAGCTGGGATTACAGGCGACTGCCACCATGCCCAGCTAATTTTTTTATTTTTAGTAGAGATAGAGTTTCATTACGTTGGCCAAGCTGGTCTCCAACTCCTGACCTCAGGCAATCCACCTGCCTGAGCCTCCCAAAGTGCTGAGATTACAGGTGTGAGCCACAGTGCCCGGATTTTGTTTTTGTTTTTGTTTTTGACAGATTTCTGCTCTTGTTGCCCAGGCTGGAGTGCAATGGCATGATCTCAGCTCACCGCAACCTCCGCCTCCCAGATTCATGCAATTCTCCTGCCTCAGCCTCTCAAGTAGCTGGGATTACAGGCATATGCCACCACACTCGGCTAATTTTGTGTTTTTAGTAAAGACAGGACTTCTACATGTTGGTCAGGCTGGTCTTGAACTCCCGACCTCAGGTGATCTGCTCACCTCTGCCTCCCAAAGTGCTGGGATTACAGGTGTGGGCCACCGCGCCTGGCCAGAAATTTTTAAATAAACGAAAAAGCACTAACCAAAAGGGAAAAGAAGGATTCAATTGTAAAACATCTCTTACTCAAAGACACCACAAAAAGAATGAAAAGGCATGCTACAGAATGTGAAAAGATGCTTGTAAAACACGAGCAACAGCAAACTAGTGTCTAGAGAGAGCAAGCCCAGTAGGATGTGCTGTGATTGTGGAATGTTCTGCAGGTCTGCTCCTTCCTGTAGAATGTGATGTGAGGAGGGGACTGTTATGTTGTTGTGTGCCTCTGTATAGAATGTGACTGCAGTAGAGGAATGTTCTACAGCTCTGTCCTGTCCTATAGAATGTGATGTGAGGATAGGAATGTTCTGGAGTTCTGTCCTGTCCTGCAGAATGTGCCATGAGGATGGGAATGTTCTGTAACTTCTGCTGTCCAGCAGAATAGCCACTAGCCATGTGTTGCTACTGAGCATGTGAAATATTGCTCATACAACTGACCAACTGAACTTATTTTATTCATTTAAATTTAACCACGTTAGGCTGGTCGCCGTGGCACACACCTGTAATCCCAGCACTTTGGGAGGCCAAAGTGGGTGAATCACCTGAGGTTAGGAGCTCGAGACCAGCCTGGCCAGCATGGTGAAACCCCAGATCCACCAAAAAAATACAAAAATTAGCTGGGTATGGTGGCACATGCCTGTAGTCCCAGCTACTTGGGAGGCCGAGGCAGGAGGATCACTTGAACCCAAGAGACAGAGGCTGCAGTAAGCTGAGATCCGTGGGCGACAGAACAGGACTCCGTCTCAAAAAAAAAAAAAAAAAAAAGAGTAAGAAGGAGATGAAGAATGGAGAGAGGATTTGGGGTTGCAGACAATTTCAGGCAGCTGAGGGGAGCAGAGATGAAGAGATTACTGAAGGTGGCATGGAAGCAAGAAATAATTGTTCTGTCTGCTCGTTGGTTTTGTTTTGGTTTTATGTATTTGTTTTAATGAAGGTTCCTAGAGCAGGGACTTTCACACTTGTTGACTTCAACCCACATTTGTAGACTTCAGTAACAAATGTATTTCACACTGTGTCCTGACATACACATATGCTATGTTTACTGAATCTAAGACTCCTTTGATGAGAAGATGCACTGTTATGTACCATTTTTTAAAACTGTCAGATGATGAAGAATGCTTTCTCTTCACTTAGAAGTTAATTTTATTTTATGTCTGTGTTTGCTATTTTTTTTGAGACAAGGCCTCACTAGATTGTCCAGGCTGGTCTCACACTCGTAGGCTCAAGCACTCTTCCTGCCTCAGCCTCCTGAGTAGCTGGGACTACAGATGCACTCCAGCACACCCACCTTATTTTATGCTTATTTAAAGTCCTTTCCTTTAGACCGTACATTGTTTTTATGATATAAGTGAAATCCACTAGTATTGGTGTTCCTAAAACTTCCTCACACCAAGTCCAACTTTTTGAATTGGTCGTCAGTGTCTAACTGTTCCCCTCTGTGCTCCCCGAAACCTTGATCTTAGCAGAAGGTGTTAACAGACTTTCATGCTTTACATTCTTTCCTTAAATTGTCATTCAGTATTTTTCTGACCGAGCTAATGAAGATGGGAGTGATGCAGTCCCACCACCTGGACTAACAACCCACGTCAAATGTCACAACCACCCTCTGGCAAGATGCCATCCCATAATAAGTCCTATCCTCTCCTGATTTCAGAAATGTTCCCCCAAATTTTTAAATTACATATGAGGCTCAACAAAGGGTAGTATATAAGAAAACCATTTCTGGCCAGGTGCAGTGGCTCACACCTGTAATCCCAGCACTTTGGGAGGCTGAGGCGGGTGGATCACTTGAGGCCAGGAGTTCTAGACCAGCCTGGCCAACATGGTGAAACCCCGTGTCTATCTACTAAAAATACAAAAATTAGCCGGGCACAGTGGTGTGCACACCTGTAATCCCAGCTCCTTGGGAGGCTGAGGCACAAGAATCACTTGAACCCAAGAGACAGAGGTTGCAGTGAGCTGAGATTGTGCCACTGCACTCCAGCCTGGGCGACAGAGTAACTCTGTCTCAAAAAATATATGAATAAATAAATAAACCATTTCTATGTGAGATGTACTGTGAGATAAAATTTTTAATATTGGTCACTTCCCACTAATTAATTCCATGGCCCACAAGTGAGGTCATTATGTGCAAGCTGGAAAGGGCAGTAGGGACCAGCTGAACACCAATAAGCAGTGTGCAGAGTGGGGAGGGAAGTGGGGACAAGAGGCCGGTATTGGAGTAGGCTGGGGTCAGAAGTCCTGGGGGCAGGCCTGGCCTTGAATTACCAAGGCTCTTCCTCAGTGTTCCATGTGGGAAGAAGGAAAGAAAAGAGACAGGGAGGTAGGTTGTAAATAAAAGAATAAGCTTGTGAGACCATTCAGTCTACACTCACTTTAGTCAACGTGGTTTATTTTGGTTCACTCAGATTAATGCTTATGCATCTTTGTTCACAACATTCAGCTTTGATAGCCTTTTCTAAAACAAGAGGGTAGGTCGGGCGTTCTGGCTCACTCCTGAAATCCCAACACTTTGGGAGGCCAAGGTGGGCGGATCACTTGAGGCCAGGAGTTCGAGGCCAGCCTGGCCAACATGGTGAAACCCTGTCTCTACAAAAATTAGGTGTGGTAGTGTGTGCCTATAATCCCAGCTACTCAGGAGGCTGAGGCAAGAAAATCGCTTGAATCTGGGAGGTGGAGGATGCAGAGAGCCGAGATTGCACCTTTGCACTCCAGCCTCGGTGACACAGCGAGACTGTCTCTAAATAAACAAATAAATAATAAATAAATAAATAAAACAAGAGGGTGATGGGCTCTAGAGAGCTCAACTGATGCTGGCTATTGTCTGGTAAAAATCACAGTAATTCTAACTCCTTTTGCCTGGACTTGATTTTCACATAGCTCAGCAGACTTTGCTGTCCATCTGGTCTAGGAAAATCCATAGTATGCACAGTTTACTCTCTGCAGCACTGCAGACACTGAATTCAAATATTATGAAATGCACACATCTATAGAAGAAAGCTGGGCGTTTTAGGGAGGGAGGAAGGGAGTTTTACTTGGCTTGCTGAGTTTGGGCTGGTGCAGGGAGAGGGGTCCGGTGTTTATTTGCAGAGTATGGAATGCTAAGGCCGGACAGGTGACATGTGCTGTTGAATTCCAGCTTAAGTGAGGTGTGCCCGTGGCATTGGGTAAGTCCTTGGCCTCCCTGAGCCTGTTGGCTCACCTGTGAATGTGGACATATTTATACCTACCAGGTATGTTGGCAAGATTAAATGACAGAAAGAATATAGGCCCCACCCATAGCACATACTCAATGTTTTCCTGCCTCACAATAACTCAATCATCTGGGGTAACTTCTTCAAAATATGGAGGTGGAACTGTGCCAGAACAGTGCGGGAGAAAACGTTAAATTTGGAAGGTCATTTGAGGTAATGAAAATTGATTTTGGTGATATTTGCGCAATACTGAATATATTTAAAACCACTGAGTTGTACTGTTTTGTTTGTTTGTTTGAGACAGAGTTTTGCTCTTGTTGCCCAGGCTGGAGTGCAATGGTGCCATCTCGGCTCACTGCAACCTTCGCCTCCTGGGTTCAAGCAATTCTCCTGCCTCAGCCTCCCTAGTAGCTGGGATTACAAGCATGCACCCCCCACGCCCAGCTAATTTTTGTATTTTTAGTAGAGACAGGATTTCGCCATGTTGATCAGGCTGGTCTTGAATGCCTGACCTAAGGTAATCCGCCCGCCTCAGCCTCCCAAAGTACTGGGATTATAGGCATGAGCCACTGTGCCTGGCTGAGTTGTACATTTTAAGAAGAGGAATTGTATGGTACGTGAATTCAACCTCAATAAGGTCGTTAGCCCCCAAAATTGAAAAAGTAAGATGCGACGGCCTGTAATTGGCAATAATTCAATAATGCTTATCGAATGATAGAGTAAATGAATGTATGGCAAAAGATAGCTATTCATTTATGAAACAAAACCAGTCTGGGTTCCTTTTGACTTTGAGGAGACTTCAACTCAACTACCTGTAGGACTTTTAAGGATGAATTTATTGGAAGAGGATCACAAATATTAACTCAATGCACCAACTTTTGTGTTTTGAATTATTCTTGTTTCTTTTGATGTTTTTTAAAATGAGACTTACGCTTCTAAAAGTATGTCCAAAATTTTTTTGAAAGGCAATTTTTAATGCCTACCTACTCCGTGCCATAAAATGCTCTTTCTTGATTAAGCCAGTATTACTGGATTTATCAATGTCTCAAAGTTTGTGACTTTCTATAAAACAAAGTTCAAATCTGAACTAACTCACAAGTTGTTCTGATGTCTCATAAATTTATGTTGGTAAAATACCTTTGCCTCCCAGAATAAAACCAGACCAGGTGCAGTGGCCTATAATCCCAGAACTCTGGGAGGCTGAGCTGGGAGGATTGCTTGAGGCCATGAGTTCAAGACCAGCCTGGGCAACATAGTGAAACCCTGTCTCTACAAAAAAAATAAAATAAAATAAAATAATTTAAAAATAGCCAGACATGGTGGCATGTGCCTATAGTCCCAGCTACTCAGGAATTAGAGGTGGGAGTAGCATTTGAGCCCAGAAGTTCAAGGTTGCAGTGAGCCATGATTGTGCCACTGCATTTCAGCTTGTGCAACAGAGTGAGACCCTGTCTCTAAAAATAAAATTTAGATTTTAAAAAAGAATAGGCCAGGCATGGTGGCTCATGCTTGTAATCCTCAGCCTTTGGGAGGCTGAGGCGGGTGGATCGCCTGAGGTTAGGAGTTCGAGACCAGCCCGGCCATCATGGTGAAACCATTTGTAAAACGATTTGTAAAAATACAAAAATTATCTGGGCATGGTGGCAGGCACCCATAATCTCAGCTACTCAGGAGGCTAAGGCAGGAGAATCATCGCTTGAACCTGGGAGGCAGAGGTTGCAGTGAACAGAGATCACACCATTGCTCTCCAGCCTGGGCAACAAGAGTGAAACTCCATCTAAAAAACTAAATAAATACATAAAACCATAGGTAAGTATAACGAGGGACAAGATACTGCAATTTCTGCTCAAGCTAAGAAGAAAAAGGTAAAGCAATTTGGGGAGATAGCAGGCTATAAGTAAATGCCCAGAAGCATAGTGTGCTGTACACATAGTAATCTACTTCACGATCATTACCTTTGCTAAGGGCTAGTTATATAAAGGCACAACAGAGAAATCAAAAACAAACAAACAAACAAACAAACCCCGTCTCCCAAAGGAGAGAAAACTGTCTCTTTAGTTAGAAACATTTCTCTTTCATTATAAACTTTTTTGAATCCTCAAAAAAAAGTTCATGGATTTTGGTGCTGTTGAGAACCTGTCACAACCAAAGGTCAGCTCACTCTTTGGAGAGCCCTCTTTCTTTCTTATCTTCCTCTCTTTCTCGGCCATTTCCCACATTGTTTTCAAGCTGTATGTCTTTTCTTTCCTTGCTGAGTTCCCAAATCATGATCATCACTTAGTGTCTGACTTGAGACTCTGTTAGGGGTGGGGTCCTGCTGCCTGAAGCACAAAGCATGGCAGGGTCGGGTTCTGGCCTGTGGTTCCCAGCAAGGGCACTGAAGACAGGCAGCTCTTCCCTGGCATTCTGCCCTAGCACAGAGTGCGCCATAGATCCCATGAATGGCTGTCCTGTGAACAATGAGAGGACAGAAGGGAGCTGTGCAGGCTTCCTTCCAGCTGCAGACGCCAAAGCACACAGAGGGCCTGCTGACTGCAGCTGGGGAGTCCTGAAATGGCCTTGCATTTATATGAAGTGCCCATCCAAGCCGTGATCCAGAACAGTGCCATTATAAGGACACCTGAGATTCTCTCATTAACTGCAGCACAGCCTCTTGCCAGTGTCTCTCATCCCACTCTGCTGAGCTCTGAGCAATATTTAAATGAATTGGAGGCAGGCCAGGAGTTATTTTCCCTTCCCCTTTTCTCTATTTTCTGACTTATTCTCCCAGGGCTTTCTGTTCTCATGACACAGTTTTTACAGCCAAAGGTCAGTACATTTTCTTTTCAAAGGTCCTGTAGATCCTCCTCACTCCTGGCATCCTTTCACCTTCTTGTGAATGATGAAGGTGAAATAGAAAAGGTGAACCTTTTGAGAAGGAGGAAACACAATTTCTCCCCTGTTCTTCCAGACACTTCATTTCTTTGCTGCCACACTGTGGCAGCAGATTTGCCTTTAGGTTACAATCAATGTTAAGCCAAAACAAAGCTATAGTAAAATGCTAATAGATTCTGGGGCTCTGGGACATTTTCAGAGGGAGGGTGGGAGTAGACACAAGAAGAAATCAGGGGCTGGGCATGGTGGCTCATGCCTGTAATCCTAGGACTTTGGGAGGCCAAGGCAGGCGGATCACCTGGCCAACATCAGCCTGGCCAACATGGCAAAACTCCACCTCCACTAAAAAAAATACAAAAATTAGCTAGGCGTGGTGGCATAAGCCTGTAATCCCAACTACTAGGGAGGTTGAGACAGGAGAATCGCTTGAACCCAGGAGGCAAAGGTTGCAGTGAGCCGAGATTGTGCCACTGCACTCCAGCCTGGGCAACAGAGTGAGACTGTGTCTCAAAAAAAAAAGAAAGAAAGAAAGAAAAGAAAAGAAGAAATGAAGAAATCAGGGAATAATAAAAGCTACCACTTGTAAAAATACATATTGTGTGCCAGGCATTGTGTTAGATACCAGATATTCATTGATAAGTTAGGTAGAGGTGGTGTTCACCTGATAACTCCATTTTTCAGTTAATAGATGCCCTGCTTATAGTGGAGCCTCAACATCATTGAATTGAAATGTTTGCTAGTAGGTTGAACATCAGCAATGTTTGCTCTAGATTCTCCTGCTTGTGTGTGCAATAGTTCAAGAAATTCCTTTGGACAGTAATACCGTGGATCTAGCCTCTTAATGAAGAATACCCAAAGTACTCCTGGCAAAGAAACTGGCAATCACTTTGGGAGGTGGAGCATAGCCTCCTACCTCTAGATACAGTGTTCTGCAAATTCAAAGAGGAGAGATTTTATTTTATTTTATTTTACTTTATTTTATTTTATTTATTTTATTTTTTATTTTATTTTATTTTTTGAGACGGAGTCTCTGTTGCCCAGGCTAGAGTGCAGTGGCGCAATCTCAGCTCACTGCAACCTCTGCCTCCCGGGTTCAAGCGATTCTCCTGCCTCAGCCTCCTGAGTAGCTGGAATTACAGGCGCCCACCACTACGCCCAGCTAATTTTTGTATTTTTAGTAGAGACGGGGTTTCACTACGTTGGCCAGGCTGGTCACAAACTCCTGACATCAGGTGATCCGCCCGCCTCAACCTTCCAGGGTGCTGGGATTACAGGCGTGAGCCACAGCGCCTGGCAAGAGGAGAGTGTTGAAGTGCGGTTCAGAAACTATGAGAGAATTTAAAATGCTGTTACACTTAGCACTACTTCAACTAAGCCCTCCAACTGTTCCTAGATGGCACCTACTTCAGAAAGAAGTTTATGAGTCCTATTTGATGGAGAGTGAATATTTCATACATGTGGATTTGTTCAATTGGTACCTCCATTATTCAGTTAACAGAGAGGCTGACCTTGCACATGATAGCTACTCAGACATCTGTTAAACTGAAATGTTTGCTAAGCCTGCCTGATAAATTGTTTGGGTTTGCTGTTTCTTGATAAAAATGCCCAACAGTTTAAGAAATCCCCATTAACATTAACGCCCTGGATCTAGACTAATAAGGATACACAAATTTCCTCTCTCTCTTAAACTCAGTTTCTTTAAAACATTGCTCAAAATCAAGTTTTATGGAAAACTTCGTCACTTAGTCTGAAACGTAACTCTGATTTTTGTCATGTTTCATGTGGTCTGATCAGATGATATGGCCCCAAACATCAGCATGGCCAAATATTTTCCTTAATCACTCTTGTAGTGCTTTAAGACCACATCGTTGGCCAGGCACGGTTGCTCACACCTGTAATCCCAGTACTTTGGGAGGCCGACGCGGGCGGATCACCTGAGGTCAGGAGTTTGAGACCAGCCTGACCAACATGGAGAAACCTCATCTCTACTAAAAACACAAAATTAGCTGGGCATGATGGCGCATGCCTATAATCCTGGCTACTTGGGAGGCTGAGGCAGAAGAATAGCTTGAACTCAGGAGGTGGAGGTTGCGGTGAGCCGAGATCATGCCATTGCACTCCAGCCTGGGCAACAAGAGCGAAACTCTATCTCAAAAAAAAAAAAAAAAGAAAGAAAGAAAAAAGAAAAACACACATCTTATGGTGGAGATATTTGCCATGTTTTTCTGCCTTTCTCTGAGCCTGACCCAATCAGTGAGGAGGCAGCCAACCTTTCCAGGTATTTGAATGTTCTAAGGCCTCAAGGAATCCATTTATTAAACTATAAACTCCCTAACTCAAGCTACAGCTCCTGAAAAGGCGGGAGGGTGGGGTGGGAAGAGCAAGGTCCTCACTGCAGAGCAACTTGGGGCAGCACTGTGACTGACAGCACTTGTCTGGAGTCAGACCCATCTACATCCCAGGGCCACTACCTACTTAAGCAAACCACACATGATTTCTGTGCCTCTGTTTCCTCGTCTGTAAAATGCAGATTATCAGGCTGATGATATTATAAAAATTATATTAGTGCCAGGCTCAGTGGCTCACACCTGTAATACCAGTACTTTGGGAGGCCAAGGTGGGAGGATCACTTGAGGCTGGGAGTTCAAGACGAGCCTGGGCAACATAGCAAGACCTTGTCTCTAAAAAAAAAAAATGACAGGGTCATGCCTGGATGATGGGGGTCACACTTGGGTCATAATAGGTTGTGGTAGTGCACACCTGTAGTCCCAGCTACCTAGGAGGCTGAGGCAGAAGATTGCTTGAACCCAACAGCTCAATGCTATGGTGAGCTATTACCACACCACTGCACTCCAGCCTGGGTGAAAGAGCGAGACTCTCCAGCATGGGTGACAGAGAGAGATCCTGTCTCAAAAAAGAAAAGATAAATAAATAAATTATATTAGATATATAATGGGTTAGCTTATGAAAAGCATTCAGTAAATTACCATTGATAGCATCACTCCAGCAAAAGTCACTTCTCTGGGCTTCCATTTCCTCACATGTGAATTGGAAAGTTTAGGCAATCATGTCTAAAGTCTATTTCAGCTATAATCAAAGTGTCTGGTTATAAATAACACCACTACAAGCAAAGAACTGATAGGCATCGCTTTTTCTCTATTCCAATACACAGTATCAGAGCCTAGACAACAAAGGGGGACTTCATCTCTACTAAAAACTTTTTTAAAAGTTAGCCAGGCATGCTGGCACACACGTACAGGCAGGAGGATCACTTGAGCCCAGGAGGTTAAGGCTGCAGTGAGCTATGAAAGTACCACTGCACTACAGCCTGGGAGAAAGAGTGAGACTCTATGTCAAAACAAACAAACAAAAAATATATAAAAAACAATACATAGTATCAGTACTTTCTTAAGTTTGTGATTTTAAATGCTGTCTCTTAAGTAATCCACTGAAAGAAGATGTTTTTTTCTGCTGCCTGATGATTGTAATCAGTCTTATATTAGTCTAGGGCTGCCATAACAAAGTACTACAGATTGGGTGGGTTAATCAACAGAAATTTATTCTCTCTAGAGGTTCTAGAGGTTCTAGAGGCTGGAAGTCTGAGATCCAGGTGTCAGCAGGGGTGGTTTCTCCTGAGGCCTCTCTCCTGGGCTTGCAGATGGCCGTCTTCTCCCTGTGTCTCCACATGGGCTTCCTTCTGTGTGCATCTGTGTCCTAATTTCCTTTTATAAGAATACCAGTTATGTTGTATTAGGGCCCATCCTAATGGCCTCATTTAACATTAATTACCTCATTAAAGGCCCTTTACAAATACAGTCACATTCTGAAGTACTGGGAATTAAGACTTCAACATATGAACTTTTGCAGGGGACATAATTCATCCTCTAACTAAAGTGCTAACAACAGTGTCTATGCTTAAAAGAGATTGCAGCAGAGTTCTTTACATCCCTCAAAACATTGGTATATTAAAATGATGACATCATGCTGATCCCAGCAGTATGAGCAAGAAGTGGCAAACATGCTGGAGGCATGCTGTAAGGTCTCTGTAAGACCTGCTTTGGAAGGTGAGAGATAAACCATAGAAAGATTGAGGGGCTTGCCTCATCAATACGGTATTTAGGGGCATGGTGGTCCGGGGCATACTGAGATACTCCTGCAAAGCAAAAGACAAAATGCTACTTTTTGCATCCCTCACCACAAAGAATGAAGCCTCACTGGATCCTGGAGGCAACAGTTCCACACTCAGGACTACTTTTCCAGTCCACATGCCAAGTGACACAGAACACTCCTCACTTTGAATGTGGCCTAGACAAGAAGGAGCTCTGCCACAGGCCCAGGCTGCAGGCAAAGAAGTCTTGCTTTGGATCATATGGTTGGGCAGGCCCAAAGATGCTGGAGGTACCAATAGTGGAGGATATTCAGTAAGGAGTTGATGCCAAGCTCTAGAGGGAGAGTCACAGTGCAGGCTCAGAGGACCTGGAACAAGGATATCCTGTCTGTTACTGGGCCCTGGAAGAGACTGAATGTTTGACCATGGAACAGCAAGTGCCTGTGAATCCAGAACTGCTAGTCATGACTTCTGGCTTCTGACAAACTCATTAAATCATAAGATCAGAGAAGCCCAGAGACAATCTATCATAAAATGGAAATCATACATCTGGACTGAGTTCAAGCAGGACAACAGGGTACAGGTGAGCCACATGAGCAGGTAGCCAGACGTTGGTCATCCACCATGGTCACACCAGTACCCCTCCCTCAACTTGCACTAATGGCGATATGCAAAGAGGGGAGGGCCTCATACTACCACTTGAAGCAGGAAGAAAATGCGTGAAATTGACTTATCTTGGGTTGGCTCAAGCCACAGATGGATGGCAGCACCACTGTAGCCACACTTGGGGGTGACCTTGAAAGACAGTGGAGAGAGGAACCCTTCCCAATGGGCAAAACATTGAGCATGCACCTGGGTATGTGTGTTGTGTAGAAAGAAAAGCAGCCCAAGATAAAAACATCTGGACTCATGGGAAGCAGCAAGTGACCTGTGTCAGGGACCTGGAAGGCCAGGGACATGGAGGTCTGGGGAAAAGGCATTTGGGTGGGCATATGGGAATGGGTAAAAAGAGGGATGATCTCTGAAGTACATGCTGTGCTCAGTGGAAAGCGTCCACCTCTGAAGACGCACCGATAACTGCACAGACAAAATGACTTCCCCTGTTGACATTAGCCAACCCTTGTCATCAGCCACCCCACGAGTGGAAACATAGGCACATGAATGGAGTGGCCATATTGCCAGAGATGGACGCCACACATGGGCTCATCTTCATGGACAGTCAGTGCCCTTTCCTGTTCCTGATTTTAATAAACATGCCTCTAGCGTTTCTCTTTAAAATGCTGGTTTAGAACTAAGGCATATAGGTTGGGTGCAGTGGCTCACTCCTTTAATGCCAGCACTTTGGGAGGGAGACCAAAGTGGGTGAATCACCTCAGTTCAGGAGTTCAAGACTAGTCTGAGCAACATGGCGAAATCCCATCTCTACAAAAAAATACAAAAGTTAGCCAGGCATGGTGGCATGCGCTTGTGGTCCCAACTATTCGGGAGGCTGAGGTGAAAGGATGGCTTGAGCCCAGGAGATGGAGGTTAGGAGGTTACAGTGAGCCAAGATTGTGCCGCTTGCACTTCAGCCTGGGTGACAGAGCCAAACCTTGTTTAAAAAAAAAGAGGAGCTAAGACATATGTATTTTAGCACATTAAGAAAGGGTACATCAGACTGGGCACAGTGGCTCATGCCTGTAATCCTAGCACTTTAGGAGGCTGAGGTAGGCAGATTGCCTGAGCTCAGGAATTCAAGACCACCTTGGGCAACATGGTGAAACCCCATCTCTACTAAAATACAAAAGAAAATTAGCTGGGCATGGTGGTGCATGCCTGTAGTCCCAGCTACTTGAGAGGCTGAGGCACAAGAATTGCTTAAACTCAGGAGGCGGAGGTTGCAGTGAGCCAAGATCATGCCACTGCACTGCAGCCTGGGTGACAGAGAGAAACTCTGTCTCCAAAAAGAAAGAAAGAAAAAATATACATCAATTTTTATTTTCTTCATGTTTTCAAAAATCAGAAATATGTTGAATTATTTTTCAGATTCTATGGAGGTAATCATATTTTTTCTTAAATCTATTAATATAGTATATGGTATTAATGCATTTCCAAATAGTGAACCAACCTTGCATTCCAGGATCAAATGGTATTTGGATATGATGCATTATTTTCTTAATGAGGTGTTAGCGTCTGTTTACTAATTTTTTTTTAAATAGGATCTTGCTTTCTTCCCTGGGCTAACGTGCAGTGGCACAGTCATGGCTCACTGCAGCCTCAACCTTCTGGGCTTAAGCAATGCTCTCCCTTCATCTTCCCTCACTGCAACCTCCACCTCTCGGGTTCATGTGCACTGTCTCCTGGGTTCAAGCAATTCTCCTGCCTCAACCTCCCAAGTAGCTGGGATTACAGGCATCTGCCACCACTCCCAGCTAATTTTTGTATTTTTAGTAGAAACGAGGTTTCACCATGTTAGCCAGGCTGGACTCGAACTCCTGACCTCAGATGATCCTCCCACCTCAGCCTCCCAAGGTGCTAGGATTACAGGTGCAAGCCACCATGCCTAGCCCAAATTTAAAATCTTTGGATTATGAATGCTCAACTTGTATTTAAATTATAATTTATTTATTTAAATTCTGTAATTTTTATTCATAATTTCCCTTTTAAGAGTTGTTTAATAGAAACGTGTTTTTTAAAAAAAATTTTCGCTGTTAAGTGTACTTTTATTTTCTGATTTGTTATTAATTCTGAATTATATTGGATTGTAATCAGAGTGTGTTGTTATGAAACTTATGCTTGTTAGTGACATAACATATGATTATTTTTTGTGATCATTCTATTTGCACTTGAATCTCTATTATATTGGGGTATAAAGTTAAATATATATATCCATAAACTCCACTTTATTGATTTTGTTGCTTAGATTTTCTATGTCCTCATTCACATTTAGTCAACCTTGGTCTGTCTTCTAAGAGTGACATGTTAAAGCATGCTGTCGTTGACATACTTCCGTTTCTCCTTGCATTTCCTGTTCTTTTTCCTTCCAAAGGTACTCGTTGTTGTAATTGTGGCTTTAGCTTTAAAACATGTGCTTCTTCATATTTGATGCATTTTGGCTTAAGTTCTACTTTAATATCAAGACCACAGCAGAGTCCGGGCATGATGGCTCATGCCTGTAATCCTAGCACTTTGAGAGGCCGAGGCAGGTGGATCACTTGAGCCCAGGAGTTCGAGACCAGCCTGGGCAACATGGTGAAACCCCATCTCTACAAAATAAATACAAAAACTAATCGTAGCCAGGCATAGTTGTGTGTGCCTATAGTCCCAGCTACTTGGGAGGCTGAGGCAGGAGGATCACGTAAGCCTAGGAGGTTGAGGCTGCAGTGAGCCATCATCGCACCATTGCACTCCAGCCTGGGTGACAAAGCGAGACCCTGTTCCCCACATCTCCCCCTCAGAAAAGACCACAGCGTTTGTTTTCATTTCCCCATTTCTTTATTTTTAGCCTTTTTCTTACATGCAGAATATAATTGGTCTTGTTTTGTATCCAATTGGAAATATTTTCACTTCATAGATTAAATCCATTTCCATTTATTTAATTTTTATTAAAATTTTACTGTGTACATGATTGTTTGCTTTGTTTTCGCCCATGTGATGTGTTTTCTTTGCTCTATTTTAAAATTTTCTCTTGGCATTTGGGAATCTTTGTATTTTTCAAGCAATTCTTTGATATCTTTACACTTTTCTTCCCTTTTTACTATAATATATAGGAGATTATCCTTTATTATTTTTTATTTTTTAATCAATAAATTTATTTTTGAATAAATGGTATACAATTTGAAAGCTACAAAGGAATACATACCCTTATACTTCAGATATTTACTTCCCCCCAGAGGTCTTGGTGTATCCTCCCGAAGATATTCAATGAACACATGAATATAAGTGCAAGTATGTGTACATTGATACATTTTTAATTTTTTACACAAGTATAGCTATATTTGTGTAATATGTGCTTTGCCTATTCATCCTGTGTACACACAATCCTGCACCTTGCTTTTTCATTGTACATGTTAGGATATGGTACCAAGTGAGCACATGTACAGCTGCCTCGTTCTTTCTGAGGATTGCATAGTCTTCCATTGCCTGGGTATACTACAAGTTATGTAACTAATGCACTAATGCTGGAAGGTAGTTTCCAGTCTTTTTCCAGTCTTTTGCTATTACCAACAATATTACGAAAGTTTCTTTGTATATATTTATCATTCTACATATGTGGGAGTTTAAATGTACCTTAAATTCCTAGAGGTGGCACATTTTTTGTTTTTGTTTTTTTAAATTTTGAGATGGAGTTTCACTCTTGTTGCCCAGGCTGGAGTGCAATGGCACTATCTCGGCTCACTGCAACCTCTGCCTACTGGGTTCAAGCAATTCTCCTGCCTCAGCCTTCTATGTAGCTGGGATTACAGGTGCCTGCCACAACGCCCAGCTAATTTTTTGTATTTTTAGTAGAGACAGGATTTTACCATGTTGGCCAAGCTGGTCTCGAACTCCTGACATCAGATGATCCACCTGCCTCAGCCTCCCAGCACTTTGGGAGGGTGCATGAGCCGCCACACCCAGCCGGCACACCTTTTAGAATGACTCATATCCAAAACTGACAACACCAAATGCCGGTGAGCATACGGAGCAACAGGAACTCTCATTCATTACTGGTGGAAACCCAAAACGGTACAGACACTTTGGAAGACAGTTTGGTAGTTTCTTATAAAATTAAATACACACTAACCATACAATCCAGTAACTGCACTCCATGTAATCTACCCAAATGAGCTGAAAACTCATGCCCGAAAAACCTGCACAAAGATGTTTATAGCAGCTTCATTCACAATTGCCAGAACTTGAAAGTCACCAAGATGTCCTTCAGTCGGTGAATGGATAAACAAACTGGTACATCCAGACAATGAAATATAATTCAGTGCTAAAAAGAAAATTAGTTATCAAGCCACATAAAGACATGGCAGTAACTTAAGTGCATATTACTAAGTAAAAGAAGCAGCTCTCATAAGGCTATATGACTTCGGTTGTATGACATTCTGGAAAAGAAAAAACCATAGTGACAGTAGAAAGATTAAAGGTTGCCAGAGGTTAAGAAGAAGGGAAGGGCTGGGTGTGGTGCCTCATGCCTGTAATCCCAACACTTCGGAAAGCCGAGGTGATTCGCTTGAGCCCAGTATTTCAAGACTGTCTTGGGCAACATAGATAGGGGTTTACATATAAGACCCCATCTCATATATATATATATATATATATATATATATATACACACACACACATTCATACACACACACAAAAAAGAAGGGAAGGGTGAATAGGCAGAGCAGGGAGAATGTTTAGGGCAGTGCAACTGCTCTGTATGACACTCTCAAGGTGAATACATTTGTTTCCCTTAGAAATGAATAAATTTTTGAGCTCTATTGCGCAGCAGGATGACTATAGTTAATAATAATGTATTGTGTATTTCAAATAGCTAAGAGTAAGTTTCAAATTTCTCACTACAAAAATAAGTGGGGTGATGGAAATGTTAATTAGCTTGCTTTTAATCATTTCACATTGTATACATTTATCAAAACATCACATTGTATCCCATAAATATATACAATTATGACTTGTCAATTAAAAATAACATTAATTAAAAAAAACAAACAAGTGATAGGGTATGGATGCTTTTTCTATATGTCTGAGTCCAACCTCAGACTCTTAACATATGAAAGAATACTGTATCTAATTTTTTTCAGCCACCCCGCTATGTATCTAAATATTGTAAAACATATAGAAGCAGGCTCACTGTCTTGTTTGTAGTAGAAGAGTCCTGAGCTACATTTCATTACACCCTGCAAGGTTCTTTGTGTAGTCTGAAATCTGGATGGCTGTTGAACATACTTGCGGTAAAATGAAGGTAAGTGTTGTAACAGATATGATCAGCAAACTGACTATCCAAAGCACCCTCAGTAACTCAGTTGCTTTTTTGGCCAAAGGTGAGTAAATAGACAAATACTGAACATCTACTGCAGTATTATTCAAGATACTGATGTCAGGACTTTGTATCCATTTGCTAGGGTTGCCGTAAGCCATAACAAAGTACCAGGAACTGGATAGCTTAAAAAAACAAGCAGGTAGCTCAGCCTGTAATCCCAGCACTTTGAGAAGCTGAGGTGGATCCTCTGAGGTCAGGAGTTCGAGACCAGCCTGGCCAACATGGTGACTCGGTCTCTACTAAAAATACAAAATTGGCTGGGCGCGGTGGCTCAAGCCTGTAATCCCAGCACTTAGGGAGGCCGAGACGGGCGGATCACGAGGTCAGGAGATCGAGACCATCCTGGCTAACATGGTGAAACCCCATCTCTGCTAAAAAAAAATACAAAAAACTAGACGGGGGAGGTGGCAGGCGCCTGTAGTCCCAGCTACTCGGGAGGCTGAGGCAGGAGAATGGCGTAAACCCAGGAGGTGGAGCTTGCAGTGAGCTGAGATCCGGCCACTGCACTCCAGCCTGGGCGACAGAGCGAGACTCTGTCTCAAAAAAAAAACAAAAAAAAAAAAAACAAAATTACAAAATGCTAAAAATACAAAAATTAGCCGGGCCGTGGTGGTACCGGCTTGTAATCGCAGCTACTCAGGAGGCTGAGGCAGGAGAATCACTTGAACCCGGGAGGTGGAGGTTGCAGTGGAGCCGAGAGGCACCAGTGCACTCCAGCCTGGGCAACAAAGTGAGACTCCGTCTCAAAAAAAAAAAAAAAAAAAAAGTCTCACAGTTCTGGAGGCTAGAAGTTCGAGATTAAGGTATTAGCAGCCAGGCGCAGTGGCTCACGCCTATAATCCCAGCACTTTGGGAAGCTGAGGCGGGTGGATCATGAGGTCAAGAGATTGAGACCATCCTGGCTAAAACGGTGAAACCCCGTCTCTACTAAAAATACAAAAAATTAGCTGGGCGTGGTGCCAGGCGCCTGTAGTCCCAGCTACCCAGGAGGCTAAGGCAGGAGAATGGCATGAACCCCGAAGGCGGAACTTGCAGTGAGCTACTGCACTCTAGCCTGGGCAACAGAGCCAGACTCAGTCTCAAAAAAAAAAAAAAAAAAAAAAGAGAGTAAGGTATTAGCAGCAGGGCTGCAGGGGAGTCCTTCTGTGTCTCTTCGGAGCCTCTGGTGATGTGCTGGCAATCCCTGGCATTCCCCCTGGCTTGCAGCTGCATAACTCCCACCACCTCTGCCTTCCTCATCACATGGCATTTTTCCCTGTGTGTGTCTGTCTTTGCATAGCTGTCTTATAAGGGCACTCTGCTCCAATATGACCTCACCTTATGTGAACTAATTGTATCTGCAATGACCTGATTTCCAAATAAGGTCACATTCTGAGGTCCTGGGGAGTTAGGAACTTCAACATATCTTACTTGGGGGGACACAATTCAAACCACATCAACCTTTCTTTGGGCTCTTTTGGGAGAAAGTGAGAGAAAGAAATGTAAAAGCTAAAGATGCTGAAGCCTTCTATCTACAGTGCACTCACCTGCCTAAGTCATAGAGCTAAGAGGTTAAGGTTACAGCCTCAGCATTCACTGTAATCACACAGTACAGGTGAGTTACCAAAAGCTTCGATCCTAACCTCGTCAGAGGAATTTACAAAGCACTCCTGCCCCATGTGGATTCCACGCCTTTGCTGTGCATGCTTTACTGAGCTGCTTGGTTCATCTTCCACCACAGTCCTGACACCCTACCCTTGACATGATGAGCTGCAGGCTTGAGTTGAAAGAAAAAGAATGTACCAGTAAGGGTCAAATGACATCCCCAATCAGCTTGCAAACTCCGACCAGACAGCCTTTGTTTCGCTTCTTGTGCTATCGTGTACCGTTCCTGCTGTCCACATGGGCTCCCTCCTTTGCCACACTTAGAGAGGGACAAGCACCCACGGGTGGAATTGCTCTTGAAATAATCCCAACAGCTCTCAAGTTACATCAAAAGAAGTCCCTTTAGAATTCAATACCTGTTAGCCACTAAACCTATTAAGAGTCTATTCAGAGGGCCGGATTTTACCTCTTGGTTCAGTCACATCTCCACCAAGAGCTTTCTGTGTCTTTCTTGTGGGCAGGACTTAAACTTTTGTTTGTTATTCTCTTGGCATTAATACACAGCCCTTTCTTATTTTGCTCTGGTATTTTATTAATCCAATCACATCTAACTGGCTTGTTTTATTCTTTTCCAAACACACCTTAGAGCATTTTTTTTTTCTTTTTTTTCAGAGGCCTAGGAACTTTATCCTAATTTCTAAAGAGGCAGTGAAGGGTTGGACGTGGTGGCTCATGCCTGTAATCCCAGCACTTTAGGAGGCCGAGGCAGGCAGATTACCGGACGTCAGGAATTTCAGACCAGCCTCGCCAACGTGGTGAAACCTCTTTTCTACTAAAAATACAAAATTAGCCAGGCGTGGTGGTGTGCACCTATAATCCCAACTACTCAGGGGGCTGGGGCAGGAGAATTGCTTGAACACGGGAGGTGGAGGTTGCAGTGAGCCGAGATTGTGCCACTCCACTCCAGTCTGGCCGACAGAGTGAGACTTCGTCTCAAAAAAAAAAAAAGAGGCAGTGAAGGTATTCTTATTTTCAAGTGAGAAGAGAAGGTCATAGAAATACAAAGCAATAATTCATATATATAAATTATATATGTTATATAAACATATATATATTAGAGTAGGTCATCTTTCTTTTCCTTTTTTTTTTTTTTTTGGTATGATGGCTCTATAGGTCCAGGTGATCCTTTTGCTAATATTCACCCCCATTGTAAAAAAGAGCCATTGATTTTTTTTTTTTTTTTTTTTTTTTTTTGAGACGGAGTCTTGCTCTGTCACCCAGGCTGGAGTGCAGTGGTGTGATCTCTGCTCATTGCAATCTCCACCTCCTGGGTTTAAGCCATTCTCCTGCCTCAAGCCTCCCCCATAGCTAGGATTCCAGGCACCCGCCACCACACAGCTAATTTTTGTGTTTTTAGTAGAGATGGGGTTTCACCGTGTTGGCCAGGCGGGTCTCAAACTCCTGACCTCAGGTGATCCGCCTGCTTCGGCCTCCCAAAGTGCTGGGATTACAGGCTTTTTTTTTTTTTCTCTTGAGACAGGGTCTCACTCTGTTGCCCTGACTTGAGTGCAGTGGCCCGATCACAGCTCACTGAAGCTTTGACCTCCCAGGCTCAGGGAATCCTTCCACTTTAGCCTCCCAAGTATCTGGGACTACAGGCACACATCACCACATCCAGCTAAGTTTTACGTTTTTAGTTTTTGTACAGATGGGCGGGGGGTGGTCTCCCAATGTTGCATAGGCTGGTCTCAAACTCCTGGCCTCAAATGATCTTCCCACCTTGGCTTCCCAAAGTGTTGGGATTACAGGTGTGAGCCACCACACCTGGCCAAATTTTGTCTTTTAATCAGCTACACTTGAGTTATTTTTCTATTGACCGGAGGCCCTAGAGAGCAATGGCAGAAAAAGGCAGTGGGATGCCATGCCGGGGAAGGCAGGAAGGGAAGGCCAGTCTGACATTTCCTGGCCTTTGCAGCAGCAGGGGTTTTCTGGAAAGCGGGCAAGAGAAAGATGAAGCTTAGGTCTGGGTTAAAATTGTCACTTTCTCTCCAACTGGGAGAGTGTCATTCATTGATGTTTCTTCAGCTGGACTCAAAGAAGAGGTAGCAGGATGCATGATAAGGAATGATCCCACTTCTTTTCAGAAGTCACTGCATAACATATTTGCTAAAAGGAACACGCTTATTCATAAATATCAGTGGAGCAGATTTCACACTACACCTGCAATTCTAGAACTTCTGCACTGATGAGACTAGCTTGAATTGTAGTCACCTTGGGGGCAGGAAAGTAGAGGGGGGTGTGGGGGAGGCAGGCGAGACTCCATGTCCCCTGGGTTTAAGATGTTGGACTTTAGAAGATTACATGCTTCCTGTTCACTTCATAGGCCCACTTAAGGCCCAATTAACCCCACACTTTCTATTATCGATCCTTTCCCCACCTTACTCCTTACCTACCAGGACCATATACTTAAGGCACTCTACTGGGGACAAAATTTAAAGATGTGCTAAAAAGTCTCATTAATCAAATAATGCAAAATTTATTTTAATTGAAAATTTTTTAAAAGTCAGGTTTTATGAGACTTCTGAAAAGAAATGGGATTGTTTTCATCCTGCATCTTGCTACCTCCTCTTTGTTTTGTTTTTGTTTTTGTTTTGAGATGCAGTCTTGCTGTGTCACCCAGGCTGGAGTGCATGGAGTGCAGTGACGTCATCTCAGCTCACTGCAACCTTCACCTCCTGGATTCAACCAATTATGCTGCCTTAGCCTCCCCAGTAGCTGAGACTGCAGGCATGCACCACCAAGCCTGGCTAATTTTTGTATTTTCAGTAGAGATGGAGTTTCACCATGTTGGCCAGGCTGGTCTCGAACTCCAGACTTCAAGGGATCCGCCTGCCTCGGCCTCCTAAAATGTTGGGATTACAGGTGTGAGCCACCGCCAAGCCGCTACCTCCTCTTTTTCTTTCTTTTCTTTTCTTTTCTTTTTTTTTTTTGAGACAGTCTTGCTCTGTCTCCCAGGCTGCAGTGCAGTGTGGCACCATCTCAGCTCACTGCAACCTCCACCTCCCCGGTTCAAGCAATTCTCCTGCCTCAGCCTCCTGCGTAGCTGGGATTACAGGCGCGCTCCACCACACCTGGCTAATTTTTGTATTTTTAGTAGAGACGGGGTTTCACCACGTTGGTCAGGCTGGTCTTGAACTCCTGACCTCGTGATCCACCTGCCTCGGCTTCCCAAAATGTTGGGATCACAAGTGTGAGCCACTGCGCCCGGCCGCTACCTCCTTTTTGAGCCCAACTAAAGAAACATCAAGGATTGATATTCTCCAGTTGAAGAGAAAGTGACAACTTTAACCCAAATCGAATCTTCCTCTTACTTTCTCTTTCCCATTTTCCAGCTGCCAAACTAAGGGCAGCTGCTGTCAGTTTTTGTAAATAGTTTCCAGGGTTGGGATTAGAGCGAGAGAAGAGAGGCAGGATTGTGAAAGGTCAGGAATGGATACTCAATTAAAATTTTTGATATTTTGTTCATTATGAATTTTTAAAAATAATTTTGAGTTTTAAAAATATTGCACGAAAATATTTATGTTGATTATTGAGGTTTTTTTGTTTTATGAACCCATAAAATTTGCAATTGACAGTACCCTATCCAGGTCCAGTAAAAATACTTAGGAGTCCACAAAAATCTACCCACGACTTACTGTGCCCCAGGTATATATCCCCCACCATGAAGTCTCCATAAAGTGTCCCAGTGAGTTTTAATGTTCTCTCCTGTCTTTCCATGCATGTGTATTAAGATGCATTGCCTTCTGATTGGTGTTTTTCACTTCCAGCAGCGGGAATGCCTCGACCACGTCTGTTTTCAAATTTCTGCTCTAGTTAAGAAACGATCTCTGGCCCAGAGCGGTGGCTCACGCCTGTAATCCCAGCATTTTGGGAGGCCGAGGCGGGCGGATCACCTGAGGTCAGGAGTTCGAGACGAGCCTGACCAACATAGTAAAACCCCGTCTCTACTAAAAATACAACATCAGCCGGGGGTGCTGGCGCATGCCTGTAATCCCAGCCACTTGGGAGGCTGAGGCGGGAGAATCACTTCAACCTGGGAGGCGGAGGTTGCAGTGAGCCGAGATCGCGCCACTGCACTCCAGCCTAAGACACAGAGCAAGACTCCGTCTCAAGAAAAAAAAAAAAAAAGAAAAGAAAAGAAACGATCTCTTCCCTTCTGAAAGTTATATACATTTCACTATTCGCCAACCACCTCCTCCACGCCGTCCAGAGCTGAGCTGACACGCAGCGAAGTCCTCAGTGGTCCCTCCGCACCTCAGCCCTGTGCTTGGCAGCGAGACGGGTGACAGGGCCGCCCCAGCATGGGTCTCCCGGGCCGCGGACCCGCCCCACGCCGTGTCCAGCGCGCTGTCCTCCCGCCCCATCCTTGTGCTAGCCATCGTGTGGTCGCGTCTGCGCGCTCCGCCGGTTTGCCGGCGTGAGAAAGAGCTCTTGCGGCTCCCGAGTTCAGACCAGAGGGGACGGCGAAGCGCGAAAAAAATTCCCTGCGCCCAGTACGCAGGCGCAGCCGTGCTCCTGGGCTTCCTGGGCCTCGTACCAGTAGGCGCGCCTGGCGCTGCTCCGCCAGCGGGGAGTTGGGGGCGCTGCAGGGAGGGCACCCGAGCGGGTTGGGGGCGCTTGGAAGGGTGGCTTGCATGGTCCGGGTAGCTGCAGTCCCCGGGGTGGGGCGGAGGGGCGCGGCACCGCGCGGACTAGGATGGGGGCGCAGCCCAGGGATGCAGGCACGATAAGGCGAGTGACAGCCAGCAGGGAGGGGCGGGCGCCACCGCGTCCACGCCCTTTGCTCGGGGCAGGTCCGGGAGGGTCCTCGGGCTCTGCGCGCGCCTGGCCCGCGGGCTGAGGCGTACGGGTCGCACGCAGCGCCATGCGCGGCCCCCCTGCCTGGCCGCTGCGGCTGCTCGCGCCACCGTGCCCAGCCGAGCCAGGTCGGCTACTGCCGGTAGCCTGCGTGTGGGCCCCGGCCATCCGCGTCCCTGGATCCCTATCGCCGTTCACTGGCCTGAGGCCCACACGGCTATGGGGCGCGGGGCCGGCGCTGCTCGGGGGCGTTGGAGCCGCGCGCCGCTGGAGGAGCGGCTGCCGGGGCGGGGGTCTGGGCTACTCTGGGGGCGGCCTGGGCCTCGCGCGGCTCATGGGGCTGTGGGCTCGGGCCCCCGGCAGCTGCACGTGCGGGGCTTTTGCTGGGCTGGGCGCTCCTCGGCTCCCGCGCGCCGGGTTCCCGAGCGGTCCCGCAGCCGCTGCCTGGGCAGGGGACGAGGCCTGGCGGCGCGGGCCAGGGGCGCCTCCCGGGGACAACGGGCGGCTGCGCCCCGGGGCAGCCGAACTCCCGGAAGCCCGGAAGCTCCTGGGGCTGGCGTACCCTGAGCGCCGGAGGCTGGCAGGTAGGGCCCTCCCCGACCACTTCCCTCCGCCGGGCCGCTCCTTCTCCACGCGCGGGGTCCCGGGGCGCCGAGAGGGACACGGCCGGGCCGCAGAGCGCCTGTCACCGCCGCCTCTCCTGGGCCACTCCTAACCCCGGAGGAGGGAGGGGATAGCTCTCCTCGGAGTAGCGTTGTCAAGATTTCGCCTTAGCTGGGGACTCGTTTGCAGATTTTACACTTTTTTTCTTGTTGACACACATTGTATATGTCATTATTGGAATCTTTGGGTCTGTTCCGCCACCAACTTAGTGGGAGTATCTGTTTTGGCTTAGGCAGCAAAATGAGCTGGAGGTTTTTCCTTGGAAAAAAATAATTGTAGCCAAAAATATGCCTATTTTGTTATTAGGCATTTATACTTTTTTTTTTTTAACCAAAAAAAATTATTTGCTTTAAGCGAGTCTGTCAAGTAGTCACCAATGCTTTCACAACGGAAAGCAGAACTTTCACACTCATCTCTTGTGCTAAGTGGTAAGCAGGAAGTTATAGGACTGTGTTCAGCAGTCCACACCAACCAGTCATCTGTTCAGTAATTGAGTAACTTTTTTTAAAGAAGCCAAAATGAATGTTTTTAGAAACAAAATTTAAATAGAACAGTTTTCTATAGCTCCTCATTTTTTAACCATTAATTGGAGGAGTGTTTAGATGCAAGGGCCTTGTAAGATCTAAAATTTTTTTGATTTCTCTAAATTTTCATTCCTTCTGTAAACATTTGTTGAGCCGTCATTCTGAACTGGGCCCTGGGGTTACAGTGGCATGCACAAGGAAACATGGTTCCCGCTTCTGCTGGGGCTTCTGGCTTAGTGGGGAGAAGCATCTATGAACTATTCATATGTATAGAGATCAACCTGCACCTGTGGGCTGTGGAAGGGGGCCTGTGAGGTTGTCAGGTGCAACACCAGAAAAGCATTCTTTGCTGCAAATCCATTGCTTTAGAAAGGACCCTCCTGAGTAGTGATTTGGGATTTAGAGTAGATTTGCACAGTGGAAGAGAGCAGTTAGGGTGGCGACTTTTCATCTGCCAGTTACTATGAAAGCTTAGAGGGACTGTTGGTATCACTCGGGTATAAAGAGAATTATTTCATTTTTCAGTTGGTTGAGTGTAGATTTTGATGTAAAAATCTTTCTCTCTCTCTTTTTAAAAACATTGGAGACTAGGAGCTCTCACTGGACTTTGAGCTGCTTGAGACAGGGACTGTCTGATTCATCTTTCTGTCTCCAGTTCTTAGCATGTGCACAGCACAGAGCAGGCACTCAGAGCGCTTTCAGTGCAGGAATAAATGACCATACCACCAGGCACAGAGTGAGGCCTTTAGAAACCCTAAGCATCATAGGGTGCGCCCACCACTTCTGTATGTGACTCAAAGTAAGTGTAAGGGAATCCAGTTCTGTTTTGTTTGTGAAATACTAGATGTCAGGAATGGTGTTTAGATGTCAGGCTTTGGTGGTGCCTACAGGTGCCCAGTCCTGCTTATCCCATGACCATTGTTCCTGTGAGCCCTTACTCTGTCCCCCGATATCCTGCCATACTAGTATGTTTTGGTGACAGCCTTAAACAAGGCAAGACTGTGCCTCCTTTTTTCTTTCTGCCTTTTGTTTTTCTGAGATAGGGGTCTCACTGTGTTGCTGAGACTTGTGTCGAACTCCTCAGCTCAAGCAGCCCTGCCTCTACCTCCTGAGTAGTTGGGACTACAGGCATGTGCCACCACACCCAGCTTGTACCTTTTTTTTTTTTTTTTTTTTTTGAGCTGGAGTTTTGCTCTTGTTGCCCAGGCTGGAGTGCCATAGCATGATCTCGTCTGACCGCAACCTCCGCCTCCCAGGTTCAAGCAATTCTCCTGCCTCAGCCTCCCAAGTAGCTGGGATTACAGGCATATGCCACCATACCCAGCTAATTTTGTATTTTTGGAGACAAGAGTTTCTCCGTGTTGGTCAGGGTGGTCTTGAACTCCCGACCTCAGGTGATCTGCCCATCCCAAAGGTGCTGGGATTACAGGTGTGAGCCACCGCACCCAGCCTTCTTTCTGTTTTAAGAACAGGATATATTTTGTTCCACCACATTGAGAAATTATGAATGTATAATTTGAAGAAACAAGCCTAGGGTTGCCACAATTTTTTTTTTTTTTTTTTTTTTTTTTGCTGTCAAACAGATAAATACATATTATATGTTATGAGGATATCTGATAAAAAGCCCTTATTTAGATGTATGATTTCCTGAGAAGTCATTATATATTAAAGCCAGTTAGGATCAAGAGGAAGTAGGGGTCATTGTTAATTTGTAATTAAAAAAAAAAAATGTATAATTCTAAGAGCAGCCTGAGGTGTTGGCACATCTCTTTGAAATGCTGGAGGTAAAGAGCAATAGTGTGTGTGTATTTTCTAATCAAAACACTAAAAAAGCTGAGCTGAAAAGGAATTGCAATGTTAATTTGTTAATTTTTAGAAAAATACAAAAATCTTTTTTCAAAAACACAGCTTTATATTTTAATAATAATACCTCCATCTGTCTCAGCATTTTGCTGAGTATGCCTCCTAAATTTTGTGAACAGAAAACTTTGATAAGTAGTTTGTATCAGAAACTTTAAAAACACAGTCTACCATGAACTGTGTACAGACGTGTGCCGAAAGCAGCTTTAGCATCACTGTGTTCCATTCCTCTCCTAAGGCAGGCCTAACCGCCCCTTTGGGGAGGGATTTGCAGCTATCTTCATACAGATGTAAGGTCCCTCTTCACTGATAATTCTCCATCTTATCACTCTGGCCAGAAGGAATCTTAAAAGATGCAGGTGCTTGAGGAGGAGCAGGGTGTGGACTGATGGGATAAGCGACACTGCATCAGAACCCTCTGGCTGTGCCTGGCAGATAGAGGAGACTGACCTGAATGAGTTAGGGGCAGGGTTTTAGGAACAAATGTGGGCCCCTACAGTACTGTGAGATTAGAGCAAAGCTGCCTCCTGGAGGTTCTTTGTGTGGGGGGCTCCGGGGGTGGGGCAGCATGCCTTCCCCACACCTCCCAGGCAGGCTTCTGGTTAAACTGGACTGTACACGTCTATCCCCTCCACTGGGGCGTGTTCGGTTGGTGCCTGTGTGGAGGACTCGGGAGGGCTCCTCTCACTGCAGTTACTGATAAGGGTGTGTGGTTTGAGGGCAGGACTGCTCTGAGAACCTGAAGCCTGCTGACAGCTTTTGCTGAGTTTGTAGTTACATTTTATGAAGATGGACCATGAGTGACCACAGTGAATATAATGACAAAAGCTGTGGGTATGGTGGGCAAGGAGGCCAGAGTAGCTACTTCCTGAAGCCCAGTGAGGATGGAGATCCCACAGGGACAGTGCCCTGTGGAGACTGGGGAGGATGAACCTTTGAAATCGGAACTGCCCCCGAAAGCCAGGGATGTGTGTGTGCTATGGAAATACATTGTTTCAGAGAAACTGAGCCTTCTGTAGCTGTGCTGTCACACCAGATTCCAGAGAGAAAAAATGTAAAATACCTTACCAATTTTTTATGTTGATCATGTGTGGGTAATATTTTGGATATATTGGGTCAAGTAAAATGTCATTAAAATTAATTTTACATCTTCCTTTTTACAATGTGGCAGCTAGAGAAGTTTAAATTACCTAGGTGGCTCCCATCATTTGTCTGTTAGAGTCCACGGCGAGTCCCCCATGGGTCATGGGGCAGGTACCCCTAACTGTTTTTTTTAATTTTGTCTTTGGGGTACCCCTAACTCTAGAGCATGCTAATAGCATGGACAGAGACAGTCTGATCTCGCACCAGACACATGGGGGCTCGGATCTTCTCCAGATTTCCAGAACCTAGAGTCTCTGGCTGCTGCTTCTATTCCCTTCTCATCTGTTAGCCCCTCATGTCCTCACTTATTCTCTACCCAGCGCAGATGCTGAGTCCCTTCACTCAGCCTCCATCTCCCCCACACCCTTGACTCCTGTGTTCTCCATCACATCCGCCTGCATCTGTGGAAATGTGTCCCAGACTCCAGCAAACCCAACATGTCTAAAAACCAAAGTTACGTTTCTCCACAAAGCATCTTTCCTCTTCTGTTTCTAGGCTCAGTGAGAGAGTCTGCAGTGTGAACCTCTTGGCCTTGGCCAGAGGCATGGGTCATTCTTACAATGATAACAATAGTAGTTAAGATAATAGTTAATATGTCTTGTGTACTCAGCCCTGGGCATTGTACCAGATGCTTTGCATATGTGTCTAGTTCACTCGTAATTCTATTAGGGAGGGATTGTTTTTACTGCCATTTTTCAGATGAGGAAATGGCACAGAGAGATGGAGTGACTTAAGCAAGGTCAAACAGCTAGATGGCAGAGCTTAAACGGAGGATTTAAGATAATGAACGCCTAACCTAGGAGGGCTGGTTCTGAGGTTGAGTTGGTCAGGGTTCCAACCCAATCCTGACCACTCAACCTCAGAACGGCCCCCCTAGGTTAGGCCTTCATCATACTAAATCCTCCCTTTAACCCTCATCTTATCCTCATTTTTCAGAGAGGAAAAATGCTCACATCCAACCAGTCATCACGTCCTAGTTCTTAAAAATGTCTCCAGTCCTTTTCTCTGCCCTTTATCCCTCTGTCCCCAACCTACTTCATCCTAAGTTTGCTTCTCACCTAGGACTCTGGAACAGCGCTCTCATGGCGACTCCTTTCACTCTGTGGCTGGAGTGGATCATTTAAAAATGCAAATCTGGCCAGGCACGGTGGCTCATGCCTGTAATCCCAGCACTTTGGGAGGCTGAGACAGGCAGATCACCTGCGGTCGGGAGCTCAAGACCAGCCTGACCAACATGGAGAAACCCTGTCTCTACTAAAAATACAAAATTAGCCAGGCGTGATGGCACATGCCTGTAATCCCAGCTACTCGGGAGGCTGAGGCAGGAGAATCACTTGAACCCAGGAGGTGTAGGTTGCAGTGAGTTGAGATCATGCCATTGCACTGGGCAACAAGAGTGAAACTCCATCTCAAAAAGAAAAAGCAAATCTGGCTGTATCATTTCCCAGTGTAAAGCCTTTTTAGGCCAACCTTGCCAAAAAATCCTTCTGTTCTATCATCTAGAGCCTTCATTTCATTTCTCAGTTCTCCTGCCTGTGCACCCATGAGGTCTCTGCCCCTGCTCCATCCTGCTAGGCTTTCTGCTCCCTTCCGTGACTCCCAGGTGAGGCCTGTGCTGCTTCCTCTGCTTGGGACATGGGAAGATACCAAGGACAGGTTTTGTCGCAGAATGTGGTTCTGCATTGTGTAAACTGGGAGACCTTGCATAGGCTCCCTCTCTCTGTGTTCGAGATTCCTCTCTGAAAAAGGAGGATAAGATGAGGGTGAAAGGGAGGATTTAAGATGATGAATGCCAGATCCTTCAGATAATGGTGAGGGCTCTGAAGTGCTGCCTTTGAGTTCTTGAATGACAGTGGGGATTGCTGTACCTGCCTGATACAACCAGATGGGTGCCGTGTTCAGCAGTGGCAGGTGGTAGGCACAGTGTACAGCCTCCTCCAACCACCCCCAGCCTTTGTCCTTCTATCCAGCCCTGATGTCCAGCAATTTGCATTTCAGATTTTCCTTCCCCATTCTTTTGAAGGATATTTGTTTCCATCTTTGCCACAATTCAGTAGAATGAGGTAACAAAGATACTTGAAGGTATCTCTCAAGAAATAGATAATGGGAGAAGTTGCTGGGGCCACATCAGGCAAGGGTGGGGGCAAGCAGGAGACTTAACTATGGAGAAAAAGTGTAGGAGAATTTCAGAATTGCAGTATGCTCAGTTGTGTCCAGGGCTTGTGGTGGAATCTGAAATGATGTTTATGGAGCGAGTCTGAAGTATTCATTAATATCAGAAGACAGTGATACGTAGTCAGATCTTCATTAACAAGAATCCGCTTAACTAAAAGCTGAAAAATATCTTTTGTTTTACTTTTCTTATTCAAGTTGGACAAAGAAGCAAATGTCAACAAAACAAGCTGATAATTTTTAAATGATTATTAAAAAGTAAAAGTGTGGAGGGATATCCTGAAATTAATTTGGATTCAGCTAAATTACTTTTTCTTTGTAATCAGCATCATTACTATGTGAGAACAAGACTCAGAATCATAATCAGGGGGCATTTCATTCATGTCATGTAGATTCTCATCGTAGAATCATAACTGATTTAGAAAACTAGAGGAGGAGGGAAGAGGTAGACCTTTATATAGCAGGTCATGCACACTGTGCTTTCGGAGTTACTCACTGAGGCGAAAGAATAGAGATTAGCTACTGATGAAGGACAAAAGGAATTTTCTGCTGAATCCCGAATTTGCCAGGATGACTCCTTCTGGAGCTGTCAGTTCATCGAGGCTGAGGTATTCGGAACCTCAAGTTAGACACTCTCCCCGTCCTTTGGGCCTTCGGGCCCCCTTGGGCACTGTTGTAAGAAGCATGGTGCTTTGAAACAAGACCCCGGGCTTTACGTCAGAATGAAGTGGCCCTTGCCCAGCTTCCTATTTTTCAGTTAGATTGTGATTGTGGGTTTTTAAGCCAGGCATATGAACTTTATGAGCTGCCAGAGCTCACATTTCTGCTTAGGTTATTGAAGAATTTTGATCTGATAGATGTTATTGCTCTATTGCCAGAGTTCAATTTATTTGTTTGTTCATTCAACAAATAGTGATTGAGATTTTCCTATGTGTCTGTCAATGTAGGCAATCGGTGACAAACCAGGCCAAAATCTTTTCTGTCCTAATGGAGAGAGAAACTAAAGAAACAAATGAAACATTTAGAATGCTGAAAGGTAGGAGCTTCGAGAACACAAATGGAGAGGGAGTGAGGTGAGCAGTGTAGGGTGTCTGTATTTTAAGTGAGGCTGTCAGAGCAGGCCTCTTTGGGGAGGGGACTTTAGAATAAAGACCTTAAGGAGGGGCAAGAGCAATTGTTCAAAATGTTCCCCACTTAAAAAGGCCTATGTTCTTCCTAGAACTCTGTCGACTAAATGTCCAGTTGGCAATGAGTTTGCTCTGGACTCTTTATGAAGGTTATATAAAAATAATACTTTTGGCTAGGTGCAGTGGCTCATGCCCGCAATCCCAGCACTTTGCAAGTCTGAGATGGGAAGACTGCTTGAGGCCAGGAGTTTGATACCAGCCTGGGCAACAGAGTGAGATCCCCGTCACTATCTTTTAAAAAAATTCATCTCTCATTATGAATGCAGTTATCTGTGATATGTGTTGTTACTAATTGGGTTTTCTTTTCTATTTTTTATTTTTTGAGACAGAGTCTTGCTCTGTCACCCAGGGTGGAGTGTAGCAGCACGATCTTGGCTCACTGCAACCTCCACCTCCCAGGTTCAAGCAATTCTCCTGCCTCAGCCTCCCAAGTAGCTAGGACTACAGATGCGCACCACCACACCTGGCTAATTTTTTGTATTTTTTTTTTTAGTAGAGACAGGGTTTCACCATGTTGGCCAGGGTGGTCTTGAACTCCTGACCTGAAGTGACCCACCCACCTCAGCCTCCCAAAGTGCTGGGATTACAGGCATGAGCCACTGTGCCAAGCCAATATTTCTCTTCTGATAAGACTCTTGTTTGCCTTTTTTTTAGGTGCATGAACAATTCTGTTCGTATTTATTTTCATACCGTGTTGATATTTCCCAAAGCAATAATATAATATTAAGAAGCAATATATCACGTTTTATTGACATTTGCTTCTTTGTAATGATCCGTGAAACTGTTTTCCAAAAGTTCTCTAGAATGGGTTGTTTGTTTGCTTAAGGCCTACAGCGCCTTGTATTCCCAGGCAGTTTCCCATCCAGGTACTAATGAGACCTCACCCTGCGTAGCTTCTGAGGTCAGACAGGATTGGGTGCGTTCGGAGTGTATGGCCGTAGACAAGAGGGTTTTGAGATACTAGATGTAATCAAGGGCTTTAACTAGACAGCTTGATCTTCAAGTTACAGTACAGTTAGATGCCAAGGAGTATTGCATGTATAGCATGAATGGAGGAAAAATATGATCTGAGATGAACACCAAAATCAAGAGACAGGGAGGGAGGGGCTGGCCAGAACGGGTTCCGTAGTTGGCTCCCAGTTTTTGTTGATGAGGAAGAGTTGATCAGACTAAGAAGTCATCTTCTCTGGTTCAGATATGATCACTCACTTCCTTAGCCTGCTTGTTATCACCTGGAACCATTTGGTTCTTCCCTTGAGTCAGGGGTTGAGGAGCAAAAAGGAGGAAACTGCTAGAGACTGAGATCAACGCATACTCTGAAAACAGTTTATTTGGCAAGGAAACCTCCTGGACTCAGCACCCCAGCGACAGCCCCTTTGCTGAAGCACCCTGAGCATTGAGAGTGCTTGTGTTTTCTAGCTGCGGTTGGATTTCTCACGATATCCAGTGTTATCTCCATGTCTGCCCCTTTCTTCCTGGGGAAGATCATCGATGTCATCTATACCAACCCCACTGTGGACTACAGCGACAACCTGACCCGCCTCTGCCTTGGGCTCAGTGGTGTGTTTCTGTGTGGTGCTGCCGCCAATGCCATTCGTGTCTACCTCATGCAAACTTCAGGTAACAGTCTCTCCTCTCAGGGATGTGAGTCATCCTGAAGAAGATGTAGAGTCCTGTGGGTTTGTTCAGGCTCGAATCTCATGTGCTCCAGGCTCCATTCTCTTTTCCTCTCTTCCTGGCATCCCGTTAAGTGGGGATAGAGCCCAATGACTGCCCAGATGTTGGAGGTACAGATTATTTTAGATCAAGCACTATTCTCAACTCTTCTGTTATAGTTGAAGTTGAGCTGTAAGGGCAATAATGTTGGTCTTACGGGAGGTTTGGAAATAAGCCCCTCAGGCTGGGTGTGGTGGATCACGCCTGTAATCCCAGCACTTTGGGAGGCCGAGGCAGGTGGATCATGAGGTCAGGAGTTTGAGACCAGCCTAGCCAACATGGTGAAACCCCGACTCTACTAAAAATACAAAAATTAGCCAGGCGTGGTGGCGTGCACCTGTAATCTCAGCTACTTCAGGAGGCTGAGGCAGGAGACTCACTTGAACCCAGGAGGTGGAGGTTGCAGTAAGCCCAGATCACACCACTGCTGGGGGTCCTCCAGCCTGGGAGACAGAGTGAGACTCCATCTCAAAAAAAAAAAAAAAAAAAAAAGGAAAAAAGAAAATGAGGCCCCTGGCCATGAAGCTGGACTTCTGAGGCTTCCTGAAGGCTTCAGAAACCCATTTACATGCCCCATGCTTGTGTTTCTCCTTAAGTAGCAGCTGGGATGATAACTTTGTTAGTATTTCTGTGAAGAGATCTCCTTGGTACAGGCAGGTCACTGCCACAATAATGAGAGAACCCGGGACACCAACTGGAAGTTGGTTGCTCTCCATTTAACTCTGTGGATGATTAACTGTTCTTGCCATTTAAAGGTTCAATACAGGAAAAGGTTTCCAGGGAGGAACAAAATGAGCTTTTGGAAGTTAATGTAGTAAAACTTCTTTGTAAATAATACCTTAAAAAACTCTCGGCCAAATGTGATGGTTCACGCCTGTAATCCTAGCACTTTGGGAGGCTGAGGCAGGAGGATTGCTTGAGCCCATGAGTTTGAGACCAGCCTGAGCCACATAGCAAGACTCCGTCTGTACTAAAAATAAGTTAGCTGGGTGTAGTGGCAGACGTCTGTAGTTTCAGCTACCTAGGAGGCTGAGGTGGGAGGATGGCTTGAGCCACAAGGTTGAAGCTATAGTGAACTATGATCATGCCACTGCATTCAAGCCTGGGTGATAGAGCAAGACCCAGTCTCTTAAAAAAAAAAAAAAAAAAAGTAAAAATAGAAAAAGCCTCTGAGTCATGTTATATTTATTTTATTCCTATATCCTCTCACTAGCCCCCACAGTCTGTAGTTAATAAGAGAAAAGTGCTGTTAGTAGTGCATGACAGTTAATGTGCCTGGTTTGGGAAAGGCTCTTTCTCCCCATGGGATACGTGCAGCAGACACGCTCAGAGGCTGCATTGCTCAGAAGGGTTACAACTCCAGGCCAAGCTGCTGCACAGTAGGTGGCTGTCCCATAATGGTAATGGATGTCTTTACCCCTGGTGAGCCTGTTCGTGTTTGCTTTTGCAGGTCAGCGCATTGTGAATAGGCTGAGAACTTCGTTATTCTCCTCCATCCTGAGGCAGGAGGTTGCTTTCTTTGACAAGACTCGCACAGGAGAATTGATTAACCGCCTCTCATCAGACACTGAACTCCTGGGGCGCTCAGTGACTGAAAACCTCTCAGATGGGCTCAGGGCTGGGGCCCAGGCTTCTGTAGGCATCAGCATGATGGTATGTTGGCCTGGTTCCCCTTGGTACCTTCCTGCCAGGGCTTGGCTTGCACCAGGCCTCTCAAGTGTGAGATGAGCTCAAGGTGAGCGATTCGCATCATTCTGTAAGTGCCTAGAGCCAAAAGTGCTATTGCAGAGGCTGCTGGAACATGGGGATTGCCTCTACCTGCATGGTCTCTTGTACCTTCATTTCTCCAGAATGAGTGATTATCTGGAAAACGGACTCTTGTGTTACTGCTGGGTATTCTAAGATGTGTGAACCCGGGGTATTATGGCAGAAAAGAGCATCAGGTAGAAGGAGCACTGGGTACTACCCTGTGGGTGGCGCCAAGCAGTGACTAAATTCCATTCCTCTGTGTGTGTAAGTCAAACTGTGCTCTTTTAAGGGGAGAGCTCTTCATTCCCACGGCCTTTTTTCCTTTCCTTAACTGGGTGGCTTGTGCCTGTCCTGTCTACTTGCCTTACCTCTCCAACCAGTATTTCTGTTTAGCCCAGTGCTGCAGGTCGGTAGAGAGGCAATGCAAGCCACATATGTGATTTTAATGTTTCAGTAGCCACATTTAAAAAAGCAAAAAGAAGCCAATCAGATTAATTTTATTTTTTTAATTAAATTTTTTTTTTAGAGACAGAGTGTTACTCTGTTACCCAGGCTGGAGTACAGTGGCAAGATCATAGCTCCCTGCAGTCATAAACTCCTGGACTCAAGTGATTCTCCTACCTCAGTCTCCCAAGTATCTGGGACTACAGGCACACACCACCAAGTCTGGCTAATTTAAAAAATATATATATATTTTTTGTAGAGGCAGGATCTCTTTATGTTGCCCAGGCTGGTCTCCAACTCTTGGCCTCAAGTGATCCTCCTGCCTCGGCCTCCCAAAGTGCTGGGATTACAGGCTTGAGCCACCATATCTGGCTGAGATTAATTTTAATAATGTTTTGTTTAAGCCAGTATAAACAAATTATTGTCATCTCAACATGTAATTAATATCAAAATTATTAATGAGGTATTTTATATTATTTCTTTCATATTATAGTTGACCCTTGAACAATGCAGGGGTTGGGACACTAAACCCCACACAGTCAAAAATCAAAGTATAACTTTTGACTCCCCAAAAACTTAACTACTAGTAGCCTACTGTTGACCAGAAGCCTTACTGATAACATAAACAGTCAATTACCATGTATTTGGTATGTTATATGTATTATATACTATGTTTTTATAACAGAATAAGCTAGATAAAAGGAAGTGTTATTAAGAAAATCATAAGGAAGGTAAAATATATTTATTATTTATTAAGTGGAAGTGGATCGTCATAAAAGTTTGTTTTGTTTTGTTTTGTTTTGAGACAGAGTCTTGCACTGTCGTCCAGGCTGGAGTGCAATGGCGGGATCTTGGCTCACTGCAAACTCTGCCTCCTGGATTCAAGTGATTCTCCTGCCTCAGCCTCCCGAGTAGCTGGGATTATAGGCGCCCGCCACCACACCTCACTAATTTTTTTGTATTTTTAGTAGAGATGGGGTTTCACTATGTTGGCCAGGCTGGTCTTGACCTCGTGATCTGCCCACCTTGGCCTCCCAAAGTGCTGGGATTACAGGCGTGAGCCACCGTGCCTGGCGCATCATAAAAGTGTTTATCCTCATTGTCTTCATACTAAGTAGACTGGGAAGAGGAAGCAAAGTTGTTCTTGCTGTCTCAGGGGTGGCAGAGATGGAAGAAAATCTATGCTTAAGTTGACCCATGCAGTTCAAACCTGTGTTGTTCAAAGGTCAGCTGCATTTCCAAATCTGGTGTGTATTCTCTACTTATGGAGCATCTTAATTCGGATGCTAAATTTTCATTGAAAGTACTTGATCTATATTTAGATTTTATAAAATGTACAATTGAAAAAGTAGTTTGACATACTCATTTTTTCCAGACATACTTAATAGTTTGCCAATAACTGAATGGAGTATAGGCTTTTAAATTTTAATTAAACCTAAATACAATTAAAACTTCAGTGTCTCAGTCATACCTGCCACATTTCAAGTTTCCAGTGGCCATGTAAGGCTGTCGTTTTGGGCAGTGCAGTTCTAGACCTGTGGAATAAGAACTGTAAATAATCCTTTCTCGCAAGTGGAAAAGCTTGAATTTTATCCTTCGTGTCCCATGAAGCACTCAGTTCAGAGAGGAAGGTTGTGTTGCCTATTAGATCTGACTTACGGAATGAAAAACAGCTTTGCAAATTAGCCGGGCGTGGTGGTGCGTGCCTGTAGTCCTAGCTACTCGGAGGGTGAGGCAGGAGAATGGCATGAACCCAGGAGGCAGAGCTTGCAGTGAGCTGAGATGGTGCCACTGCACTCCAGCCTGGGCGACAAAGCGAGACTCCGTCTCAAAAAAAAAAAAAAAAAAGAGAAGAAAATCAGCTTTGAAAACTCATGATTTTCCAGCTAAGAGAGAAGCAAACCTCTGGAAGAGGACCCTTCCTGCACTAACATGCCATTTTCCAAATATGAATAGTTTGGGGGATCAGGAAGAGTTCAAGCTGGGAAAAAATCACTTGGGGTACTTTTCGTAACAAGGAAAGGGAATTCAGTGTAGGATCAGATGAGCAATTCAAAGGGGTCTGTTTGGGCTGCCATAATAATACCACAGACTGGGTGGCTGAAACAAAAGAAATGTATTTCTCACAGTTCTGGAGGTTGGAAGTCCAGGATCAAGGTACTAGCAAAATAGCTTCATTCTGAGGCTTCTTCTCTTGGCTTTTAGGCAGCTGCCATCTTGCCATGTGCTCACATAGTAGAGAGAGAGTGTGCTCTAGAGTGTCTAAGGACACTAATCCTGTTGGATTGTGGCCCCACACTTAATGACCTCATTTAACTTTAGTTACTTTCTTAGAGGCCCCATCTCCAAATACAGCCATGCTGGGGGTTAAGGCTTCAACACATGAATTTCAGGGGGAAACATTCAGTCTATAAAAGGGCCTCAGGAAGTGGCTTCACCTAGCATCTGATCTTTGGCTCTAGGGGATCAGAAATGTGACTTTGTTTCTCCTGCACAAACTCATGGACCTGACATAGGAGATGTCCAATTATGAGAACCTGATACTGTGTATGCCATACTGCCAATGTATCAATTTACATAGTGGGCCTTCCTACTATTAAGTTGCGTTTCTGCTATTCCAATTTTGTGTGTGTGTGTGTGTGTGTGTGTGAGACAAGGTCTCACTCTGGTGCCTAGGCTGTAGTGCAGTGGTGTCATCTTGGCTCACTGCACCCTCCACCTCCCGAGCTCTAGCAATCCTCCCTCATCAGCCTCCCAAGTAGCTGGAACTACAGGCGTGCACCACCATGCCCGGCTAATTTTTGTATTTTTTTCTATAGAGACAGTGTCTCACCATGTTGCCCAGCCCACTGGTTTTGAACTCCTGGGCTCAAGCGATCCACCCACCTCAGCCTCCCAAAATGCTAGGATTACAGTTGTGAGCCCCCATGCCTAGCCCATTTCTATTACTCAAAACACTTCATTATGGTGCCAGGACCCTGTATTAGTCATCAGAAGGTTTTTTGGGTTTGTTTTGTTTTGTTTTTTTTTGAGACAGAGTCTTGCTCTGTCTGGCTGGATCTCAGCTCACTGTAAGCTCCGCCTCCTGGGTTCAGGCCATTCTCCAGCCTCAGCCTCCCGAGTAGCTGGGACTATGGGCGCCCGCCACCTCGCCCGGCTAGTTTTTTACATTTTTTTAGTAGAGACGGGGTTTCACCATGTTAGCCAGGGTGGTCTCGATCTCCTGACCTCGTGATCCGCTCATCTCGGCCTCCCAAAGTGCTGGGATTACAGGCTTGAGCCACTGCGCCTGGCCAGAAGGTTTTTCATTAAGTATGGAACCACAGTGAAGGAAGGGGGTGGTTCTGGGACAGTTCCAGGAGAATCTTGATGAACTGTGCCTGCCCCACACAGAGGACACCTGTTCAGTTGGTTCATTTGACATCAGTTGTGTTCAGGCCCCAGAAGTGTTAGACCTGTCCTGTTGGTCTCATGTCCTGATGGTGACCATCAGAGATATGATTATGCTCCGTGAGGCTCACCCCAGGTGTCCTGATGGACTTGTCTTCTCAGGGTGGGACATTTGTGTACACATCTGCTTGCTCCTCTGTGAAGGTGCCAACCTCCTTTCTGCCTCAGGGTCTTTATGCAATGGCTCTTCCCTCTTGGTGGAGAGGTCTTCCAAGATCATGTTACATCTGAAGTGATACTTTCTCTCTCTTATACTTGTCTGTTATCTAAGTCTCATCTCTTCTTTCTTGCATGAAAACTCTGTGAGGGTTGGTTATCTCCCAGGTGCCTGGAATAGTGCTTGCACTCAGTAACATAGGCACTCAGTAACAACTTGTTGAATGAGTAAATGAATGAGTGAATGATTGGTTGATCCATCCACTTACATGTCAGTTTGCGGCTTTTTGTTAGTATTATTTAGCCTTGTACTGATTATACTATTTTCTGTGCAAATGAGATATGGTAGATTTTAGGAATTTGTCAAAGAGATGCTGGTACTATTGAAAGTACAATCACCAAATTGCAAGGTTGACAGGGAAAGCCTCTGTTACTTACTTCTAGAAGTTAGGTTATCCTTTCAGCAATTCCAGTTGCTAGAAGCTTCTCGGTATGTTGAGCCCAGATCCATCCTGCAGACTTCAGTCCACTGAGCCATGAAAGCAGCTTTAATTCTTCTTCGACTTGGTGGTTGTGCCCTCCAAGTCCTCTGTTGACTGTTTCTCATGCAATGTGTGGTTTTTGTTTTTGTTTTTGTTTTGAGACAGAGTTTTGCTCTTGTTATCCAGGCTGGAGTGCAGTGACTTAATCTTGGCTCACTGCAACCTCCACCTCCCGGGTTCAAGCAATTCTGCTGCCTCAGCCTGCCGAGTACCTGAGATTACAGGCATGCACCCCAACACCCAGCTACTTTTTGTATTTTTAGTAGAGATGGGGTTTCCACCATGTTGGTCAGACTGGTCTTGAACTCCTGACCTCAGGTGATCCACCTGCCTTGGCCTCCCAAAGTACTGAGATTACAGGCGTGAGCCACTGCACCCTACCCAGTGTGAGGTTTTTTGGTAACTTCAGCATCTTGGTCATTTTGATGGGACATGTTGCTCTGGTTGTTCAGTGCCTGCAGGTGGTTCAGACCTGAATGTACAACTCCTGATATGGTCTGGAGTGTGGAGCAGAATGGGCCTCTGCCACACTCATCCTGTCTCTTCCCACTCTGTTGTTAAACAGCATGGTCTGATCTAGTATTGGCCTGAGGATTCTTTCTTCAGCAATTGCTTGTCACATTTCTTCTGTGTGGCATGCTGAATATTTATGGGGTTTTGTGAAGAATAAAGATGTCTGAAAAATTCCACCCAAACAGGATGTAACAACTTGGGAACAGTACCTTCAAGCCTGCTGTTAATTTAAATACTCACACACACAAAGACACACCCCTACACACACTCCCCTATCGTAGGTAATGAGAATGTCTTGCCACCCTATGTAACAAACACCTCTCAATTTTTTTTGTTTTTGACAGTTTTTTATCTCACCTAATCTGGCCACCTTTGTTTTGAGCGTGGTGCCTCCAGTGTCAATCATTGCTGTAATTTATGGACGATATCTACGGAAACTGACCAAAGTCACCCAGGATTCCCTGGCACAAGCCACTCAGGTAAAAGCCCCTTCTCATCCGCGTGGTTTCCAGCAGAATGGGATCACGGCCAGGATCCTAGATGGCAGATCCTAAGGGATGTGCTTAGGTTTTTCAATAAAGTGCCTTCCTTTCCTTTCATTAGAAATTACCCCAAGATCCCAGAAACTTAAACTACTCTGTTTTCTAGACTAGGTTTCTACCCATATCTCAAAGTAGATCCAACTCGACTAAACATTTTGTGGAGTCCTCACTTCTTACTATCACTATTTCTTTTCTTTTTTCTTTTCTTTCTTTCTTTCCTTCCTTCCTTCCTTCCTTCCTTCCTTCCTTTCCTTCTTCCCTTTCTTCCCTTCCTCCCTTCCTCTTCCTTTGCCTTCCTTTCCTTCCTTCCTTCCTTTCCTTCCTTTCCTTCCTTCCTTCCTTCCTTCCTTTCCTTCCTTTCCTTCCCTTCCTTCCCTCCTTCTTCCTCCTTTCTTTCTTTCTTTCTTTCTTTCTTTCTTTCTTTCTTTCTTTCTTTCTTTCTTCTTTCGTTCTTTCTTTCTTTCTTTCTTTCTTTCTTTTCTTTCTTTCTTCTTTCTTTCTTTCTTTCTTTTCTTTCTTTCTTCTTTCTTTCTTTCTTTCTTTCTTTCTCTTTCTTTCTTTTTCTTTCTTTCTCTCTTTCCTTCCTTCCTCCCTCCCTCCCTCCCTCTCTCTCTCTCTCTCTTTCTTTCTTTCTTATTTTTTGAGACAGGGTACATGAGAAAAGTCTTTTTCATGCACTCTAGGCTAGAGTGCAGTGGTACAATCACAGCTCAGTGAAGCTTTAACCTCCCAGGCTCGAGTGATCCTCCCACCCCAGCCTCCTCAGTAGCTGGGACTATAGCCACATGCCACCATGCCCACTGATTTTTAAAATTTTTTGTAGAGACAGGGTCTTACTGTGTTGCCCAGGCTGGTTTCAAATTCCTGGGCTCAAGCGATCCTCCCATCTCAGCCTCCTGGAATTCTGGGATTACAGGCGTGAACCACCATACCTAGCCACTATCACTGTCATGGGACAAAACAGTTAATCAGGTTTTGAAAATAGTTACTAGATAACACTGTGTTTCATTAATTTAATAAATCTGGCTTTGCAATGCTGTGCAACGTTATCTTTTCAAAAATTAAAAATGGCCCGGTGCAGTGGCTCGTGCCTATAATCGCAGCACCTTGGGAGGCCAAGTCAGGTGGATCACTTGAGGTCAGGAGTTTGAAACCAGCCTGGCCAACGTGGAGAAACCTTGTTTCTACTAAAAGTACAAAAATTAGCTGGACGCGCTGGTTCCTGCCTGTAATCCCAGCTGCTTGTGAGACTGAGACAAGGAGAATTTTGAACCCGGGAGGCAGAGGTTGCAGTGAGCCAAGATTGTGCCATTGCACTCCAGCCTGGGTGACAAGAGTGAAACTCTGTTCCAAAAAAAAAAAGAAAAATTAAAAATAACCGTTACACTATCACGGTACAAAAACCATGCATGGGGCTGGGTGCAGTGGCTCACGCCTATAATCCCAGCACTTCGGGAGGCTGAGGCAGGCAGATCACAAGGTCAGGAGATCAAGAACATCCTGGCTAACATGGTGAAACCCCGTCTCTACTAAAAATACAAAAAATTAGCCAGGTGTGGCGGCAGGCGCCTGTGGTCCCAGCTACTCGGGATGCTGAGGCAGGAGAATGGTGTGAGTCCGGGAGGCGGAGCTTGCAGTGAGCCGAGATTGAGCCACTGCACTCCAGCCTGGGTGACAGGGCGAGACTCCGTCTCAAAAAAACACAAAAAAAACCATGCATGTTTATTGTTGAAAAATTTGAAAATAGAAAACAAAAATACGCATAATCCTGTCTTTGAGAATTAACATTATTAACATTTTGGAGTCTGTCTTTTTCTCTGCATAAAAATGTATTTCTGCGTCTACATATGCTCCTATTTTTCTGTCTATATATAGGATATGTTTAGGTATAGTTTTTTCCCCCAAAACTAGGATGGCTTTGTGTACTCTGCTGTCACTCTTTTTTGACTTAGTCACGTATCAAGAGTGGTTTTCCACTGATAGTGTCTTTTACGGAGCTCTCACTTCTTCCTTTTACTATTTCTTTTCTTTTCTTTTTAATAAATAAATAAATGAAATGAGAACCACATTTTATTTTTGCTTCTAGAAGCTCTTGAAATATGACCCTTCTCCTTCTGAAATGTATTTATTATTCTCCCAGCTAGCTGAGGAACGTATTGGAAATGTAAGAACTGTTCGAGCTTTTGGGAAAGAAATGACTGAAAGAGAGAAATATGCCAGCAAAGTGGACTATGTGATGCAGTTAGCAAGGAAAGAGGCATTCGCTCGGGCTGGCTTCTTTGGAGCAGTGAGTAGATAATTTTGGAAAAAGTGAAAGTGGCTGATGTTAGAATGGTGAGAGTTTTATTCTGTGGTGTTCAGCATAAGTAGAAAATGATTTTAATTTTTAACATTTTAGTCTTAATTTCAAGGCTGAGAATGACTTTCTTTAAAATATTTTTGTGAAAAAGGAAGAAACAAGTAAATGTCCTTAGAGAAAAGTCAGTGCATGGTGCGATCGGGCATGGATTATTTGTGCGGTGCAGGCCAGCAGCATCAGCTTTGCCTGGGCCCTGGTCAGCCTCGCTGAGACTCAGCTCCATCGCAGATCTGCTGGGTAGGAAACTGGGGCCAGCAATCTGTTTAACAGGCCTTCTTGGTCATTCTCATGCCAGCAAAGTCTGAGGATTAACCAAAATCACCTCAATGTGTTTCAAGAAAGAAGTATAAAAAAATCAATCACAATGCACTCAAATAGGACACGGAAATAGAAAATCACCATGAGGGCAAATTCAAGATACATGTAAACTGAAAAGAACTTCAGAGACAATTCCATCATTGCTGTGATTAACAGATAAGGAGCAGCGGCCCGGAGAAGGCTGCCCCTATGCCTAAGACAACCACACATGCAACCAAGGTAAAAGCAGGCCACAGATACAGGAGGCCAGCTCCTCAGGCTTGTGTCCTTGCCCACAACATCTCATTGTATTATATAAACCCACGTAGTAGATACGTACTTGTTTCCTGTAGTTAGGGAAGGAACCTTTAGTATTACTTTTATCCTTTGCAAACTGAGTAGATGGGATAAAATTGGGATCTGATGTGAGACAGCTTATTGGTTTTCATGGTGATTAGATTGTTTTCTTCATTATTGCAATAGTACAAAACCATTTTTAATTTGAAACTCAGGTGAAATTAATATTTTGGAAAAATCTTGCTGTGACAGTTGAATGAAAAAGGTACATTACAGGTTGTGTTCACGCTTTTTGCATTCTGGGTCCTTGATCCCCACCTGACTTCTGTGTTTTGTTCATTCGACAGACTGGGCTCTCCGGAAACCTGATTGTGCTTTCTGTCCTGTACAAAGGAGGGCTGCTGATGGGCAGTGCCCACATGACCGTGGGTGAACTCTCTTCCTTCCTAATGTATGCTTTCTGGGTTGGAATAAGCATTGGAGGTAAATAATTTAAATAGGCTTGGGGTGTTACAAATTGAAAATCAGAGCATCATTTCTGAAATAGAAACTGAAATTTCACATTACTTCAATTAACTTCGACTGAAAAAACATTTCCTAGAATGTTATTATTCCAACTGGGCTTTTAAAGAAGTAAAATGAGTGTGACCCTCTGCAGCAGACAAGCAAACACCTCCTTGGTTGGGAAATTTGGGGATCTTTGCAGGCCTCAGCATTGCTCTGGAGTGGTATTTCCCAACCTGTGTCTTCAGACTGTTTGTTCACTTGCTCACAGGTGCAGGCAGGAGGAGGACAGCACTGAGCAAGTGTAGACACAGAAACCCATAGTCCTGTGTTAGTGATGGTTTCGTGATTAGCAAATCAGTGGAGAATAAAATTCCTTTTGTACAAAGTCAACCATATTCAAAACTAATGAGCAATCAAAAAATATTTATAAATTATCAAGTGCATGAAACAGACTTGCTTGCTTTTATTAAGACCGTCAGAGTTCAGCTTTTATTTTTCATTCCCGGATGAAGGAAAGCAGGAATGCATCCCCAGTCAACTTGGGACAAATGATTTCCTAGTTTTTGTTTCCCTTCTTGTCTTTGAAACTCAAGATGGAAAGGTCAGGTAAGTAGCTTAAGGTCTGATTAATGGAATATTATCAGGTATCCTATGGTGTTGCTTCAACCAGAGGGTTTTATTTTCAGGGTTTTTTGTCTAATTGTTGAAGGTAGAGGCATTTCTGTAGACATCTACAGGCAAGTGAAGATTTTTTTCTGGAATGATATTTTCAGAGACCCCTGAAAAAAGCATTTTAGTTCTGCTGGCTGGTCTTAAATAAAAACTGATTAAGATGTTTCGGGGTGCTGGATGGTTTGGGAAGCGAGAAGGCAAACTGGTTCAGGAGGACCCACAGACAGTATGTAGCTCTTCCCTCTCCATTTCTTGGATTAAGCCTGCTAAGCTGGAGGTTTCACACCCCGTTATGGTCCTGTTCCCTTAGGTCTTCTGTCCTCCTTCAAGTGGACTACCTACCCCTCTTCCCTTCTCCCTGGCCTTTCTGTTCACATTCCAGATTTCCTCCCTGGCCTCCCCTCATCTTAATGTTTTCTGCCACATTTGACATAATCTTTCTCAGCCCCTCCTCTTCCCTCCTCTGTACCACTTGGCATGATAGAAGTTATTTCTGTTTGTGGTTGTTCTATTGTCCTCTCTATTCACAAGGGGCAAGTTCACAACTGTGTCTTGCACAGAAAGGGTTGGAAAACAGTTCTAATCCGTTGCTATAGTCAGTTACCACCACTGGTTATAGGAAGTGCTGCTAAGGCTTTGTCTACGTGCAGAGATTGGGTAATTTGGCTTTCTTAACCACAGGCTAGCCCACAACTCTGGTCAACTGTCTTGTTCAGGATCTGCCATCTGGTGCGAGGAGGGATGAAAGAAAATATGGGTAGGTCAGTGTATACCTGTTGCCACCGGTTCTTCCACATTTATAACATAGATGCCTGAGGTGATAGGAATTTAATCCAGCAACTTGATTTAGCAGGTGAGAATTCTACCACTGAACCACCAATGCCCAACAACTTAAATTGGATTTTAAGTGCTTGTTTGTTTGTTTATTTAGAGACGGAGTCTCGCTCTGTCGCCCAGGCTGGAGTACGGTGGCATGATCTCGGCTCACTGCAACCTCTGCCTCCTGGATTCAAGCAATTGTCCTGCCTCAGCCTTCTGAGTAGCTGGGACTACAGGCACATGCCGCCACACCTGGCTAATTTTTTGGATTTTTTAGTAGAGACAGGGTTTCACCGTGTTGCCCAGGCTGGTCTCGAACTCCTGAACTTCGGCAATCCGCCCGCCTCAGACTCCCAAAGTACTGGGATTACAGGTGTGAGCCACCGCACCCAGCCGTGCTTTTATGTTTTTAAAGTAATTTTATACTTTTATAGAATCACTATCCAAAGTGATTCTATAATAAATCTACAAAGCAAGAAATTCTATTTTATTTATTAAATAAGAATTTTTATTTTGATTTCGGCTTAGAAGGGCATACTAGGGGTAAAAACCCCAGTGATTCTAAGTACATTCTCTTCTAAGATGAAGTCAGAAGTACTGTATGAAGAAAAGCAAAACCTAACCATTTTCAAGTTTACAATTCAGTGGTGTTTAGTACATTCACAATGCTGTGCAACCACTACCTCCATCTAGCTCTCAGACAGTTTCATCACTGAAAAGAAAACCAATACTCATTAAGCAATCTATCTACATTACTTCCTCCTGCCAGCTCCTGGCAACCACAGTTTGCTTTCTGTCTTTATGTATTTACTTATTGTAGATATTTCATATAAAAGGGATCATACAATATATGTCCTTTTGTGCCTGGCTTCTTACACTTAGCATAATATTTTCAAAGTTCATCTACATTGTAGCACGTATCAGTAGGTCATTCCTTTTTTTTTTTTTCCCCCCGAGACAGGGGCTTCCTCTGTCACCCAGGCTGGAGTGCAGTAGTGCAGCCTTGACCTCCTGGGCTCAAGTAGTCCTCTCACCTCAGCCCCCTGAGTAGCTGGGACTTACAGGCATGTGCCGCCCTGCCTGGCTAGCTTTTGTATTTTCGTAGAGACAGAGTTTCACCATGTTTCCCAGGCTGGTCTTGAACTTCTGGGCTCAAGCAGTCTACCTGCCTCTGCCTCCCAGAGTGTTGGGATGACAGGCATGAGCCACCACTACTGGGCTAGTGGGTTGTTCCTTTTTATGGTTGAATGTTACATTGTAAAGAGAGATCACATTTTGTTCATCCAGGGCCATTGTGCTTTTGTTCTTCAGAGTCAAAGCTCTTTACTATGTTAAACTACTTTTTACTGTTTCCCTTTACTTCTTTTTTGTTTTGTTTTGTTTTAGAGACAGGGTCTCACTCTGTCTCCAGGCAGGAGTGCAATGGCACAATCCTAACCCACTGCAGCCTCGACCTCCTGGGCTCAAGTGATCCTTCTGCCTCAGCCTCCTGAGTAGCTAGGACTGCAGGCATACACAACCATACTCAGCTAATTATTTTTTTTGTAGAGACAGGGTCTCGCTATGTTGTGTTGCCCAGGCTGGTCTCAAACTCCTGGGCTCAAGTGATCCTCCTGCCTTGGCCTCTCGAAGTGCTGGGATTATAGGTGTGTACCACCATGCCCAGCCTTAATTTTTTTCTTCTTCCTTTCTTCCCTCCCTCCCTTCTTTTTAAAAATTAATACCATTTTCAAAGTAGTTTTACATTCATAGCAAAATTGTGTAGAGAAAGGGGTGCATACCCATGCCCCCATATACACACAGCCTCCCTATTAACATCCCCCGTGGAGTGGTACATTTGATACAATTAATGAATCTACAGCCGGGGGCAGTCACTCACTTCTGTAATCCCAGCATTTTGTGAGGCTGAGGCGGGCTGATCACTTGAGGCCAGGAGTTCGAGACCAGCCTGGCCAACATGGCAAAAACCTGTCTCTACTAAAAATACAAAAATTAGCTGGGTGTGGTGGTGCATGCCTGTAATCCCAGCTATTTGGGAGGCTGAGGCAAGAGAATTGCTTGAACCTGGGAGGCGGAGATTGCAGTGAGCTGAGATTGCGCCACTGCACTCCAGCCTGGGTGACAGAGTGAGACTCTGTCTCAAAAGAAAAAAAAAAAAGCCTACATTGACACAGCATTACACCCAAAGTCCACAGTTTACATTAGGGTTCACTCTTGGTGTTGTACATTCTGTGGGTTTGGACAAATGCAAAATGACATGTATCCAACATTACTGTACCATACAAAGTATTGTCACTGCCCCAAAGATCCTCTGAGCTCTGCTTATTCATCACCCTTCTGAAACCCCTGACAACCACTGATGGTTTTTACTGTTTCCATGGTTATGCCTTTTCTAGAATGTCATATAGTTTTAATCATACAATATGTAGCATTTGATTGGCTCTTTTCATAGAAATATGCATTTAAGATTTCTCAATGTCTTTTTATGGCTCAGTAGCTCATTTATTTTTAGCACTGAATAATATTCCATTGTGTGGATGTACAACAGTTTATTCATTCACCTATTAAAGGACACTTGGCTGCTTCTAAGTTTTGGCAATGATGAATAAAGCTGCTATAAACATCCATGTGTAGGTTTTTGTAGCTCATTTAGGTAAATACCAAGGAGTACAACTCATTTAGGTAAATGAGCTCATTTAGGTAAATACCAAGGAGTACAACTGCTTGATTGGATGGTAAGAATGTGTTCAGCTTAGCACAGTGGCAGTATCATAGGCACTGAGGTTTATCCGAGGCATGATTATTGCTAATTGAAAACTTTTCCCAGTACCCTGCTGTGATGACTTGCAACGTAGTCAGCATTGGCAAGGTTTTTTTTTTGTTTGTTTTATAAAGGGAGTCTCATTCTGTTGCCCAGGCTGGAGTGCAGTGGCACCATCTTGGCTCACTCCACCTCCCAGGTTCAAGGAATTCTTGTGCCTCAGCCTCCCAAATAGCTAGGATTACAGACATCCGCCACCATGCCTGGCTTTTTTTTTTTTTGAGATGGAGTCTCGCTCTGTCACACCGTCTAGAGTGTAGTGGTGCAGTCTCGGCTACTGCAACCTCCACCTCCTAGGTTCAAGCGATTCTCCAGCCTCAGGCTCCCGAGTAGCTGGGACTACCATTGCGTGCCACCACGTCCAGCTATTTTTTTTTTTTTTTTGTATTTTTAGTAGAGAAGGGGTTTCACCATGTTGGCCAGGCTGGTTTCGAACTCTGACCTCAAGTGATCCACCCACCTCGGCCTCCGAAAGTCCTGGGATTACAGGCATGAGCCACCCACACCTGGTCTAATTTTTGTATTTTTGTATTTTTTTTCTTTTCAGTAGAGATAGGGTTTTACCATGTTGGCCAGGCTGGTCTTGAATTCCTGGCCTCAAGTGATCTGCCTACCTTGGCCTCCCAAAGTGCTGGGATTACAGGTGTGAGCCACTGCACCCGACCAGCATTGGCAATTTTTGACATCTCTATGGAGACTGAATGAATTTTTTCTTAAAAAAATTTTTTTAGTTTTGTAAGAAACTCCCAAACTGCCTTCCAAAGTGTGTGTCCCATTTGCATCCCCACCAGCAAGGAATGAGAGTCCCTGTTGCTCCACAGCCACCCCAGCATTTGGTGGCGTCGATGTTCTAGCTTTTAGCCATTCTGATAGATGCGTGATATTTCATTGTTGTTTTAGTTTGCATTTCCCTGGTGACATATGATGTTGAGCATCTGCTCATATGCTTATTTGCTCTCTGTATATCTTCTCTGGTGAGTTGTCTGTCTGTTCAGGACTTTTGACCATTTTAAAATAAGTCTTCATGTTTCCATATTGTTGAGTTTTAAGAGTTCTTTGTAAATTTTGGGTAGCAGTCCTTTATTGGATAGGTCTTTTACAGATATTTTCTCCCAGTTTGTGGCTGGTCCTCTTCTTTTCACATTGTCTTTTGCAAAGCATACATTTTTAATTTTAATGAAGTCCATCTTCTTTCTTTCATGGATTGTACCTTTGGTATTGTATCTGAAAAGTCATCACCAAATTCAAAGTCATCTATACTTGCTCCTGTGTTGCCTTCTAGGAGTTTATTGTTTTGTGTTTTACATTAGGTCTGTAATTCACTCTAAATTAGTTTTTGGGAAAGGTGTAAGGTCTGTGTCTAGATTCCTTCTTTGCATGTGGATGTTCAGTTGTTCTAGACCCATTTGTTAAAAAGACAATACATATATTGCCGTTGCATCTCCATTGTATTGCCTTTGCTTCTTTGTCAAAAATCAGTTGACTATTTGTGGGGTCCTATTTTTGCCAAATGCATTTTTAATTCAGCCTAAAAATTTTAGTCCATTGTATCCTGCATAAATATTCATACCATAGAATATTCTAATTGTTTTTTTTTTCAGTATCCTCACTGAGGGAAAATGTTACAAATATATGTCCTCACATTTGATGTAGACCATTGCATTTGGGTTTTAAGTTGTTAAATAATGGTTCAGGCCATTATTTAACTCACATTATAGGTGACTCACACCTATAATCCCAGCACTTTGGGAGGCTGAGGCAGGTGCATCACTTGAGGTTGGGAGTTCAAGACCAGCGTGGCCAACATGGTGAAACCCCGTCTCTACTAAAAATACAAAGATTAGCTGGGCATGGTGGGGGATGCCTGTAATCCCAGCAACTCGGGAGGCAGAGGTTGCAGTGAGTAGAGATTACACCATAGCAGAGCAAGACTCCCTCTCAAAAAAAAAAAAAAAAAATCATGGTTCAAAGCTGACTTTAAAAAGTGATCGCTAGAGGCCAGGGAAGGAGACACACACTTGTAATCCCAGCACTTTGGGAGGCCAAGGCAGGAGTGTCGCTTGAGCCCAGGAGTTTAAGACCAGCCTATGCAACATAGTGAGGCCCTGTCTCCACACAAAAAAATAAAAATAAAGAGATTGCTGGAATGTTTAACATTAACCAAATTTATTTCAGTGTTTGCTACTGTGAAAGTTTTTTTTTTTTTTTAGACAGGGTCTCGCTCTGTTGCCCTGAGTGCTGCCAGAGTGCAGGGGTGCAGTAATACCTCATTGCAGCCTTAACCTCTTGGACTCAAGCGATCCTCCCGCCTTAGCCTCCCAAGTAATTAGGAATATGGGCACATGCTACCAGGCCTGGCCTTAAAATTATTTTTTGTAGAAACAGGGTTCTCTCTGTGTTGCCCAGGGTGGTGTTGAACTCCTGGGCTCTAGCAATCCTCCCACCTTGGCCTCCCAAAGTGTTGAGATTACAGCCAGGAACCACTTTGCCTGGCCTCATTTTTATTTTATTTTATTATTATTATTATTATTATTATTTTTTTTTTTTTTTTTTTTTTTTTTGAGACAGAGTCTTGCTCTGCCGCCCAGGCTGGAGTGCAGTGGCCGGCTCTCAGCTCACTGCAAGCTCCGCCTCCCGGGTTTACGCCATTCTCCTGTCTCAGCCTCCCGAGTAGCTGGGACTACAGGCGCCCGCCTCGTCGCCCGGCTAGTTTTTTTTTTTTTTTTGTATTTTTTAGTAGAGACGGGGTTTCACCGTATTAGCCAGGATGGTCTCGATCTCCTGACCTCATGATCCGCCCGTCTCGGCCTCCCAAAGTGCTGGGATTACAGGCTTGAGCCACCGTGCCCGGCCTATTTTTTTTTTACATAACATAACATTGTATTAGGTATTATAAGTAATCTAGAGATTACTTGAAGTATATGGGAGAATGTGAGTAGCTTATCAAAGTTGTATTTATTGATCGCCTGAAGATGAGGTATTATTTTGTGGATTTGTCTTTAAAACCAACATTGAAGTATTTTATATTTTTTTAAATTATGAGATAGCATTACAGTTAAATTGCTATACTTTTAACTAGGTAGACTTCCTCTGCAGCATTATGATTTTAATCCAGTGGTTGATGAGTATCACTATATATGTTTTTCAGTCCCTGATCAAACATTAAATCCTTATTAGAAATCAATGAAATGTGGCTGGGCGCAGTGGCTCACGCCTATAATCCCACACTTTGGGAGGCTGAGGTGGGGTGAATCACCTAAGTTCAGGAGTTTGAGAGCAGCCTGGCCAACATGGCGATATCCCATCTCTACTAAAAATAAAAAAAATTAGCCAGGCCTGGTGGTGTGCGCCTGTAATCCCAGCTACTCGGGAGGCTGAGGCAGGAAAATCACTTGAACCGGGGAGATAGAGATTGCAGTGAGCCAAGATCGTGCCACTGCACTCCAGCCTGGGTGACAGAGTGAGACTCTGTCTCAAAAAAAAAAAAAAAAAAAAAAAAAATCAATGAAACTGGAGGAGGAAAAGCCAAAGGAAAACTAGAGTATGAGATAACGGAATTTTGAGTATCAGTTCCCAGGAAGCTGCTTCAAGTTGTTTTTTGAAAATATTAATAACAGATTTCATATTAAAAGCAATTATTGTCACTCCTCTTGGAGGTGTGGTGGTCAGTGCCGGTGCCAGTGGTGGACATGTGTGTGGATTCTTCTTCTCGTCCTCAGGTCTGAGCTCTTTCTACTCGGAGCTGATGAAAGGACTGGGTGCTGGGGGGCGCCTCTGGGAGCTCCTGGAGAGAGAGCCCAAGCTGCCTTTTAACGGTGGGTCTCAAAATGGGTTGTTTCTTTGCTAGGATTAAACAAATGTGGCTTTGAACAATGAAACTAGCTCTTCCCCTGCCTGTGAGGGAGTGAGGGATGAGCCACAATAGACGTGTGGCTCCTGCTGCATGGCGGGCCGGGCAAGGGGGTGGTCAGGTTTTCTATGAGAAGGGGAGGGACAGCTGCTGTGGCACTGTTGTGGGCCGGGATGCCCCTGGATGCATGGGCTGGCCACATAGTGTGCTGCCCTCTGTTCCCCTCCCTGCATCTGTGCATTACTGCCAAGGGCAGAATGGAAGTCACTGTGGACCAGGGCTGTGACTAGGAAGGGTCCCAGCTAGTCCACCAAATTGATCTTCCCTAGTGATTCTGACATCTCTGTGGAGGGCTGGGGTGGGAGGAAGGGAGGAGGAATCAGACATAAGAAAATATCTAAGTTTCTTGGCTTTTTGGGGTGCAGTAGGGGAGGCTAGTACTCATTGGCTGGAGCCATCTCCTTATCAGTGACTTCCCTGGAGCTGTAGGGTCTAGACCAACTAGCCAGGAATCAGGAGAAATGGCTGAGTAGTAACCACTCCTAACTGCTTATTGACTTCCTAGGACATTGTTAGGTAGCCCCAGGTCCACAAATGAAAGCCAAATATTCTCCAATGTGATAGGCCTAGGAAATAGACCCGACTGAGAGAGTTTGAGTGGTGTCTGCCAAAGCAGAGCAGGTGAACACCAGGGCAGAACAGACCTCTGACCCCCTCCAGTTCTGCAGCTGTTGTGCGGTGCCCCCCTATTCATCATAACTTTCAAAATATTTATTTGGGGTAGGTAAAATAAACTCTGGAGCTACACAGGGGCAGTGGCATAGACAGAAGCCATTGGGTTTGAAACCAGACTTCAAGGGTGGATCTTAACTCCACTACTTGTTAGCTTAAGCAGGTTGTTGTCTGTGGCCTTCAGTGTCCTCATCAGCAAAATTGGAATCCATTTCTACCTTGCAGGGTTGTCAGGATCAAATAAGACCATCTATGTGTAGTACCTTGGATATAGTAGGTGCGGAGTTGGCACGTGGTAAGCATTTAGCCTGCTTCTGACTTGCCCTTTAAGAGCTCATATGCCAGGACTAGCTATGATAGAGTCACCCATCCATAGCCAGATGAGTAGGAGAACTGAGTTCAGCTGTGAATTTAATTTTTTGCTTTAAGTAATTAATATTCCATTTTATGTTTCAGAGGGGGTCATCTTAAATGAGAAAAGTTTCCAGGGTGCTTTGGAGTTTAAGAACGTGCATTTTGCCTATCCAGCTCGCCCAGAGGTGCCCATATTTCAGGATTTCAGCCTTTCCATTCCATCAGGATCTGTCACAGCACTGGTTGGCCCAAGTGGTTCAGGCAAATCAACAGTGCTTTCGCTCCTGTTGAGGTTGTACGACCCTGCTTCTGGTAAGTGATTCACCACACTATAGCACCAGGGGACTCTCCCGAGCTCTGCTCTCACTTTTGTGCCCTGGGAGATGCTCAAACCATGCAGATACCTTCTTTTGTGAGAGTACCTTCTTTTCTAAGTGCCAATGGAAAGAAATCCCTCAAACAGAAGGTGTCATTTGCAGGGGCATGACAGCTCATACAGAGGCCTTTAGAGCATTTTGTATATAATGTGTCCTACCTGTTCAAGCCCAGAGTGACTTCCCCAGTTCTACGTCCTCATCTCCCACGTGGGTATCTCCTCTGGACATGCCCTCTACTGGGAGAAGGTGGACGAGGCTGTGCTCAGCAGCCAGGAGAAAGTGCCGGGGCTGCTGCTGGACATCCCTACACACCAGCAGCACCCTGGAGAACCGCCGTTTGCCAGCGTGCGTGCTAGGCGCAGGAGTGATGGGGAGCTCCTGGAGAACCTCTGCCTCTGCCTGTGACCCACTGAGTGCTTATTATAACACAGTTAACTTGGCAATCAGTGATTCGCTTCTTTTTGTTTCACTGTGTCACCCAGGCTGGAGTACAGTGGAATGATCTCCGCTCACTGCAAGCTCCGCCTCCCGGGTTCACGCCATTCTCCTGCCTCAGCCTCCCGAGTAGCTGGGACTACAGGCACCCATCACCACGCCCAGCTAATTTTTTGTATTTTTAGTAGAGTTGGGGTTTCACCGTGTTAGCCAGGATGGTCTTGATCTCCTGACCTCATGATCTACCCGCCTTGGCCTCCCAACGTGCTGGGATTACAGGCGTGAGCCCGCATGCCCGGCCAGTGATTCGCTTCTATGTAACTTTTCCATTGAAACTATTTTGAGCTAGTAGGGATTTTCGTAATGGATGATTTCTCTCATTCTGGTTTTTATTTTATTTTTAACGGGATTATAAGATCTTTAAGAGCAAAGATTGTCATGATTTTACTTCTTTATATCTTCCCTGTAGTAGACAACAATATCAGCAAGCAAACAACTCTTAGTAAAAATCAAATCATGAATTTAGAAGAGTATTTTGGCCGGATGTGGAGCCCCACACCTGTAATTCCAACACTTTGGGAGGCTGAGGTGGGAGGATCACTTGAGGCCACAAGCTGGAGACCAGCCTGGGTAACATAATGAGACCCTGTCTCTATTAAAAAAAAAAAAAATTCTTTAATTTACAAAATGAAAAGAATGTTTTGTGTCTTTGTGCTTATGCTTTTTGGTTAAAATAATGTGGGAGCTGGTTACATGTCAGATAAATATGTGACTTGCAAATCCTGACCCACGGAATCACTACCTGTGTTAAAATGGGACTTACTATATACTGTTTGCCTCTGGAATTACTTTCTTGATTCACCATTGACTTGCTATAAAATTTGGAGTTTAAAAAAATCCTAGTTAGCCAGGCACAGTAGTTCACACCTGTAATCTCAGCTCTTAGGAGGCAGAGGTGGGAGGATAGCTTGAGCCCAGGAGTTTGAGACCTGCCTGGGCAATATAGTGAGGCCCTGTTCTCCACAAAAAGGAAAAAAAAGACAAAAAACAATCCTATTTAGGTTGCTGTAATTTAAGTAAAAATACTGAGTCTCTAGTTGCTTCATCACAATGAATAAATCCAGGACAAAGCAAGCTGCAGTTAAATGTCTGCCACGTGTAGTCTATAGAGAGCTCTGTGCTTTTTCATCAAAGACCTCAAGTTTTTGCCAGTTTGTGAAAGTTTCCCCCTGGCTCCTATAATTCCACAACATTAACTGAGAAGAAATGGCATTTCTTATGCTGTCACTGTTGTCATCATCCCCAAGTATTGTTGAGCACTCTCAATGTGAAGAATTATGTTACTGAAAGTCATAGAGATAGCGTCTGATTATTTAAAAGCTCTGCCATGGTATCGACCAGATTCTTAGTTGCAGACAACAGATTCCTCACCAACTAAGCTTATACAGAAAGGGATAATTTTAAGGAGTAATAAAAGAGCTCAAAAATCACTGGCAGGGGTGACAAAATAGATTCTAGATTGTACGTCCAGGACAGTTCCCAGAACTCCACCCCAGAACCAGGCCTTCAGGGTAGCTGCTGACACTGGCATGGTCAGGAAGCTGCAAATTTAGGCAGTTGCCATCATGAGTACCAGCTTCAGAACTGTGCCACCTCTGCCAATATTCCTGCCAGCAAGTGGACACCTCATGACTTGTCCCTCCCTTCTTAATTAAAGCTTTGCACAAGTGCATCTTATTGGTGGAATCCTAAGTCACTAGGGAGTTCTAGGGAGTTTTGGGAAAACTCCCTCCAACCTCCGGGGTACAGGAAGGCAAGCTGGACAGATGGACTAGGTGAGATAGTCATCCAGCTACTATCGGGAGGCAATAAGTTGGACAATCCAGAAAGAACCTTTTAGCTTTGAAATGCCATGAAATACGTTAGTTTTAGAGTCCATCTGGAGGTTTTCCATACATTTTCATCTTTAAAAAATGAGTCTGGAATTTTCCCACTGGATCTTTTCTGTGTTGATCATCAGCCTCATCACACTCAGTGACTCTTTCCTTTCCTCTCAACAAGGAACTATTAGTCTTGATGGCCATGACATCCGTCAGCTAAACCCAGTGTGGCTGAGATCCAAGATTGGGACAGTGAGTCAGGTAAGAAGAGAGGCTTCCATTTCTATTTCACTTTCTTTTAAAATTACTTTTTTTTTTTTTTTTTTGTCTCGATCTTCTCAAGAGAGAAGCAGTGGAAGTCTTCGGGATGTATTAAGCTCATCTCACATGGCAAGTTGCTTAGGTCTGCAAGTAGCACTGTTTCCTGAAAACCCTAAACCCTTGAGCAGGAGCAAAGCATTGACTTGTTGAAAGCTGGAGACTGCCATTACTAGATAGTCTAGAGGATGGGGAGGAAATGATAGAAGATTTTATTGACTCTTTTTTAGCTTTTATTGATTCTTCCCCACTTCCCATTTTTATCACCAGCCACAGTCTACTATTCTGCATAATGAGTTTCAGGGAGAAGTGATCAAAGACTGGCAAGAGCCAGAGTCCTCCCTGCAAAGAAGCTGCAGATTTCAAAGCAGAGTGTTAATGTAATGTGGTCACTTTGATAAGGCCATTTTCACAAGACCCTTTGGGGCAGGGAAATGTTGCTGCAGCTGTTTTAATTTTTATTGAACAGGCTGTGCACACAGCATACAAACCTGAGCCTCCCCCCATTTCTGAACCTCTCTTTGTAATTAGCTCATCCTCTCCCCACTCCACTTGGGTGAGGGCAGTGATGGGTGCTCAGGAGTGTAGGGACATCAGTGGTGTATATTATTAGGGAAGGAGAAAAGAGCCTGGAAGTTTGCTTATTTTTTAGGACTACTTCATACAGTTCTGTCAGAATTATTTATTCCTATCTGGTTTGTGTGTATTTCAAAAAGTAATGGATGGGGATGGATTCCCCACTTTGTCCTGAGCGGAAGGCAGGCAGCTGGAAAATGCAGCGGGACTCGGGGTCTCCCAGTGCCTCCTGATTCCTAAGGCAGGGGACTGACATTTATGAAGTTCCTACGATGTGCCAGGTGCCTCGCGGGCACCTGCTGTGAGGTCTCATTGTCTGCAGCATGGTGAGAACTCCAGATGATAAAATCCTGTTTATGGCAAAACATAAATTTTAAAAAAGACTGCTAGGTCTCAATTTATTAGACATGTTGGAAGTCTGTTTGAAATTCGTGATATGTTTTATTTCCAATTTGTAGGAACCCATTTTGTTTTCTTGCTCAATCGCTGAGAACATCGCTTATGGTGCTGATGACCCTTCCTCTGTGACCGCTGAGGAAGTCCAGAGAGTGGCTGAAGTGGCCAATGCAGTGGCCTTCATCCGGAATTTCCCCCAAGGGTTCAACACTGTGGTTGGAGAAAAGGGTGTTCTCCTCTCAGGTGCATTTCTTTACTGCTTTGTAGCAAAATCTCTATATCCAAAGAACTTTACACATGTTTCTTGTTTTGTTTTTTGTCTTTTTTTTTTTTTGAGACGGAGTCTTGCTCTGTCTCCCAGGCTGGAGTGCAGTGGCACGATCTCAGCTCTCTGCAAGCTCCGCCTCCCAGGTTCATGCCATTTTCCTGCCTCAGCCTCCCGAGTAGCTGGGACTACAGGCGCCCACCACCAAGTCCAGCTAATGTTTTGTATTTTTAGTAGAGAAAGGGTTTCACCGCGTTAGCCAGGATGGTCTTGATCTCCTGACCTCGTGATCCGCCCACCTTGGCCTCGCAAAGTGCTGGAGCATGAGCCACTGTGCCCAGCCCACATGTTTCTGTATTGCAGTATTATTTTCTAATTAGGTTTTCATCTTTAGAGTTTTTGAAATTAGCCTTACCACTTGCTCTCTTACATGTGGAAAACTCCCCAGTGTTTCTTTTCACTTTCTACTCCATATGTGTTCCAAAAATTCTGAGTAGTACTCAGCCACAGCAAGCTTTTTTTCATCTGGAAAAAACAAAACAAAAAAAAACAAAAAAACTGTGCTTTGCAACCTGAGACCCTCAAAAATTAAAGAAAATAAGATAAGAAGTGGCAGGATGATTTGCCCAGGGAGTCAGGGAATGTGCATCAGGAACAAAGCTGAAATTGAAAGAGTTATTTACTCCCTACATACTAGACCAGGGTTTGACAAACTTTTCTTTAAAGAGCCAGAGAGTAAATATTGTGGGTTTTGTCCAGGCACGGTGGCTCATACCTGTAATTCCAGCACTTTGGGAGGCTGAGGCGGGTGGATCACTTGAGGTCAAGAGTTCAAGACTAGCCTGGTGAGCATGGTGAAACCCCGTCTCTACTGAAAATACAAAAAGTTAGCTGGGCGTGGTGGTGGGTGCCTGTAATCCCAGCTACTCGGGAGGCTGAGGCATGAGAATTGCTTGAACCCAGGAGGCAGAGGTTGCAGTGAGCCGAGATCGTGCCATTACACTTCAGCGTGGGACACAGAGCAAGACTCTGGCTCAAAAAAAAAAAAAAAGAATCGTGGGTTTTATGGGCCACATATGATTGCTGTCACACATTCTTCTTTGTGTGTGTGTGTTTTTTAAACAACTCTAAAAATGTAAAACACATTCTTAGATTGAGGGCCGTGCAAAAACAAGCCATGGTTCAGGTCAGGCCTGTGGGCCATAATTTGCTGAATGGACTCACAGCTGTAAGGCAAAGTAAGCGGTTCCCTGTGATGTCAGACCACACCTATCATTCTGGATCACATTATGGGTGCCGTATTTTGAGGAGAGAAAAGACTTACTTTGTATTTCTTTAAAGTGCAGAAATGGAACCAATGAGTAGAACTTAAAGAGAAATAAATTTTCAGCTAAACACTTTTTTTTTGTCCATACAAATATTGAAATGTTTCCTTGCAAGATAACAAGCTCCTGGCCAGGCACGGTGGCTCACGCCTGTAGTTCCAGCACTCTGGAAGGCCAAGACAGGCTGATTGCTTGAGCTCAGTAGTTCGAGACCAGCCTGGGCAACATGGCGAGACTCTCTCTCTATCAAAAATACAAAACAATAGCCAGGTGTGGTGGTGTGCGCCTATGGTCCCAGCTACTTAGGAGGCTGAGGTGGGAGTACTGCTTGAGCCCAGCGGGGCAGAGGTTGCAGTGAGCTGAGATGGCACCACTACTCCACCCTTAGTGACAGAGTGAGTGAGAGACCCTGTCTTAAAAAAAAAACAACAACAACTCCTTGTCTCTGCTTGAGCAGAGGGTGGGTGCCTCCTTATCACAGTGAAGGCTGGCAGATTAGACTGAAACAATAGTCTTTTCCAATGCTAAACTTTTCATTTGAAGTTAGACCACAGAAAATATAAAACAAAAGGGTTTTAAGCTTATTGTATATGATTAAAAAACATACATAAGCAGTAGATGAAAGGGCATCTTTGATAGATCTGAGATGTTCCAGGAGTAGAATTCCTCTCTGCTGTGTAAAAGTGAACTGCTACTCCATCTCTGAAATGTATCTGAGAAACGGGGCAGAAAACCAGTTTAAACTGCTTGTGGTGAAATTATTGAACATTGAAGTATGAGGCTTGTCCCAAGAGCACATCACCTTCCTTGAAACAGATTCTGCATGTCTTTCCCTCTGGTAGGATCCTCCAGCTCTGTTTCTCAGTGAAGTAACCAGAGGTTCCAGTCTGCTCTTACTTTCTGGGAGGAAGACAGAGCACCTAGTAATAGATTCCCAGTGTGCTGACTGGCACCACAGATGACTCACAGGGGACCTAAGCCATCAGCAGGCTGCTCTAAGGACATACCTCAGGGCACTCAGGCATCCTCACCAATCAGAGGCTCAGGAGAGGGTTTTCCTCACTGCTCTCCTTGTGTGCACTGGTTTCCTGTTTGAGAGCAGCATTTAGCAGCACCACACACCTCAGATGTAGAGGATGAACCTCTCTTATATGAAATAAAATGATGTCCAGCAACTGCTGTTGATAAGTATCTTCAGCCAATAAAATCAACCAAAAAGGAATGTTTTTTATCCCTAGAAGTGGAATTGGGTTTTATAAACAATGTAAGTTGGGAGGAGTGAGCACTCTGAGACTTTCCAAGTGTGACTTAGGAGTAGCGTCCCTGGAGAAGAGGAGGGAGGATGGGGTGAGACAAAGATAGGGAGGGAATCAACACAGATCCTGCTGACTCAACTCCATCCCACCTTCTCCCACACCTACTTCCAGTTTGTTCCCTCACTTTTAGTAGAATTTGAGCTTAAAAAGACAGGGAGGATTAGAGTGGCCTACTGTAATTTTCAGTGTCATACATACACACATACTACTATTTGTTCCTCTAGAGGAGGGGGAAAAAAGAACATCGTAAAGAATAAGTGCTATGTTAGCTGGGCATGGTGGCACTGCCTGTAGTCCCAGGTACTGGGGAGGCTGAGGCAGGAGAATCACTTGAGCCCAGGAGTGAAAGGTTGCAGTGAGCCATGATTGCACTACTGCACTCCACCTGGAAGACAGAGCAAGACTCTTTATCTCAAAACATAAAAATAAAAAATAACTGCTATAATGTGGGAATATTAGAATTATCAGTCTCAGCACCATTGATGTCCTTTGCTCCCAGACATTTCAAGTGTACTTGGGAAACCTGCAAATATCTTGAGTTTCTGGTTTCCTTGCTACATTGGATATTCTGCTAGGGAGGAAGTGTGTGTAGCGATGAACAGCATAGATCTTTACATGCTTTTAAGAGCATACCCCTTGCACTGTGTAGGTTCAGATCTCAGTTCCATTACGTACCAACTGTGAGATCTTGGTCATGTTACTTTGTATCTCAGTTTATCATTTGTAAAATGGGAAAAATTATAGGGTCTATGGCATAGGATTTTTTTAAAAGATTAGCCAGGCACAGTGGCTCACAATCTCAGCACTTTGGGAGACCAAGGCAGGAGGATCTCTTGAGTCCGGGAGTTTGACACCAGCCTGGGCAACAGAGCAAGATCGTCTCTACAAAAAATTTTAAAAATTAGCCAGGTGTGGTGGTATGGGCCTGGGCTCCCAGCTACTCAGGAGGCTGAGGCGGGAGGATCACTTGAACCCAGGAGGTTGAAGCTACGATGAGCTGTGTTCATGCTGTTGCACTCCAATTGGGTGACAGAGCAAGACCTTGTTTGAAATTATTTAAAATAAAAACATTAAATGAGATAAATGCATGCAGTGCATATAGAAAATGCCTGGTATTGGCTGGGCACTGTGGCTCCCACCTATAATCCCAGCACTTTGGGAAGCTGAGGTGGGCAGAATGCTTGAGCCCAGGAGCTTGAGACCAGCCTGGGCAACATGGCAAAATCCCATCTTTACCAAAAATTAGCCAGGTGTGTTGGTGCACACCTGTAGTCTCAGCTACTTGGAAGGCTGAGGTGGGAGGATCACTTGAGCCCGGGAGATTGAGGCTGCAGTGAGCAGTGATCACGCCACTGCACTCCAGCATGTGTGACAGAGCGAGACCCTGTCTCAAAAATAAAGAAAGAAAAGAAAATACCTGGTATATAGGAAGTCCTCAACAAATGTTGGCTATGATAATAATTGTTATTATTAATTTTGGGATTGATATATTTTAAACCTGTATTTTAAAATAAGTTTCTGGTCTATCTGTGTCAGCTATGACTAACTAGAAGAAGCTTACCTTCAAATTGCTATATGGTTTATCATAAAAGCCTATTACTAAGATTTTTTGTTAAGGCTTTCTTTTTTTAAATATTGTCTTTGTCAGGTGGGCAGAAACAGCGGATTGCAATTGCCCGTGCTCTGCTAAAGGTAAGCCTGAAGCAACTTGGATGTTTTTAAAATTAGGGATTATTTTTATTAGGGACCTTGTAATTTGTAATTTAGTATTTATCTTCTTCCTTTTCTGTTTTTTTTTTCTTGGAGGGGGAGGGTGACAGTTCTGGTGAAAGGTAAATTAGTGTAGTGTATTGTCCGAATTTAAGAAGTGTTTCTTAGGTATCATGAGCCCAGTACTGTGCTAAGGTTGTTGGAGGTAGAAGAATGTAACACATGGACCCTCCATCAAGAAGCGTACACTCTAGCCAGTGAAACAGTGATTATTAATGCAAAATATAAAACAGCACAAGTATGCATATTTGTACAATCTGTAATCAGCTGCTAAAATGAATAGTACAGACTTGAAGTACTTAGGCAAGATTCCTAGAAGGAAAGGGAAGAGCCATTTTAGCTGAAAGGCAGGCATTCTCTTTTTAAGGAAGCAATAGCCTTCCCTTTGTTATACAACTGTTCTCCTCAGACTTATAGGTGATTTTTTTTTTTAAAGCAGCTTTACTGAAGTGGAATTTACATATGTAAAATTCATTTATTTTAAATGTACTTTCCAGTGACTTTTTTTTTTTTTTTTTTTTTTTTTGAGACGGAGTCTTGCTGTGTCACCCAGGCTGGAGTGCAGTGGCCGGATCTCAGCTCACTGCAAGCTCCACCTCCCAGGTTCATGCCATTCTCCTGCCTCAGCCTCCCCAGTAGCTGGGACTACAGGCGCCCGCCACCTCACCCAGCTGGTTTTTTGCATTTTTTAGTAGAGACGGGGTTTCACTCTGTTAGCCAGAATGGTCTCGATCTCCTGACCTCGTGATCTGCCCGTCTCGGCCTCCCAAAGTGCTGGGATTACGGGCTTGAGCCACCGCGCCCGGCCTCCAGTGACTTTTAGTAAATTTGCGGAGTTGGTTGCACACAAAGTCCAGTTTCAGAACATTTCCGTCACCCTAAAAAGATCTCTCGTGCCCACTGGCAGTCGTTCCTTGTTTTCAGCCCCAGGATGCCATGAATCTACTTTCTCTCTGTCTAGATTTGCTTTTCCAAACATTTCAGATAAATGGAATCAGACAATATATGGTTTTTGGCATCTCGCTTCTTTCACTTAGTACAGGTGGAGTGTTTTTGAGATTTCTCCAATTTGTAGCTTGTATCAGTACTTTATTCCCTTCTACTGTTGAGTAGTATGGATGGATCCCTATTTGTTGATTTGTTCACCAGCTGATGAATGCTTGGGTCATTTCCAGTTTGGGGCTATTGTGAATAATATATGAAGACTAGTAGCCACCTTTTTGTGAGGGTGTGTGTTTTCCATTTGCAAAGCTAGAATTGTAATGTTTTATCGACATCAGATTAGTGGTTTTTTTTTTAATCTTACATGTTAGCTTTTCTTTTTTATTATTATTATTTTTCTTTCTTTCTTTTTTTTTTTTTTTTTTTTTTTTTGAGACAGAGAGTCTCGTTCTATCACCCAGTCTGGAGTGCAATGGTACGATCTCAGCTCACTGCAACCTCCGCCTCCCAGGTTGCAAGTGATACTCATGCCTCAGCCTCCCAAGTAGCTGGGATCACAGATGCATGCCACCACACCAGGCTGATTTTTGTATTTTTAGTGGAGATGGGGTTTCACCATGTTGGCCAGGCTGATCTCAAACTCCTGACCTCAAATGATCCACCTGCCTCGGCCTCCCAAAGTTAGTTTATTATTTCTAAATTATAAGCAGGACCTTGAAAGTTATAGACTGTATCTTTCTAATTTTATTTTTATCTTATTAATTTTTAAATTTGTGACAGGGTCTCATTCTGTCACCCAGGCTGGAGTGCAGTGGTGTGATCATGGCTTACTGTAGCCTTGACCTCCTGGGCTTCAGTGATCTTCCTGTCTCAGCCTCCCGGGGAGCTAGGACTGTAGGTACATACCATACCAAACCCAGCTAATTAAAAAAAACATTTTTTTTGGTAGGGATGGGGTCTTGCTATTTTGCCCAGGCTGGTCTTGAACTCCTGGGCTCAAGCAGTCTTCCCCTCTTACCCTGCCAGAGTGCTGGGAGTACAGGTGTGAGCCACCATACCCAGCCTTACTCATTTTATTTATTTATTTATTTACTTATTTATTTTCTGAGACAGAGCCTCAGTCTGTCACCCAGGCTGGAGTGCAGTGGTATAAGCTTGGCTCACTACAACCTCCACTTCCCAGATTCAAGTGATTCCCCTGTCTCAGCATCCGGAGTAGCTGGGATTACAGGCACGTGCCACCAGGCCGGCTAATTTTTTTGTATTTTTAGTAGAGATGGGGTTTCGCCATGTTGGCCAGGCTAGTCCCAAACTCCTGACCTCAGGTGATCCACCTGCCTTGGCCTCTCAAAGTGCTGGGATTACAGTCGTGAGCCACCAGGCCCAGCCACCTTACTCATTTTAGATTCCCATCTCACTGACCAGCAGGATAAAACTGTGCTATAAACGCTAGCTGGTCTAGTGATTACTCTGATGATCATTTAAAATAGTCCCTAATTCTTTCATTTATGTACTTATCCCAGACACTTAATAATTTGTGGGGTTTTTAATAACAGTTTGAGATATAATTCACATACTACATAATGTGCCCATTTAAAAAATATAATTCATTGGTTTTTAGTTTATTCAGTGTTGTGCATCCATCATCTAAATTTTAGAACATTTTCATCACCTCCCCCACCCCAGGGACTCTCTACTTTTTAGGAGCCATGCAGCTCCCCTTCCTTATTTCCTGCATTGAACCCAGCCCCAGGTACCCACCAATCTGCAGAAGTGCCTGTTGTGGACATTTCATATAAGTGAACTCATACACTGTGTGATCCTTTGTGTCTGGCTTCTTTTACTTAGCATAAGTTTCCAAGGCTCATCCACATTGTAGCATGTGTCAGAATTTTATTCCTTTTTATTGCTGAGAGTTTGTGTTTTTCCAGTAAAATTGTTTTATCTTTTCCTTTTTTTTCCTTCTTCAGAATCCCAAAATTCTTCTCCTAGATGAAGCAACCAGGTGAGGATATCTTAATAATATATGCGATTATGTGTATTAAACCAAATTATTCTTCACCAAAACATTTTAATTCTGTACCTCAAAGTGATACAACTGAAAATGCTTTTTTTTCCCCCTTTACTTTAAAGTGAGGGAGGCTGAATTAATAGTGACAGTTGAAAAGGAGTGGGCAGTCTGAGTCCTAGTTGAGGGTTCTAGGTCCACTTCAGACATGGTTGCCATCAATCCCAATCACTCTGTAAGCCGTAACTGTGCAGAATGCTTTTCTCCTTATATTACAGTATAGTTTTATGGAGATCAGAAAGTCCCAAACAATTGAAATTTTGATCATAGTAAAAATTCATTGCTCAGGAAGGGCTGCAGTGTGTGTATCAGGAAGCACATGAGCCTGTAGTGTAGGTGTCACTGACGTCTTTGCTTTCTCATGTATGCTCCTGAGTCAGTGCGCTAGATGCTGAAAATGAGCACCTTGTTCAAGAAGCTCTAGATCGACTGATGGATGGAAGAACGGTGTTAGTTATTGCTCATCGTCTCTCTACCATTAAGAATGCTAATATGGTTGCTGTTCTTGACCAAGGAAAAATTACTGAATATGGAAAACATGAAGAGCTGCTTTCAAAACCAAATGGGATATACAGAAAACTAATGAACAAACAAAGTTTTATTTCAGCATAAGGAAACAATTACTGGTAAACAACATGAGAGACTTTAATGCAAAACAGTGTTACAGAAAAAAAAAAACTCAAGACTGTATGAAATATGTAAACCATATATCAAGTTATTTGAAAAATACCTATTTTTTTCCAAAGTGTGTAAAATATTGTTTTGAAATGTACCTGTTCTCAAGATCTTTTTATTCAGAGTTTTAAAAATTGTAACTTTTTCAATGTCTATAGCACTGAAGTTATTTTCAGGTTCTATATTTTCTTTTATTGTGGAATATTTTAATTAATACAGCATGGCACCTCATTTTCTTTTGCCTACTGTTAAAGATTAAAGCTATTGTCAAATGACAACTTTAAAAAGGGAATTATACATAAAAAGCCTGATTATTTTAGGCCAGTTTACCAATCACTGTGTAATTCTTCTGGTAGTATTCTACCTACTTTTAAGTCTAATTTTACTAAATAGAGTAATAGAAAATGAAAATTTAACCCTTTATTCTGATAATCTCGTGAAGCAAACCTAACTATTTAACATCAGCTGGAAAGAAGGGAACATTTCTATTGCCCGTCTCCTTTGTCTTCAAAGGTGTGAGAGTTGAGGAATATGTGTTCCTGTGGGAACTATGTTTGAATATGTGCAGTTTTCAACATTGTGGCACATGAAAGCCTGACAAGTTTTTAAAAGGGCAGAAGCTTTATTTTTTGAACAGGAAAATGTCTTTTTTAAATTCACATGTTTGTATGAGTACTTTTGGGAAGCAAGGCATGAACTGCTAGGTATTATTAACAATGAATGATTTTTGCATTTAAGTTGTCTGAAGGCATGTATTTTGAAAGATATCTGTTACAAATTTATATTTTCAAGACAAATTGAATCTTATTTTGGAATACTTTTGGAATTTCATTAATAAGGCTAAAATCTGGGGAATATTTTCAGCCTTAAGAAATTTAAGTTTGGAAGTCCTTGCTATTCAACAGAATAACAAGAAACCTTCAGAATGTATCACTCTCCTGAAAAGAAGATATTAAGAAGCCCTTTTATTTATGGTTATAGTTTTATTTATACTCTCAAAATTCCTAAAGCAATGCTACAACCATTCAATTTGCCATATTTTGTATCAGTGCTGTTAATTTGCTGTTGCCTCAAGAAAAAGTGCTTTTTCTCCATTGATGAGGCTAGACCCTAAGAAGTAATTAAGCCAATGGAAATCAAATGGAAGTTTTCCCATGAACTAAGCATTTATTAGTTCCCTGATTAGACTGGAAGAAGAAACTACTATTTCATGAAAAGCATGGAATATTATATTTTATTCTTCATAATTAATAAAATTGATATGAATGAATGTAGTGTTCTTTGAATTAGTAAACAGTACAGCTGTGACAATCATTTTTAACAAGCTCTACTTGTATTCTTTATAAAGTGTGATTTTCAGAAAGCAAACAAAACACAATTTCAAGGTTGAATCTGAGGAAAATAATCCTTGTGCCATAGAAGTATTTACAAAATTGCATTTCATTGTTATGTTTTATTTTCTGATACATGATGTTCAATTATATCTTTAGGTAATATTTTATATCATAGATTAAAATTTATAGTGAACTTTATCTGTGTCTCACTTTTTTTCTTTTTTAATGACCCCGGAACCAAAGATGCAGTCTGTCATTTCTTATAAAACTTCTCACTACATTGTTTCTTACTAGAATTTGGCTGCAGAGATTCAGGAATAAAGAAAAGACTAACATTACACATATAGAAAAACATGTTGTAATTAAAAGTTCCATTCATTCCTCCGTATCAAGTTTGTTAATGTCATCACTTGTTTCCTACTTACAAATATTCTGTTGAGTTGTTTCACTGCAGTAAATAAGTATCTCCTACCCACATCAGGGACAAGGCACTGTGCTGTGAAGTTGATGATAGATGAGGAAGGCACAGTTTCTGCCCTCAAGGAACTTCTAGTTTTGAAGGAGCGGTAAGGCAGGGGAAAATTAATAACAAGAATGCAGCTAGGCACCATAAAGAGGTGTAGTTGTAACACTGTGTTCTGGTATCACTTTTTTGTCTCCAGAGTGTTTGTATGTTACATTTGATACTTTGACAAGCCTGTAATTTAGACAAATATTTATCTTCCCCATTTCACAGAGGAGGAAATAAGCATAGGCAAGGTGTGAATTAATTCAGCATTAATGACATACAGTTTCAGGCAAGAAGTGGTGAAACAAGATATTAGTGAGATAGGCAGAGGCCAGCTCAAAGCTATGCTGAAAATACTACCTTTTGTCTTATTCCATGGAGCCTTTGAAGGGATATGTATCTTCATGTAAACAATTTAGAAAATAAGCAAAAAAGAAAATTTACCTGAAATCCTCCATGTGAAGATAAAATTTCACATTGTTGACTGGGTGTGGTGGCTCATGCCTGTAATCTCAGCACTTTGGGAGGCTGAGGCGGGTGGATCGTGAGGCCAGGAGTTCGAGACCAGCCTGGCCAACATGATGAAACCCCGTCTCTACTAAAGATACAAAAAATTAGCTGGGCGTGGTGGCAGGCACCTGTAATCCCAGCTACTTGGGAGGCTGAGGCAGAAGAGTTGCTTGAACCCAGGAGGCAGAAGTTGCAGTGAGCCGAGATCGCACCACTGCAGTCCAGCCTGGGTGATAGAGTGAGACTCCATCTCAAAAAAAAGAAAAGAAAATGTTCACATTGTTGAGCTCAGCATTTTGTTATATACCCTCCCAGGCTTGTCTCTATGTGCAAGGTCTCCCCTGACCCTGGGCCTGACAGGTTCTCAAAGAATAATCACAAGTTAAACCATTGTAGGTCAAACCCTTGTTAAGTGCACTCTTATAAAAGTAGGGCTCCATTTTGGGAATTCATCTTTTTTTTTTTTTTTTCTTGAGACAGTCTCACTCTTACCCAGGCTGGAGTGCAGTGGCGCGATCTTGGCCACTTTAACCTCCGCCTCCTGGATTCGAGCGATTCTCTTGCCTCAGCCTCCCGAGTAGCTGGGCCTACAGGCGTGCCCCACCATGCCAGGCTGCTTTTTGTATTTTTAGTTGAGACAGGGTTTCACCATATTGGCCAGGCTCATCTCGAACTCCTGAACTCAAGCGATCCGCCTGCCTTAGCCTCCCAAAGTGCTGGGATTACAGGCGTGAGCCACTGCTCCCGGCCTGGTTTTAGTTTATTTTTGATAAGCTTTGGCAGTTTTATAAAATAAGATGAATCCCCGGCCAGGCATGGTGGCTCACGCCTGTAATCCCAGCTACTCAGGAGGCTGAGGTAGGAGAATCGCTTGAACCTGGGAGGCAGAGGTTTTAATGAGCCAAGATTGCACCACTGCACTCCAGCCTGGGAGACAGAGTGAGACCTTGTCTCAAAAGTAAATAAATAAGCGAAAACCAGTACAAATGTTACAAAACAAATATAGATTAAATAATTATATGAAAACTGCATTGTAAATGTTCCTTTGGAGCGTATTTCTGAGGCATCATGGGGTTTTCCTGGTCATCTCTGTCCACTGAATTCATTCAATAAACATTTACTGAGCATCTTCGATTTTGCTAGGTCCTGTGCTAGGTGCCGACTGTGCCCCCCTCACAAAGCTAGTGCAAGGGTTGGCAAACAGCTGTTTTTGTATAGCCTGCAGGCTAAGGATAGTTTTTACAGTTTTAAATTGTTAGAAAAAATCGAGAGAAGAATATCTCATGACACATTAAAAATACATGAAATTTGGCCGGGCTCACGCTTGTAATCCCAGCACTTTGGGAGGCCAAGGCGGGCAGTCACGAGGTCAGGAGATCGAGGCCATCCTGGCTAACGTGGTGAAACCCCGTCTCTACTAAAAAAAAAAAAAAAAAAAAAAAAAAAAAATTAGCCGGGCATCGTGGCCAGCGCCCGTATTCCCAACTACTCCAGAGGCTGAGGCAGGAGAATGGCGTGAACCCGGGAGGCGGAGCTCGCAGTGAGCCGAGATCACACCACTGCACTTCAGCCTGGGCAACAGAGCGAGACTCTGTCTCAAAAAAAAAAAAAAAATCATGAAATTCAAATTTTTAGCTTACTCCTTCTCGTACGAATTGTCTACGGCTGCTTTTACACTACAGCCACAAGGGGGAGGAGTTGTGACAGAGAATACATGGCGTACAAGCTGAGGTGCCTGACAGAAAACCTCACTGATGCCAGAGATAGTGAAAAAATTCTGCACTACTTGAAGGACTTCTAAACCACACTGAAATTTAGAGCCATCTCAAAAAGTTCCATTGACAGGATTAGATGAGTGCCCGGAAAATGACTGGGTGTGGGTAATTTCCATATGTGTTCTTCATTGTTCCTGTGCCTCTCCATTTTAACACACTAATTACCATGCTGTGAGAATGGGAGTCTAGTAATTCCACCACATCGGCAGGGAATCATTCTGGCTGCTTTCCTATTGTCGACTGCAGTTGTTAGTCCTACATAAATTAAAGTTTGATCTTAACTGCAAAGGTGATATTTTGGGAAGGACATACAGAGGAGAGGCACATCTCCAAGTGGAACCACAAGTTGGCTGGGCGCCTCACATACACACATGTCTACACTGGGGAGGTATTTTTCTATTTATTTTAATAAAATTTAAATGCACTTATATTGCATGTAGGGGAAAAGAAATACCTTTTCTTCCCATCTTAGGTTCATGGCTAAGGCCCTTATAACAAAAACCAGATTCACAAGAGAAAAGCATGCAAACTTATTTAAAAGTTTAACGTGACATAGGAGCCTTTGGAAATGAAGACCCAAATAAACAGGGAAACTTGTGCATTTTTATGCTTAGGTTTGATGAGTGGACAACTTGCGGAAAGGTATGACTGGACAAAGGTCTGATCTAATGGTAATAACTGGGGGAACTTGGTAAAGCCTGTTTGTTCAGACTCTTCTCTGTGGCCCTGTGTCTTCAGAGATAAGGGTGTTTCTTTCCTGCAGGTATGGGGAAGGCATCTCTCAAATGAGGGTCTTATGACCTGCTTTAGGGGAGAAGGGTGGAAGAAGGTCAGAGAATGATCTTCCTACTTCTACTGTGTTCTCAAATGCCAAGGTGCCACATTTTGGGGTGGTAGGTCCTAAACCCTGTCACTGCACACACTATTTTTTATTCTATATATTTAAGGTGCACATGATGTTGATATGTGTATGCATAGTAAACTATAGTCAAGCAAATTATCCTATCCATTATCGTCCATAGTTGCTTTGTTTGGGGTTTTTTGAGGAAAGAGTATATAAAATCTCTCAGCAAATTTTTAGGATATAATACAATGTTGTTAACTATAATCCTTGTGCTGTACATTAGATCTCTAGACTTATGCATCTTACGTAACTGCAACTTTGACCTAATTCTCTGCACATACTATTTTTAACCAAACTGCTTTTTAGAAAATTTGCACGAATATTTTCCTACATCATTAAGTGTTCATTACTCACGTCCATATGTATTCTTTTAAATATAGCTTTTCATAATGCTTTCTTTTTTCAGACTCAGGACCTTAGTATTTTTTTTTTCAGTTTTCCATAATGTGGATGCACTATAATCTATAGTTGGCCATTTATGTTGCTTTCTACTTCCTTCACTATTATAAACAATATTGTCTTTGTTATTTGATTTTTTTCACATAAATTTCTAAGGTGAAATTGCCAAGTAATTATAAGGCTTTTTGATAGAAATTGTCCTCTTAAAAGATTGTACTTTTACAGTCCCACCAGATAGATATGTAAGCAGTGCTTGTTTCCCCACAGCCTTTTCAATATGAACTGCTACCATTTTTTTTTTCTACTCTGTTGCCCAGGCTGGAGTGCAGTGGCCAATCTTGGCTCACTGCAATCTCTGCCTCCCGGGTTCAAGCGATTCTCCTGCCTCAGCCTCCTGAGTAGCTGGGATTACAGTTGTGCACCCACGATGCCCAGCTAATTTTTGTATTTTTTTTCTTTTTTTTTGGAGATGGAGTCTCACTGTGTCGCTCAGTGGCGCAATCTCAGCTCACTGTAACCTCTGCCTCCTGGATTCAAGCGATTTTCTGCCTCACCCTCCCGAGTGGTTGGGACTACAGGTGTGCACCACCACACTCAGCTCATTTTTGTATTTTTAATAGAGACGGGATTTCACCATATTGGCCACAGGCTGGTCTCAAACTCCTGACCTCGTGATCCACCCGCCTTGGCCTCCCAAAGTGCTGGGATTACAGGCGTGAGATACGCACCCGGCCACTGTTACCATCTTAAAAAAACATCTTCGGGAGGGTAGCGGGAGGAAGAGCATCAGAAAAATAGCTAATGCATGTGGGGCTTAATACCTCGGTGATGGATTTGATAGGTGCAGCAAACCACCATGGCACATATTTTATTTTATTATTATTATTTTTTGAGAGGAAGTCTTGCCCTGTCACCCAGGCTGGAGTGCAATGGCGCGATCCTGGCTCACTGCAACCTCCGCCTCCCAGGTTCAAGCAATTCTCCTGCCTCAGCTTCGTGAATAGTTGGGATTAAACGCGTGCACCACCCCACGCCTGGCTAATTTCTGTATTTTTAGTAGAGACGGGGGTTCACCATGTTGGTCAGGCTGGTCTCGAACTCCTGACCTTGTGATCTGTCTGCTTCAGTCTCCCAAAGTGCTGGGATTACGTGTGTTAGCCACTGCGCCCAGCCTATTTACTTTTTGAGACACAGTCTCGCTCTGTCGCTCAGGTGGGAGTACAGCAGCACAATATCAGCTCATTGCAACCTCCACCTCCAAGGTTCAAGTGATTCTCCTGCCTCAGCCTCCCAAGTAGCTGGGATTACAGATGCGCACCACCACGCCTGGCTAATTTTTGTATTTTAGTAGAGACGGGATTTCACCAGGTTGGCCAGGCTGGTCTCGAACTCCTGACCTCAGGTGATCTGCCCGCATTGGCTCCCAAAGTGCTGGGATTACAGGTGTGAACCACCGCCCCCAGCCTCTAACATTCCTTTATTAAATTCTTTTAACTACCTAGCTTGAGGGTACCATCTGTTTTCTCTAGGATTTTTTTCTTTTTTCTCTTTTTTTTTTTTTTTGAGACAGAGTTTTGCTCTGTTGCCCAGGTTGGAGTGCAGTGGTGCCATCACGGCTCACTGCAACCTCCACCTTCCTGGCTCAAGCAATTCCCCAGCCTCAGCCTCCCAAGTAGCTAGGATTACAGGTGCACATCACCATGCCCAGCTAATTTTTTTGTATTTTTAGTAGAGACGGGATTTCATCATGTTGGCCAGACTGGTCTTGAACTCCTGACCTCAGGCAATCCACCTGCCTGGGCCTCCCAAAGTGCTGGAATTACAGGCGTGAGCCACCACGCCCGGCGTTCTCTAGGATCTTATTTGACAGAGCCTAAAGGCCCTTCATAGTCTCTCCTTATTTCTCCAATTTCCTTTACTTTTAGTCTTTCAGGTTGATTTGTTTGTTTAAAGTCCCTGGTTCTAATCCCAGCTACTCAGGAGGCTGAGGCTGGAGGATCACTTAAGGCCACAGGAGTTTGAGACCAGCCTGGGAAATATAGCAAGATCCCATTTTTTAAATTGTATTTTTTTAGAATTTAAAATAAAGTTTCTTGGGGAGACAGGGTCTCGCTATGTTGCCCCGGGGCTGGTCTTGAACTACTGGCCTCAAGCCATCCTCCCACACCTTAGCCTTGCAAGGTTCTGGGATTACAGATGTGAGCCACTGTGCCTGGCCGTGAGACCCCATTTCTTTTTTTTTTTTTTTTTTTTTTGAGACGGAGTCTCACTCTGTTGCCCGGACTGGAGTGCAGTGGCCGGATCTCAGCTCACTGCAAGCTCCGCCTCCCGGGTTCATGCCATTCTCCTGCCTCAGCCTCCCGAGTAGCTGGGACTACAGGCGCCCGCCACCGCGCCCAGCTAGTTTTTTGTATTTTTTAGTAGAGACGGGGTTTCACCGCGTTAGCCAGGATGGTCTCGATCTCCTGACCTCGTGATCCGCCCGTCTCGGCCTCCCAAAGTGCTGGGATTACAGGCTTGAGCCACCGCGCCCGGCCCGAGACCCCATTTCTAAAAATGTACATATAAATAAAAAATAGGCAGGTGTGGTGGTACATGCCCATGGTCCCAACTCTGAGGCTGAGGCAGGAGGATCACTGACACCCAGAAGGTCAAGGATGTGGTGATCTTTGATCACGCCACTGCACTCCAGCCTGGGCAACAGAGTAAGACCCAATCGCTAGAAAAATAATAAAGTAAAATAAAAATAAATAAATTCCCTAGAATGCACCAAGTCCTTTGCTGCTTCAGGACCTTCGGCCAAGGATCCTCTGCCTGAAATATTCTTCCTCGTATGCTCTTATGCTTCATGTCTCAGGTTAAAAGTCCTTTTCTCCCAGAGGCCTTTATAGACCTCCATCCAAAAATAGGTAGCCCCAGTGATTCTCTCTCATACACTTTGCTCTTTTATTTCATTGTACACATCTCAGCTTGTAGCTGGATATTTGTGTTCATTTTTTCAGTGTCTGTCTTTCTCATTGGTCTGTAATCTCCATGAGGGTGGGACCCGTTGGGCTTTGTTTAGTTATAACCCTTAGCACTTATCACATAGCCTGACAAATAGTAGGTACTCACCAAATCCATAACGAATGGATGACTTTTAGTGCTGTCTGCTCACTATCCTTCAAGTCATACATTTGGACTCCAGGAAAGTTCTTGCTCAAAGGTGCCAGCAAGTCATTCTAACTCCTGCAAACAACAGCTTTTACAATAGGATGGTGGGGAAACCACTAACCAGTCCAACAAGGCACAAGAATAAAATTGATCCCACCAATCCTCTCAGACACAACTACTAATAATACTCTTTATTGCCTATTTCACACCCCTCCTTGTAAGAATGAAACAGGAGGGAAATGCACTGGGCTCTCAGAGCCCTAAGACTCAACAAGCTGCCAAGTTGGATTAGACACCCAGGTTGGAGAAGGAGTAAAGCAGCTAGCCTATGGAACCTTAGCAAGGTAACTGCTCAGATGCCACTGACATGCATAGATCGATGACTGGCTTCCCAGGGGAATGTCAGCAACTGACACCCACACTGTGGTCTCCCACATGTGGATACATCAATGTTTACTTAACCATTCCCTTATTTCAACACGTGTTGAATGAAAGTCTACTATATGTCTGTTACTGTGTGCCACAAAGGTAACAAAGTCACTGCTCCTGCTGCTTTTAAAAGACATTTAAAAGGAGGTACTTGAGAGACAGTTATGAAAACAAACTATTATGCAGGATAAAAATACAGTCTACACAAAGGAGAGGAGAAGACAAAAAGGATAAGGGCTATCTAATCCTGTGGAAGGTTTCACTGAGAAGGCAGCACAGAACTGACCTGATGCGTAAGATAGGCGCCTTCTGGACCAACAAGGCACCGAGTGCATTCCAGGTGAAAGAAACACGTACATGCGCATTGGAGGGGGATTTGGGTTTTTAAGTTCTTGGAATGTGGAGTACAAGTGGGAAGTGGTGGAAGTACAACACGGACAGAAAAGCCAACCAGACTTAGATCACATAGGACCTTGCAAAGGAGCTTAGCAAATAACTACTGGCAATGGTCAGCCACTGAAGCATTTACAGGCCCAAGAGCAGCATTAGGTTTGCCTTAATTCATTGGGTTGGCAGCGAGAAGATAGAGTGGAGTCAGACTAGACACAGATAAGGAACCATCTCCCCGTCTCTCGTCTCTCCCACTCCCTCCCGCTGGCAGTAAAGAGGCTACGCAGTGGTTGAAGAACAGTACCAGAACCAGAGCAGAGGCGGTGCAAATGTGTGATCTAACACAGATACGTAGGAGCTACAACGTATACCAGGATCTTAGGGTGGAGGTAAGTGTGAGGGATGACTGTAGAGCTCCTCTCTTTGCCTTGGACAACTGGCCAGTCTTACCAAGCTGGAACAGAGATGGTGGCAGGAGAGGGGTCCTAAAGGAAAACATGAATGCGCTTTTCATAAGCGGATTGTGAGGAGGCCGCAGGACTTACAGGTGAATGTGTCCCCTAGGGAGCTGATAGGGGTCTGGGGGTTTTGAGCTGGATCCAGGTTAGAGACACGGATTTATGGCGTCACTAGCGTGGATGAAACTGTGCAAAGTTGAATGGGAAAATGGCAAACCTAGAAAACAGCAAATATCACAGTGCGATACCAGTGTCAGCTTTACGGCTTTTCTCCGTCCTCAGCTTGGACTGAGGAACATCTTTCATTTCACAAGAGGCTCAGGTGTGAAAAGAGGCTGCGTTCAAGCTGCTGGAGGGCCAGTTCCAACTAGGCGCAGTCAAGAAGGAGGCCTGGCTTTGCAGCTTCACGTCCCTGGAAGCTCTGCACTCCAACGGTTCTGGATCTGGGGTCACCGGCCGCCTTCCCGTCCTCCCCAGCGGGCTGGGCGCTGCCCTTAACGTCACGATCACGCCCCAGCCAGCGCTCCGACCGCAACCCGCGGGAGCCACTGCATTTGACGTCATCATTGCGCGCCATCCCTCCCCTTAAGTGTTTAATCTCCGCGCGCAGGCCGCTCTGAAACCCGACGGCCGGATCCCTTGTGGTCCTAGTTGCTGCTCCTTCGAATCATGTTCCCAGCCGCCCCTTCTCCGCGGACCCCGGGTCCCGGGTCCCGAAGGGGCCCCCTGGCCGGACTCGGGCCCGGCTCCACGCCCCGGACGGCCAGCAGGAAGGGTCTGCCCCTGGGGTCTGCAGTCAGCTCCCCAGTGCTCTTCTCACCGGTGGGCCGGCGTAGCTCGCTAAGCTCGCGGTAAGTGATCTCCTTGGTTTGGGTCTGGCAACCAGCGGGCTCACCGGCCGCAGTGGGCCGGATCGGTTAGTGTCTTCAGACGCCTTCGGAACCGGGGGCGGCGGAAGAGAATGCCAGAGTATTGGAAAATAGACGTTTTCCACTCTTGCAGGTCATACCTGCTTCACTTTTTGAGTTGATTCCCCACTTTGCATTTTTCATGAATACCTTTGTGCAGAAGTGAAGTACAAACCGGATTCGCATCCGTGGTTACCCACTTCCCACCTACTACCGCTGTGATCTGGCGTAAGTCACTCGTGATTTTCTTCATCTGTGAAATGGCGATAATATATGTCACCTGAGCCAGAGGAGTTAGTATGAATTGCCACGATGCAGATGTAAAGTGATGGTGATAATGAGGACCTGCAACCCTGAAAGATCATTGTTTAATGCCTAACATACCAACTGACATTAGTATCTGATGATTGGTAATTAAAGGGTTTCTAGCTACTGAATTTAACTTTCTAGGTAAATTATAGGGAAAAGGCTTTACGTAAGTAAGATAAGAGTACTGTGGTAATTTAGTTACTAAAACTGCTGGTTTGGAGCACCAGTAAAATCACACACACCCTTCCCCCCACCCCCCAACACACACCATGTTCATAATTAACCTAAAACTTTAGAAGATAACGTGTTTCTGCATAGTTTTCTCTGAATTCATCTATAATAAATGAATTTTTCGCTGCAGGAAAACACCGAGTATTGTGTCTTGAAATTATGGTTAAAATTTATCTGTAAAATTTTGCAGTACTTTAAAGGAGAAGTGGTTTTTAAAGAATACACCGTATCTTTGATTTTTTTTGGCATATTTTGAAAAGTACTTTACAAAGTGCTGATCTTGGCATTGTTTTCTATTCCTTTTACGAAAAATTGGAGAATAAAAGCGTACTTTATTTATTGTGTGTGTTGTTTTGTTTAAATCTCTTTTTTCTGGTGATCATTTGAAGAAAAACCTTTGTTATCCTCTGTTAGGAAACGAAGCCCTCAGCCATTCTGTATGTGCATCTCCTCATTTAATTCTCATAAGACACAGAATAACTTATTCTGGTGGCTTTACAGTATTCTAAATGTTAAGAAGAGGGTGAGCAGGAAATAAAGTTTTTACTCTGATATCTGCTGTTGAAGACCATGTAACAGCTGATGCTCATAACCTGTTTGATTTCTTGCTTGGTTGTACAGATCTGATAGTTTTTTTTTTTTTTTTTTAAGAGACAGGGTCTCACTCTCTGTCGCCCAGGCTACAAGCTGGTGCCACAATGCCTGGCTAATTAAAAAAATTTTTTTGCAGGCCGGGCGCGGTGGCTCAAGCCTGTAATCCCAGCACTTAGGGAGGCCGAGACGGGCGGATCACAAGGTCAGGAGATCGAGACCATCCTGGCTAACACGGTGAAACCCCGTCTCTACTAAAAATACAAAAAAAAACTAGCCGGGCGAGGTGGCGGGAGCCTGTAGTCCCAGCTACTCGGAGGCTGAGGCAGGAGAATGGCGTAAACCCGGGAGGCGGAGCTTGCAGTGAGCCGATATCCGGCCACTGCACTCCAGCCTGGGCGACAGAGCGAGACTCCGTCTCAAAAAAAAAAAAAAAAATTTTTTTTTGTAGAGACAAGGTCTTGCCATGTTGCCCAGGCTGGTCTTAAACTCTTGGTCTCAAGCAGTCTTCCCACTTCAGCCACCCAAAGTGCTGAGATTATAGGCATGAGCCACTGCCCTGGCCATATCTGGTAGATTCTTAAAACCCTAAAGCCAAATGAGAGCTTAAATCTCATCTAAGCCAATATTTGTAAAATATATTTGACCACAACATATGGTAAAAGCTGATGTTTTATATTGTCTTTCAAAAATATTGATTGAGATCTGCAAAACGACCCACTTTTTGAAAAAAACACTGGTCTAGTTAAGCCTTATTTCACAGCTAAAGAGGCAGAATTATAAGGAGTTTAGGTGAACACAGGCATGCATTTTATTACTAGAGCATATGGAATTGAAGCCAAGTTTTCCTAAATCCTTTTTTTACATGAAAAATATTACATTTAATTACATGATAAATATGAGCCAGTGTTAATTTTTTTAAAGAACTCCTTATTGTGAAAATACATACATAAATAATTAGGATAATGGAAAATTTTAAGTTATAAGTAAGGTAATTAGACTTTTTTCTTTAGAGGAACACCAACACGAATGTTCCCACACCACTCCATAACTGAGTCTGTGAACTATGATGTGAAAACGTTTGGATCTTCTCTTCCTGTTAAAGTCATGGAAGCCCTAACATTGGCTGAAGGTAGGTGTCATCTTTCCATTTACCTATATTAGCAATTTAGGATGGAGCCTAGATGCGGCATAGAGGTTAAATTTATGTTTTCTTATGTATACCTTTACGTAAATGGAGAGAGATGGGTAGCCTATTTTTTTTTTTTTTTTTTTTTTTTTTTTTTTTTTGAGACAGAGTCTGACTCTGTCACCCAGGCTGGAGTCGTGGCACGATCTCAGCTCACTACAACCACCACCTCCCAGGTTCAGGCGAGTTTCCTGCCTCAGCCTCCCAAGTGGCTGGAATTATAGGTGTGAGCCACCATGCCAGGCTAATTTTTTGTATTTTTAGTAGAGACAGGGTTTCACCATGTTGGCCAGGCTGGTCTCGAGCTCCTGACCTCTGGTGATCTGCCCACCTTGGCCTCCCAAAGTGCTGGGATTACAGGCGTGAGCCACCACACCCAGCCACCTGTCTAGTTTTTTATTTAATTTTACTTTTTTTTTTTTGAGACAGAGTTTTGCTCTGTTGCCCAGGCTGGAGTGCAGTGGCGTGATCTCGGCTCACTGCAAGCTCCTCCTCCTGGGTTCACACCATTCTCCTGCCTCAGCCTCCCGAGTAGTTGGGACTACAGGCGCCTGCCACCATGCCTGACTAATATTTTGTATTTTTAGTAGAGACTGGGTTTCACTGTGTTAGGATGATCTTGATCTCCTGACCTCGTGATCCACTTGCCTCAGCCTTCCAAAGTGCTGGGATTACAGGCGTGAGCCACCGTGCCCAGCCCTAGTTTTTTACTGTAATTGAGATATATAATAAATTTGAGAAGGAGAGTGAGTTCATTTGAACACAATCAAATTAAGTCTAATGGTTTTAGGTATTGTACAGTAGTCCCCCATTTTCTTTGAGGGATATCTTCCAAGATTCCCCAGTGGATGCTTGAAACCTTGTATAGTACCAAACCCAAAATATACTCTGTTTTTTTAATATGTACACACCTATGATAAAGTTTAGTTTATAAATTAGGCACAGTAAGAGATGAACAGCAATAACAAATAAAGTGGAACAATTATAACAATATACCAGCACTACTCTTGTATTTTGGGGTCATTAAATAAGAATACAAGCATTGCATTACTGCAACAGTTGATCTGGTAACTGAAACAGCTACTAAGTGACAAACAGCTGGATAGTCTCAGGGGTGTCCAATCTTTTGGCTTCCCTGGGCCGCACATAAAATACACTTAGCCTAACAATAGCTGATGAGCTAAAAATAAATAAATAAATAAATAAATAAATAAATAAATAGATCTGTGTGTAAATCTCATAATGTTTTAAAAAGTTTACAAACTTGGGCCGCATTCAAAGCTGTCCTGGGCCACACATGTCCCTGTGCTGTGGGTTGGACAAGCTTGGTGTATACAGTATGGAAATGCTGCACAAAGGGTTGATTCACAACCTTTAGACAGGGCAGTATGAGATTTTTATCACTTTACCCAGAACAACATGCAATTTACAACTTAGGAATTGTTCATTTGAATTTTCCATTTAATATTTTCAGACTACAATTGACCACAGGTATTTGAAACTTCAGATAAAAGGGGGAAATACTGTATATGCAAAATTCAGTCCTGTTTGAAGAGTTGATCAGGTTTATGAAGTTTACCATTAAAAACCCCAAAACTGGCAAGTTATGTTATTGGGTTTAATAATGCAGTAAATTCAAGTCCTACCTCTATTTCTGGATCCTATGTAGCATCCCAGAGGCTGTGTGCACAAATTTACGATGTTACCATTGTGGTGGTGTACCTTCAGAACAGTCTGTTGGCAGATCATTAGTGTGGAATTTTGACAGATACAATCAACACAAGCTTAGAAAGGCAACTTTAAAGATGAGCAGTTGGATGACACTGGAAGAGCAAAGTTCAGAGCATCCTTAATATCTGCTGAAGTCATTTTTATTAAGGATTGAATTCTAGATCTTTGTGATTTTTCTGGAACAGCGTTTTTTAAATTGTAGGAGTGACCAAAATTTAGCGGTTCTTGACCAGCATTTAAAAAAAGAAGAAATAGAATGCATCTCGTATAATGTTTAGTAAATTTTGTTTGTTTTACTTAAATTGTATATGGGTGTATCATGAAGTAAAATATTATACTGTGAATAACTCTATTTACTGTATATATTACTGTTAACAGTAAAAAAAAAAAAAAAAAGCTGAAAGTACTCTGTTTTAGAAGAAGGAATATATCTCATCAAACTGGAACTTGCACATCTTGCCTATAGGTCCTTGGGAGCTTTAGGGATAGTTATTTTCAGACAACTGAACTACCAACCTCTGTATACATTGTTCTGTTTTAAATAAATAAATAAATATACATATTGCGTGTATATATATGTATATTTTTCTCCTCTAAAAATTTCAGTTTAAATTACATTGAAACCTTTTAACCTACTCCTGGTATTTTAACAGACTAGATTAAATAATACAGCCCCACATCTAGAAATTCAGAGAGTCCCTAGGAGTCAGGATATATAAAACAAAGAGATGTGTCAACTTGAAGAACTCTTCCGCACTTAGAAACCTGCCAACTACTGTTAAGTCAGCCCTTAAGGGCACACCAGTCGAAGATCTGGAGTGATTGTAGTGCTTTCAAGAAAAAGGAAATTACTGAGCAGATAGTTCAGTTGAGCAAAAAGTCCTCACTTAGCCTGGGCTTGGTTTGATATTTTCACTTGTACATTATGCCTTTTACTTCACCCTTCTACCTTTTTTTTTTTTTTTTTTTTTTTTTTGAGACGGAGTCTTGCTCTGCCGCCCAGGCTGGAGTGCAGTGGCCGGATCTCAGCTCACTGCAAGCTCCGCCTCCCGGGTTCACGCCATTCTCCTGTCTCAGCCTCCCGAGTAGCTGGGACTACAGGCGCCCGCCTCGTCGCCCGGCTAGTTTTTTGTATTTTTTAGTAGAGACGGGGTTTCACCGTATTAGCCAGGATGGTCTCGATCTCCTGACCTCGTGATCCGCCCGTCTCGGCCTCCCAAAGTGCTGGGATTACAGGCTTGAGCCACCGCGCCCGGCCCCTTCTACCTTTCTTTAAAGAGCAAAGTTCGACTTAATAAAATTTCCAGGGCTGTTAACACGTTTGTGGAGGTTTACCACCAATACTAAGACGTATGCTAATTTAGTTTTGTCACTTAATGGAGAATGTAACTCTTTGTCTCTATGTAATAAATAGTTTATCATTTCTTTAAGGAGCTCTTATTTGAAAATTATGTGCGTTGGAAGGAACATTATTTTCCTTGAAATGTTTTATGTAGTTAAGGAGGAGTTTATTGCTTTTGTTACTTTATCGATATAAATGTTGCTAAATATTTCTTTTTTGTTAGTTTGTTTTGAGATAGAGTCTCGCTCTGTCTCCCAGGCTGGAGTGCAGTGGCGCGATCCCGGCTCATTGCAACCTCTGCCTCCCAGGTTCAAACCATTCTCCTGCCTCAGCCTTCTGAGTAGCTGGGATTACAGGTGCACGCCACCACGCCCGGCTAATTTTTTTTTTCTGTTTTTGGTAGAGACAGGTTTTCATCATGTTGGCCAGGCTGGTCTCAAACTCCTGACCTCATGATCTGCCCACTTCGGCCTCCCAAAGTGCTGGGATTACAGGTGTGAGCCACCCCGCCCAGCCTTTCTTCGTTTTTGTTTCCGCTTATTTATTTTTTGATATGGAGTCTTGCTCTCTTGACCAGGTGGAAGTGATGTGATCATGGTTTACTGTAGCTTCAGTCTCCTGGTCTCAAGTGGTCCTCCTGTGCCTCAGTCACTCTAGTAGCTGGGAAGTGCAACACCAAGCCTGGCTGTTTTTTTTAGAGATAGAGTCTCACTTTGTTGCCCAGGCTGGCCTCAAGCAGTCCTCCCACGTTGGCCTCCCAAAGTATTGGGATTTATAAGCATGAGCCAGCATGCCTGGCCTAAATATGTCTTATAGGAAATAAGCTATCTGGTCTGTTTGTAACAAAAAAATTAAGGAATATTAAATGTCCCAAATACAACTGTTGCCTTTAGATATGTTTCTTTTTTTTTTTTGAGATGGAGTCTGACTCTTGTTGCCCAGGCTGGAGTGCAGTGGCGCAATCTTGGCTCACTGGAACCTCCGCCTCCCAGGTTCAAGCGATTCTCCTGCCTCAGCCTCCTGAGTAGCTGGGACTACAGGCACGTGCCACCACACCCAGCTAATTTTTTGTAGTTTTAGTAGAGATGGAGTTTCACCGTGTTAGCAAGGATGGTCTCTATCTCCTGACCTTATGATCCACCCACCCTGACCTCCCAAAGTGCTGGGATTACAGGCATTAGATGTATTTCTAAAGCTGGTTATCAGAGTTAAATAGATCTGTTGTTTTCGGTGTTGATAATTTTGGAATATTCAAAAGTATTTGTTGTGAATTAGTCCTTTCTGAGTGTGCCAATTCCTTTTTTTTTTGATAAAGCATGTGGTAATAAAGATTTATACTATATGATTAGTCACTCACCTCATTTTTTCCTTTAGTCGATGATCAGCTGACCGTTAACATAGATGAAGGTGGATGGGCTTGTCTGGTGTGCAAAGAGAAGCTCATTATTTGGAAGATTGCTCTGTCACCTATTACTAAGGTAATGGCTCTTTAAAGAGCTGGAAGGAGATGGAGGAGAGGAATGCCAATTGACTTTTAATTTTTACCCTAATTTTTTTACAGTTGGAGGATAGTTAATATGAAACTACTTAGGCATTAAGGGTTTGCATTTTCATAGTGATGTGAAATAATAAGCATGCACACACATTTGTATATTGGGAAAAAAGTTTCCCCCTTTTAAAGATCTGTGTTTACATTTAATAAAATTAGAGACATTGAAATTTTCAATGAATATTGTGCTAATCCGTCTGCCTAATGAAGTATCAGACTAAATGCTATCCATATAAGCAAATGAACTTTGAGTTTGCGTATTTCCGAGAAGATAGAATTATGTTTTGTTGAACCTACTGAATGATGCTTAATAAAATAAGAAAATATACCAATTGCTAGTTAAACTTTTCACTTGTCCACTTCCAACAGTGGGATTATCATTTGCACGTCTAGTAACTTATCCTCAGCAACCTTTTTTGTTCGTTACAACTTACTACTCTCTTCCACCACTCATTACTCACTTGGCCACGTTCCATTGGAACTCAGGGCTCCTGCTTACCTCAACTCTTCACTTCTGCTGAACTGTGTTACTGCTGCCTAGAAAAGGGTATATGTGGTTAGGAGTAATAGGTGAGGGAGAAGTCCTGGGGGACATAGTGAGTTAGCTGAGGGATCCTGATATTTGGCTGAGAGTCTAAGAAATATTTCCTAGGTAACTTGGTATAATTACTCTTTGTTCATGCTAATTTTAAATGTCAAATAAACAAATCAGTAGTCGATTGGGAAAGTTCCATAGGAAGCCTAAGCACTTCTCTTAACCTTATTTAGCCTTCTCTTAAGTGGACTTTTCTAGCCCAGGAAGAGGTTAGGATAGGTGTTCTTCAGAGTTTGGTCTAGCTTTAAGTTTTCATGATTCAATATCTCTTAAGATACTTTGTTTTAAAATTACTGAAAGCCTGATTAAAAGGAGATGTGAGAAGAAAGAATATTTGTAGAACGGTGTTTCCAGCAATGAGTCAGAATCTAAAGTATGCAGAGAAGGGAAATCAGATGCATCTTCAAAATATTGGATTTGATGTGAAAGATTTTCTGTTTGGGTTTGTTCTACAGTTATCGGTTTGCAAAGAACTTCAGCTGCCATCTAGTGATTTCCACTGGAGTGCCGACTTAGTGGCTCTCTCTTACTCTGCTCCCTCAGGTGAAGCACATTCTACTCAGGTAGGTGACTTAAAAGCTTATTGAAATAAACTTTATACAGTAAGGACATCCTAAAGTTGAAGGAATCATCCCATTTGATTTTGAGACGTAACTATAAAGCTATAGAAATCAAGACATTGCGATATTGGCAAAGAGAGCTACACACATAGGGCAGTGTAACAGAATAGAGAATGCAGTTACAGATCCACATAAAGGCGCCCATTTGATCTTTGACAAAGGTGCAAAAGCAATTCAGAAAGAATGGTCTTTTACAGTGATTTTTCTCTGTATCAATGCATAGTGTAGGAACATTTGTAATTTTAAAAGTACAGATGACCAATTTGTATTGTATTGAATTTTCCCTTAAACCTCATACTTTGTTATAAAGATTAATTTGAAATGGGTCATAGATCTAAATGTAAAACAGTAAAACTTTTAGAAGAAAACAGGAGAAAATCATTATGACCTGAGATTAGAGTTCTTGGAAATCACCAAAAGCATGATCCATAAAAGAAAAGTTTGATAAAATTAATATTAAAATTAAAGTAAAATAAAAATTTAAAGCGTTGCTTTGCCAAAGACAAGAAAATGAGGAGACAAGCTACAGAATGGAAGAAGACATTTGTAAATCATGTATCCAGGAAAGGACTTGTATCCAGAATATTTTTTAAAATTCTAAAAACTTGATAAGAAGACAATCCAGTTTAAAAATAGGGACTAGGACTTGAACGGACACTTTGTGAGGATATAAGGATGGCAAATAAGCACATAAAGAGATGTTCAGCATCATTAGCCATTAGAGAAATGCAAACCAAAACCCTAGTGAGTTCTTATTTCTGATTTTTCTTGATCAAATAGTAAATTGTTCTGTTTTTTGTGTCATCAGACTCCTGGTTTTGGGGTTCTTCTTTTATTGTGATTGACGATTGTTGTGATCTTGTTTTGAGGCTGTTGCTGTCATGGTTGCCACCAGAGAAGGATCCATCCGCTATTGGCCAAGCCTTGCTAGTGAAGATACCTACACAGAGACTTTTGTTGATTCGGGAGGTGATAAGACTTACAGTTTCCTAACAGCAGTGCAGGTATACCATGGATATTCCTTTATGTTTATTGGAAAGCTTGGAAATGAGATTTTTATTTATTTTTTAAAATAGAGACCAGATTTCCTTATGTTGCCCAGGCAATTCTCAAACTCCTGGGCTCAAGCAATAACTCCTGCTTTGGCCTCCCAAAATACTGGGCTTACAAGCATGAGCCACTGCACCTAGCCGTGGAAATGAGATTTTATGACTAAAAATGTGGAGTTTTGAAGAGACTGTAGAGACCAGGGAGGAATCAAAAAGAGACAAGGAAGAGAAGAATGTAAGGATCTATGATTTGAACAGTTAGACGAGGGAGGCTCTTCTCACAGGGCTCTAAAATACCAATTTCAGATAGTAGTTTGTGATATGCATTTCTTTTAGAAACATTTTATGAGAGTGGCTTGTTTTTAAGCCACCATCAGACACTATAAAGAATGATTTGCATTATCTTCTCTGTAGGTTCACAAAGAAACAAAATCTGGCTGAACATGGTGGCTCATGCCTGTAATCTCACCACTTTGGGTAGCTGAACTGGAAGGATTGTTTGAGGCCAGGAGTTCAAGACTAGCCTGTGCCACATAGTGAAACTTTGTCTCTACAAAAAAATTTAAAAATTATCTGGACGTGGTGGTGTGTGCCTGTAGTCCCAGCTGCTCAGGAGGCTGAGGCAAGAGGATCTCTTGAGCCCAGGAGATTGAGGCTGCAGTGAACTATGATCTCACCAATGCACTTCAGCCTAGGTGACAGAGCGAGACCCTGTCTCTAATAAAATAGCAAACAAAAAATATAAATAAAAATAAAATCTGATAACCTGATTTGTTGAATCTGAAATATGAGCGTGTAGTTTAAAAATCAGAATTTAAAAAACATGGACTTTTTTTCTGCTACAGAAGTTTTGTTTTTGTTTTTTTTTTTTCTTTTTTCAAGACACAGTTTTACTCTGTCACCCAGACTGGAGTGCAATGGTGCAATCTCAGCTCACTGCAACCTCTGCCTCGTGGGTTCAAGCAATTCTTGTGCCTCAGCCTCCCAAGTGGCTGGGATTACAGGTGCGTGCCGCCACACCCAGCTAATTTTTGTATTTTTAATAGAGACGGGGTTTCACCCTGTTGGCCAGGATGGTCTCTATCTCCTGACCTCAAGTGATCCACCCACCTTGGGCTCCCAAAGTGCTAGGATTACAGGTGTGAGCCACCATGCCCGGCCAGTTTTTCTTTTTTCTTATGAGAGTTTTTCTATGTAGGATTAAAAATATCAACTGAATGGATTCTGAAATGTATTACTTTAATAAAATAACAACATTCTATTTTGTATTCTTTTAGATTTATTTCAATTACAATGATTTTTCTCTGTATCAAAGAATTTTTTTGTTAGTTTTCTTTATCTTAGCGTTAGAAGCTAAACTGAACTAATCTCATATTTTTTCACAGGGAGGAAGTTTTATTCTGTCCTCGTCAGGAAGCCAACTAATTCGGTTGATACCTGAGAGCTCAGGAAAGATTCATCAGCATATCCTGCCTCAGGGGCAAGGCATGCTTTCAGGAATTGGTCGAAAGGTTTCTTCTCTTTTTGGAATTTTATCTCCTAGTAGTGATCTCACAGTAAGTTTATAAAATAACTCTTTTACAAGCTTATTTCTTAGTTAAATCAGTAAGTTGAAAGTATGCTCTGAAGTTAGTGTTGCCTCCATATGGACGAAAGTGTATGCAAAATAGAACCTTTGATCTTTTTAGTGAACTATTTTTTTTTTTTTTTTTTTTTTTTTTTTTTTTTTTTTTTTTGAGGCAGAGTCTCGCTCTGTCGCCCAGGCTGGAGTGCAGTGGCCGGATCTCAGCTCACTGCAAGCTCCGCCTCCCGGGTTTACGCCATTCTCTTGCCTCAGCCTCCCGAGTAGCTGGGACTACAGGCGCCCGCCACTTCGCCCGGCTAGTTTTTGTATTTTTAGTAGAGACGGGGTTTCACCGTGTTAGCCAGGATGGTCTCGATCTCCTGACCTCGTGATCCGCCCGTCTCGGCCTCCCAAAGTGCTGGGATTACAGGCTTGAGCCACCGCGCCCGGCCTAGTGAACTATTTTTATTATGATGAAATGAGTTCATACTAACCTTCTCCCATAACTTGTAACAGTAATATCTTTAAATCAGATTATCTCACAAGTACATTTTTGGAACTAAAACTATTATGTAAAATTTAAAATGTGTTTCTTAAAGATTAATTTGACTTTTTATATTTAACCGGAAGCGTGTCTCTACTGCCATGCCTCCAGCTGTCTGTGTGGGTGACTGAAATCTAGATCTGTTGGTTGGATTTCTCTGCCCCATACTCTAGTATAGTGAAGGGAGGATGATGGGAACTAATATTTATGGACCATCTACTCACTGCTCGGTGCTCCGTAGTTGTTATATTCATATTGTGTAATCATTGTGACAACCTGTAAGATAGTGCACTTTCCCTCCAGTTTACAGATGAGGAAGCACCCTCAGCCAGAAGGTGTGTAACTGCTGAGTGGCAGAGCTGGGAATAATACCCAGGCCTGCTCTTTTGACTGTGCTGTTGTCCTCTTGTTTCAGATAATTAGCATCACCTGCTTCCTTGAATGTTCTTTAAACCTAAACTTAACATGTTTAAAAACAAATTTATTGTATTCTTTCATCTCTCCTATTGACTACTCACTTACCCCTATAAAACTCATTTCTCTTTTGATCGGTTTTTGTTAAGAGCACCATCACTTTTTCTCAGTGACCCAGGTATAAAACCTTGTTATTTTTTGTGTCTCGCTCTCCTTCTATAGCAAACTAGTTATTTACCAGGTGCTGTAGATTTAACTTCTATCCAGTCTGGTTTCCATCCCCATCTTTCTGCTTTTGATGTTATGCCCTAACCTATATTCTTGATAAATTTTACCTAAGTTCCTGGTACCTGCTCAGTTTGCTTACTGTTGACCTTTCTGCCCCATCACTGATGGGTTTTAACACAAAGCAATCATGTATATCCAGCTTTAAAAAGCCAAATATCTATACTTCATGATTAAGCGTATACTGAAAAGGCAAAATAATACTCTTGTGTATGACTACATACATTCTGCCAAATGCATTCGAACACAATTCTGTGTTCAGAAGCTATTGATAATATCTCCCTTGATTGCTATACTTAAACAGATTCACATTCAGCACTCTCTGCTATATGTCCCTGATTTTTCATTATTTTTTATTTTTATTTATTTTTAAAAATAGAGACAGGGTCTCACTATGTTGCCCAGGCTGGTCTCAAGCTCCTGAGCTCAAGTGAGCCTCCCTCCTTGGTATCCCAAACTGTTGGAATTATAAGCATGAGCCACCACACCTGGCCTCATTATTTTTCAAAAAATCCTTATTTTTGCTTCTTTTCGACTTGTCATCTTCATTCCGATGTTAGAGGATGACTTCTTATTCTCTAAAGACGCTGTAACTTTCCCACCTTTCAGCTCTGCTCTTCCTGGGCCTTCCACCTATATCCTTCCTCTAGAGTCCAGCGTTGCCCTCAAACTCTATTTCAGGATCACTTCTGCTGCTGTTGTTGTTGTTGAGATGGAGTCTCACTCTGTCGCCAGGCTGAAGTACAATGGTGCGATCTTGGCACCTTTGCAACCTCTGCCTCCCGGATTCAAGTGATTCTCCTGCCTCAGTCTCCCGAGTAGCTGGGATTATAGGCGTGTGCCACCACACTCGGCTACTTTTTTGTATTTTAGTAGAGATGAGGTTTCATCATGTTGCCTAGGGTGGTCTTGAACTCCTGAGCTCAGGCAATCCACCTGCCTCAGCCTCTCAAAGTACTAGGATTGCAGGGGTAAGACACCACACCTGGCCCAGGATTACTCCTTTCTTTAAATCCCAAAGGAAGAATTCTGCTAGGATTACTAATCACATATGTGAAATTTGAGTTTTAAAACAATAATTCCTTAACATTAGAATTTAATCTATGAATTTGACTTCTTTTTCTTTTCTGAATAGCTTTCAAGTGTTCTTTGGGATAGTGAGAGATCAAGCTTTTATAGCTTGACAAGTTCAAACATCAATAAATGGGAATTAGATGACTCTTCAGAAAAACATGCATACAGTTGGGATATAAATAGAGCCCTGAAGGAAAACATTACCGATGCTATTTGGGTAAGAAACAATAATGTTCATCTCTGTAATTCACGCTGTGGTTGTATGATAATGCTGGTTCCCTTAATTATGTATTTCAACACATTTCAGTGTAATAAACAACATAATGTATAGTTATCAGATTAAGTGGAAATGGGGTAGTCAATCTCTAGAAATATTGGAATTGCTGGTTTACTTGCTTAGCAATTTTTTTAAATGTATACATTATTCATTCATCAACTGAGTTATCATGGGTGAAGCACTTCACTAGGTGCTAGGGGTATAAAGGTGAAAATAAATCATTCCTACACTCAAGCTTACATTATTGATATTTTCATGTAGGGATCTGAAAGTAACTATGAAGCTATTAAAGAAGGAGTCAACATTCGATATTTGGACTTGAAACAAAACTGGTAAGCAATTAATTTGTCATAAAGAACATAGATAAGAGTTTGGAAAAAATAAGTTGATGTTTATTATAACATGACGAGCAATCTCACTGTCTGCTCTTTTTTTGGAGACAGGGTCTCACTCTGTCACCCAGGCTGGAATACAGTGGCGCCATGATAGCTCACTGAAGCCATGACTTCCTGGGCTGAAGTCATCCTTCTGCCTCAGCCTCCCAGTAGCTTATACTGCAGGCATGTGCCATCGCACCTGTCTGATTTTTAAAATTTTTCGTAGAGATAGGGTCTCACCATGTCACCCAGGTTGGTCTTGAACTCCTGGGCTCAAGCAACCCTCCTGCCTCAGCATCCCAAAGTATTGGGATTACAGGTGTGAGCCGCCATGCCCAGCCTGTTCTTTTACTGCTGATCTTCTCATGCTAGCTATTAAGCTTTACTGAATGGTCTTGCTGTTGTTTATTGAGTGATACTAGTTCATCTGGGAAATTGAGACATTTTTCAGCCTTAAATGGTATAATCTTACATTGGTATCTCATTCATTAGAGACAAAGCTTTTCTGCTCTTACAGCTAGAACTTCTCTTCTTCGCTGCCAAGAGATACCTGAGACCCTGTCATTGCCCACTGCTGTGGGTGCCCCATGGTGTGATCTTCCTCTTATTGGATGTATCAGGCACATGTTTCCCACTTTCTGTTGCTCAAGGAGCTTTAGGCCTACGATTGTGGCTATGCTGAGTTAAGGATGGGATAAGGCTTTGTCTCGTTAGTACAAATTCAAGCTTTATCATAGTTCATACTCAGAGTAAATTTCCTCATAGAAACAGTGCTCTAAGTGGTGCATAGGATGCCGGGTTAGTCTGATAAAGCTAATTATCCCATGTTACTATTTAACTTTAATGCTCAAGGTCACATGGAACTTAAAAACCATTTGTAACATTGCTCGTAGTGAATCCAAATATATAACTAGTAATCCTTCAGAAGACAACTTCTCAGAAGTTGAAGACTATTTTTTATGAGTTTTAGAGTAATTTTTACTGTTCTTGTTACATGTTTTGGGTTAGTAGAACAAATTCTACTTGTTCCTTGGAGAGACATTGCAGTCGTACTACTTTGTGTAATTTTTCTCTCTGTTGGGCTGTTTAGACTCTTAGTAGGCTCCTTTACAGTCTGGAAACCTTATTAAAGCTATCAAAGAGGTAAAAGTAATAGTACTGTTTAATTTCTGTAAGCATTTTAATTAAATACAGTTTACCTGTTTTTATTTGTCTTTACCAGACTTTTGGAAATGTAGGACTACTGCTAGGACAGCCTGCTGTGGGCATATAATGCAGACATTTTTCTTTTTTATTGTTTTTTGAGACTGAATCTCACTCTGTCACCCAGGCTGGAGTGCAATGGTGTGGTCTTAGCTTACTGCAACCTCCTCCTCCCGGTTCAAGCGATTCTCCCGTCTCAGCCTCCCAAGTAGCTGGGACTACAGGTGGGTGCCACCACTCCCAGTTAATTTTTGTATTTTTAGTAGAGACGGGTTTTCACTCTGTTGGCCAGGCTGGTCTTGAACTCCTGACCTCGTGATCCGCCCGCTTCGACCTCCCAAAGTGCTGGGATTACAGGTGTGAGCCACCGCGCCCAGCCATGCAGACATTTTTCACGTAATTTTCTGAATTGGAGGCATGGGGTTGAGAATGAGAAGCATGCTTAGGAATTGCTATGCAGGGTCCACCCAGGGCTTCTCTCCCCCAGTGTCATGCTGACCAGCGGGGTCCCTGTGAGGTGCAGCCCTCATCCTCCTTGACCTTACTCTCCACCTTTACTCAAAATGATCCAGTTAGTACTCTATTATGTCCTTGAGGCCTCGTGATCAGAACTGTACAGAGAATTTCTCATATGGGTCCGTTTTCTTTATTTTAAGAATAGTGTCTGTCTTCCTCATAGTCACTCACACCTACTGATTTGTTGTCCATTTGGGCAGAGCTACAATCTGAGCTTATAATTTCAGTGAGTAGCTGGGCTGGGTGGCTCACCACTTTGGGAAACCAAGACAGGAGGATTGCTTGAAACTAGTAGTTCAAGATCACCTGGTCAACAAAATGAGACCCTATCTCCACGCAAATAAAAATAAAAAATTAGCCAGGCATGATGGCGTGTACCATAGTCCCAGCTTTTCAGGAGGCTGAGGCGAGAGGATCACGAGCCCAGGAGATGGAGGCTGCAGTGAGCTATGATCCCACCACTGCACTCTACCGTGGGCAACAGAGAAAGATCTTTTTTCTGAGACAAAACAAAAATAAATAAATTATTTTACTAGATGATTACTAATACAAAGTTTAGATATCTTCATTTTAGATATAAAGTTTGGAATTTTTTTAACCTTAACTTCATTACTTTGGATATACTTACATAAAAACTTAACTGGTCAAGCAGGAGGATCACTTGAGGCCAGGAATTCTAGGGCAGCCTGGCATTGTAGAGAGAGAGACACTGCCAATATGTTACAAGTTTGGGCCAATATTCTTTTTTTAAAAATTGATTTTTAAAAATTTTTTTATTTCAATAGTTTTTGGGGTACAGGTGGTTTTTGGTTACATGGGTAAGTTCTTTAGTGGTGATTTCTGAAATTTTAGTGCACCTGTCACCTGAGCAGTGTACACTGTACCCAGTATGTAGTCTTTTATCCCTCACCCTCCTTCCCACCCTTCCCCTTCAAGTCCCTAAAGTCCATTATCATTCTTATGTCTTTGTGTCCTCATAGCTTAAACTCCCACTTGTAAGTGAGAACATATGATATTTGGTTTTCCATTCCTGAGTTACTTCACTTAGAATAATGTGGACCAGGTCGGGCGCGGTTGCTCAAGCCTGTAATCCCAGCACTTTGGGAGGCCGAGACAGGCGGATCATGAGGTCAGGAGATTGAGACCATCCTGGCTAACACGGTGAAACCCCGTCTCTACTAAAAAATACAAAAAAACTAGCCGGGCGAGGTGGCGGGTGCCTGTAGTCCCAGCTACTGGGAGGCTGAGGCAGGAGAATGGCGTAAACCCAGGAGGCGGAGCTTGCAGTGAGCTGAGATCTGGCCACTGCACTCCAGCCCAGGCAACAGAGCGAGACTCTGTCTCAAAAAAAAAAAAAAAAAAAAAAAAGAATAATGTGGACCAATATTCTTGAATTCCTTTCAAGAGTCCAAGCAGAAGTGATAAAGTTTGGGGAGCTAGGGGAAGAGAACCGTGAAGAGGGAAAATGAGAGCTGTGCTAGGATTGCTTGCTTTGAAATGTCATGTCATTTAGTTACTTGCTTGGTTTCTTGTTTTTAATTGTCAGTAGAGGGTGCTTTGCCACCCTTTTAATATTTCTGGAGAAACCCCGTGTCGACTAAAAATACAAAAATTAGCCGGGCGTGGTGGTGCATGCCTATAATCCCAGCTACTCAGGAGGCTGAGGCAGGAAAATTGCTTGAACCTGGGAGGCGGAGGTTGCAGTGAGCCGAGATCACACCATTGCACTCCAGCCTGGGCAGCAAGAGTGAAACTCCGCCAAAAAAAAAAAAAAAAAAAAGTTGTTAGTAATAGATGTTTTAGAAGAGCTAAAATAGGACCATTTAATTTATTGGGGGCAGCAAGTTTGCTAGACTTAAGGGACAAATAAGCTTTACGATGCAAAATGGTTTGTTTTTACATATACAGCAGTTTGAAATTTCTATAACCGATTGTTAAAAAGCCTTTACATATATATGTATATTTTTAAACATTAGAGACAGTGTTGCCCTGTTTGGTCTTGAACTACTGGGCTCAAGCGATCCTCCTGCTTCAGCCTCTCCCAAAGTGCTTGGATTAAACACATAAGCCACTGTGCCTGGCCTAAAATTATTATTATTATTATTTTAAGAGTCTCACACTGTTGCCCAGGCTGGGGTGCAGTGGTATGATCTTGGCTCACTGGAACCTCTGCATCCCAGGTTCAAGTGATTCTCATGCCTCAGCCTTCCGAGTAGCTGAGATTACAGGGACATGCCACCATGCTGGGTGTTTTGTATTTTAGTAGAGATGGGATTTTGCCATGTTGGCCAGGGTGGTCTCGAACTCCTGGCCTCAAGTGATATGCCCACCTCGGCCTCCCAAAGTGCTCAGGTTACAGGTGTGAACCACCACACCTGGCCTTTTAAATTTATTTTAGAGATACATGGTCTCACAGTGTTGCCCAGGCTGGTCTTGAACTCTTGGGCTCAAATGATCCTCCTATCTCAGCCTCCCAAAGTGTTGGGATTACATATGTGAGCCATCGCACCTGGCGGTAAAATTTTTTTTTTTTAATGTTTTTCCTCTGGACAAAAGCGAGTAACCTTTAAATAACTGAGTACATCAGGGACTGGCAAACCTTTTCTGTAAAGGGCCAAAAGTAACTGTTTTAGGCTTTGGTGGCCATATAGTGTTTATTGCAGCTACTCTATTTCACCAATAGTATCATGAAACATCCCTAGAAAATGCATAAATGAATGTGTATGGTTGCCTTCCAACAAAACTTCATTTATAAAAACTGGTTTGAGATCAGTTTCACTGGAGGGCTGTACTTTGCTAATCCCTGGATCAGATGGTTGTTTTGATCTTTTTTTTAAAGTCTGGTTTATTGAGCTATAATTTATATAGAGTAGAAAATTTACCCTCTTTAGTGTATAATTCTACAAAATTTTTTTCTTCTTTTTTTTTTAAAATGGAGTGTTACTCGATCACCTAGACTGGAGTGCAGTGGTGTGATCTCAGCTCACTGCAACCTCCACCTCCCGGGTTCAAGCAGTTCTCCTGCCTCAGCCTCCCAAATAGTTGGGACGACAGGCATGTGCCACCATGCCTGGCTAATTTTTGTAGAGACGGCTTTGCCACATTGGCCAGGCTGGTCTTAAACTCCTGATCTCAGGTTATCTGCCCACTTTGGCCTCCCAAAGTGCTGGGATTACAGATGTGAGCCACCGCACCCGGCCCTGATTCTACAAATTTTGACAGATACATAATTTAGTCATTTAATCACAACAGTCAATACAGAACAGTTGTATAACCCCCCAGATTCCCTTGTGCCATTCTGTAATCGACCCCTCCATCCACCCTTAGCCCCTGGAGACCACTGATGTGGTTTCGTCTCTATAGTTTTGCCTTTTGCTTAATGCCATAGAAATGGAACATACAATGTAAAACCTTTTGAGTCTGGCTTCTGTCACTTAGCATAATACATTTCAAATGCATTTGGTATTTTTTTTTTTTTTTTTTTTTTACTACTGAATAGTACTCTTTTGTGTGGATATACCACCATTTGTTTATCTGTTCAGCAGTTGGAAGACATTGGGTTGTTTTCAGTTTTAGGCAATTATGAATAAAGCCACTACAGTCATTGGTACACGGGTTTTCGTGTGAACATAGTTATTGGTTTTTGTTTTTTTTTTTTAATTTTCTCTTGTATAGGTGTCCACGAATGGGATTGCTAGGTTATATGGAAGCATATGTTTAATTTTATAGGAAACCCCTAAGTTGTTTTTTAGGGAGGCTTTACATCTTTATTTTTTATTAATTAGTGATGGGCTGGTGATTTTGGCAGCAGCATGGCACTCAGCAGACAATCCGTGTCTCATCTATTACTCTCTGATAACAATAGAAGATAATGGTTGCCAAATGTCAGATGCAGTTACTGTAGAAGTCACTCAATATAATCCACCTTTTCAGGTAAGATTTATGTTGGTTAAATTAAAAAGCAATAATATGTTGAGTATTTTTCTAACTATTTCAGGGTCTTATTTATTTATTTGCAGAGTTTTGCTCTGTCACCCAGGCTGGAGTGCAGTGCCTTGATCTCAGCTCACTGCAACCTCTGCCTCCCCTTCCAGGTTCAAGTGGTTCTCCTGCCTCAGCCTCCCGAGTAGCTGGGACTGTAGGCATGTGCCACTATGCCCAGCTAATTTTTATGGTTTTAGTAGAGACGGGGTTTCACCATGTTGGCCAGGCTGGTCTCGAACTCCTGATCTCAAGTGATTCCCCCAACTTGGCCTCCCAAAGTGTTGGGATTACAGGCGTGAGCCACGATGCCCAGCCCATTTCAGGGTCAAATTTCTTGACAGATTTCATCTGCAGGACTTGGCAATATTTTAAAATAGCTTGTTTCTAGACGTTGCATTTTCTTTGCCATCTCAGGCTTGTTCTTTTGCTTAGTTTTGGCTAAAGGAAAATTAGAATGGAAGCAACTAGCAAAAAGCAGTTTGTTTATTCTGCTCTAGGTCTTTGGAGGGATTGTCATCTCTGTATTTAAGTAGAAAGAAGGTATTGATTAATTTCAGGGTGAAAGTAAGGAAGAAACCACACTGGGCATGATGCGTACATGCCTGTAGTCCTAGCTACTCAAAAGGCTGAGGCAGGAAGATCACTTGAGCCCAGGAGTTTGAGGCTGTTGTGTGCCATGTTCACACCTGTGAAGAACCACTGCATTCTAGCTTAGGCAATATAGTGAGACCCCATCCTAAAAAAAGAAGAAAAAGAAAAGAAAGCTGGTAGGAATTAGGGTTTGGTTTAGAGCCTTGCATATTATAGAAAAATCCCCCTTTTTACCCAAAGCAAGATTATATTTGTATTCAGCAGTGTTACATAGTCATCAAAGTTCTTGTAAACAACTGAAAGACAGGCTTTCTAATTTTAAGTTCATTAATAACAATTAAACGTGTTTAATAACAGATATTCGTGAAGAAAAAGCTGAACATCTATAAATTTATTTTATTTACTCTTACATGGTATCTAATTCTGTTAAATCTTTGTTTGTTTATTTTTGAAGAGGGAAAGTCTTGCTATGTTGCTTGGACTGGAGTGCAGTGATATTCACAGGTCCGTCAATAGTGCATGGTAGCCTCCAACTCCTGGGCTCAAGCAGTCCTCTCAGGTAGCTGGGATTACAGGTGTGCACCACTGTTCCTGGCTTAAATCCTCACTTTTTTTTTTTTTTTTTTTAAATCCTTACTCTTAACATGACTTGTTTAATTGAATCCTGTAAGAAAATCTTTTGATTTGTTCTTTTATGTCAAACAGAAATAAACTTTATCGTGTGTTCTGATTATGCAGTGTGGAAAACATGCTCAGTGTTAGAAAAAAATTCAGCCAGGGCAGAAGATTATAAAGAGAATCTGAGGATTAAAAAACAATTCTAGGACCTCACATTTAGTGTTTCTGTAAAATTACTTCTTTAATAACAGCTTATTTTTAGCATATTCTAATTTTATTTAATGAGATTTATTTTTATTTCTGCCTCTGATTTTATGTGTAAACAAATCAACTGAGTTTTCTTGTCATTAATATCTTGCCAGTAAAGTAAGAACCAAAATGTTTGTTTATCAGGGATCATTTATAAAAAATTGCCAGTTCTTAATACAATGAATTAGTGCTTTCATTTTCTCCCTTGAATTTGTCATAGGCTTCTAGTTATAGTCATCATCATGGAAATGTTTTCAAAATTTGTTAATTTTGGACATTAACAAATTAGGCCAGGTGTGGTGTCTCATGCCTGTAATCCCATCACTTTGGGAGGCTGAGGTGGGTGGATCACCTGAGGTCAGGGGTTCGAGACCAGCCTGGCCAACATGGTGAAACCCTGTCTCTACTAAAAATACAGAAAAATTAGCTGGGTGTGGTGGCATGCGCCTGTAATCCCAGCTACTCAGGAGGCTGAGGCAGGAGAATCATTTGAACCTGGGAGGTGGAAGTTGCAGTGAGCCAAGATTGCACCACTGCACTCCAGCCTGGGCAACAGAGTGTGACTCTGTCTCAAATAAATAAATAAATAAATTTTAAAAAAATAAGCAAATTATAAGCAAGTTAACAAAATATATGTCTAATTGATGTTTATAAACTTTGTAACATTTTGTTAATCATCTCATGGGTAGTGTTTAGATTTTTACAAAGAAAATAGGTGAACTATTTTATCATTTTTATGAAATGTACAAAAATGAATTTAAAAAATCATACAAACAAATATTTTTGTTTTACTTCGTTAAATGTAATCTTAAATTTAACTTTCAGTCTGAAGACCTGATTTTGTGTCGGTTGACGGTCCCAAACTTTTCAAACCAGACTGCCTATCTGTATAACGAAAGTGCTGTCTATGTGTGCTCCACAGGAACTGGGAAATTTTCTCTTCCCCAGGAGAAAATTGTCTTTAATGCACAAGGTATGGTAGCAGTTTTAGAAAGCATGATTGGTGAGCTCGTTAGTCATTCTGAGTGCTTTTTTTCTCTTTCCCGAGTGTCACTTCAAGCATGCTGCCCTCAAATGTTACTGAGACATTTCATACCACAACTACAGCAGCTGAAGCGACAACCCTACTAAGAAACCAAAAGGGTACTAGAATTTCCAAACTATTATATTTACTGGCAAAAATAGTAACATTTGTTCCAGGAGAAGATGCCAAGAAGCAAAGAACTAATGCCAAGAGAAGTAATTGCTCATTCCTAGTTAGTAAAAGTGACTTATTCTGAGTTGATGCTCTTTAACTTTTCCACACTCCTGGATAAGAGCCTCAGGTGCTGGACTCATGCAGGTGGGCTGGTCAGGATTAAAGAGAAACCAAGCAGATACTTAGCTGAAGGGGTTGGGCAGAGGGCAGAGTCCAGGTAGGCAACAGCATGGAACCCAGGTTTTCTAGTCCCAGCACAGGAACCTTGACGGAGGGTGGGTAGGCTGTTACTAAGGCGCAAGGTAGGCTTAGACTTTTTTATTTTTTTTTCAGTCCCTGTTGACTGATGTGATAAGTTCAAGTCAGAATTAAGCAAGAGAACTCCACAGGATTGAAAAAGCTCTTCTTCTGAGTTTTGCAGAATGAATAATTTTCTTTTTTGGCTTCCTAGATTGCTCTCTGGCAAGGCTAGTTTTTATTGTCCTTAAAGCTGAAAGACACAGAGCCTGCTTCTTCAAATAGCAGCCGGTTCTTAACATTTGGTTCTGGGATTTAAAGGATGAGTTTGAAGTAGGAGTAATACTGTAAAGGAAAAAATGTGCTTAATATATCACCAAGGTGATTTTCTGCCCAGGGTGGTCGATTTTACAAAGCATTTTGTTGTTGTTGTTAAATGTATTTGACTCTATGTTTCTCTTTCTTTTAGGAGATAGTGTTTTAGGTGCTGGTGCCTGTGGTGGTGTTCCTATCATTTTTTCTAGAAACAGTGGACTGGTGTCTATTACTTCACGGGAAAATGTGTCCATATTGGCAGAAGACCTGGAAGAGTCCTTAGCATCTTCATTTGCTGGACCAAACAATGAGGTAATGTGATTCTATAAGATTTTGAAGTTTGTATGTTATTTATTTTTTAGAGGTAGGGTCTCACGCTGTCACCCAGGCTAGGGTACAGTGGCACAATCGTAGTTCACTGCAGCCTCTAACTCCTGGCCTCAAGCAATCGTCCTGCCTCAGACTTCCCAGTAGGTGCCTGGCTAATTTGTTTTGGTTTGGTTTGGTTTTTGAGAGAGTCTCACTCTGTTGCCCAGGCTAGAGTGCAGTGGCATAATCATAGCTTACTGCAGCCTCATCTCAACCTCCCGGGATCAAGGAGTCCTCCCCTCTTAGCTTCCCAAATAGTTGGAACTACAGACATGCGCCATCCCACCTGACTAATTTTTTATTTTTTGTAGAGACAGGATCTCCCTGTGCTGCCTAACCTGGTCTCAAACTCCTGGGCTCAAGCATCCTCCCGCCTCAGCCTCCCAAAGTGCTGGGATTACTGGCATGGAGCCACCGTGCCCAGCCTAATTTTTATTTTTATCAGATTATTTTATACAAATGGTCTCAACACTGAGACAGTTTTCAAAGACTTAACGATGCAGACAGTTCTTTTTGTCTTCCTCATCCCTTCTGTCCTCTTTGCCTGAAGCAACTACGTTTAAGCCTTTTAGTGATTTATTCTGGTATTTTTCTCCGTATAGCTAAGTAATGTACATATATTCCTGTCTCCTGATTCATCTGTTGATTTTCTACTATAGAAAATGAGGTTTTAGGTTACCTTATACTCCTTCCTCTATCATTCTAACATAAATTTTTTCCGTTGTAATGACAATGTGAATATTGTTTATGGTTTGCTGAGCCAAATACTGATTACATTTCCTTCATTATACAACTTTGTGTGACTCTTGGAGTGTGTCATGACCTCATTTTATATTTTCTCACTTTCCTTTCATATGTGACTTAATCTTTTTACACACTCTGGGAGTTCTGTAGAGTGCCCCTCAGTGTAGTTTTTCTCAAAGTCAAGTCTCCACAAACCTTCCATCTGCACAGTTGTCATCCCGGAACTTCTCTCTTCCACGGTCCTCAAATCCTCAGGAGCTGTCCCTGCACCATGCATAGGTGGCCTCATCTCCTGTCGGTGCTGCCATTTCCCATTCCTTCTGCTTTCTGTCTTCCTTTGTTGTAGTTGGAATCGCAGATATTTCCATGGAACTTGTATTTCTGTTTCTTTTTATTCTGGGATGATTTTTTGAGAGGAATAGCCGGGTAAAAATTACCAATTTTTTTTTCTATTGTCTTGAAACCTGAAATATCCCATCCATGAGGTTTTTATCATTCGTTTACAGAAGACTAAAAATAATTAATACTGTTTGGGGTAATTTCCATTTGAATAGTGTATGAAATATACAGACTACCTCTATAATTCAAAATTAAAATGAGTATAGTTTTAAAGGAAAGTAGCACTTTTTTACTTTTTTTTTCTTTTCACAAAAAGGAGTAATACTTTGGTTATTTTGTAATTGTATGGTTATTGTAATACTGTTACATATTCTGAAGCAATTTTATAGTGTTCCATTTCTTTAAAATTTTTCTAAATCCTTGTTTAAATTTGTAATCAACCATTATGCTTAGGTAGTATACACTGTGGTGAGTCGTGTAAGAGCAAACCTGTAAAAAGATTCTGTTAATTATGACGAAATCTCCAAATTGTTTTACTTACAGCATAATCCCCGAATTACCTGTACCTTTTCTGTATGACTGGTTGGTCATTTGGTGCTTTATAGTGTTTCAATAAGTATATGAATGACTGGTATAGACCAAGCTTGTTCAACCCACGACCCATGGGCTGCATGTGGCCCAGGATGGCTTTGAATGCAGCCCAGCACAAATTCGTAAATTTTCTTGAAACATGAATTTTTTTTTTAAAACTCATCCGCTGTCATTAATGTTAGTGTATTTTATGTGTGGGCCAAGACAATTCTTCCAATGTGGCCCAGGGAAGCTGAAAGATTGCATACCCCTGGTACAGACAATATGGCAAACAGCTTGTGTATATACAGAGTTGCTGTCATAGGATGGGTACAGTTTTTAGTCCAATAATTAAGAATATTCAGATGTCTTTACCTCTAAACTATGCTTTGTTATTTTGCAGAGTATGATTTTTGAGACCACTACAAAGAATGAAACTATAGCCCAGGAAGATAAAATCAAGTTGCTGAAAGCTGCCTTTCTGCAATACTGCAGGTATAACATGTTTTTTAAATTATGGATTATTTTATGTGTGAAGATACGTTTTACTGACATGTGCTACTTATTTATTGACTGGTGGGAGCAAGTTGGAGGAATGATGCTATCAAGAGAAGAATTTTTTTTTAACTTTAGCACTTTAATAGACTGTTCTTCTGAAGTTAGTAGCCATGGGAGGTTTCCAGCTAGCTCGGCTAGGGAAAAAAAACATGGGATCTAACATACTCTCTCCACTTCACGAAAAACAATGTACCATTAAAAATGGTGATCATGAAGACATCTTGCAAGGGTCTTTTATGAATAATGTTAAGGTGCAAATAAGTTGCTTACCAAGTTTTTTCTTTTTTTTTTTTTTTGAGACACAATCTCACTCTGTCACCCAGGCTAGAGTGCAGTGGCGTGATCTCAGCTCACTGCAACCTCTGCCTCCTGGGTTCAAGCGATTCTCCTGCCTCAGCTTCCCAAGTATGCGGGACTGCATGCGTGTGCCACTACGCCTGGCTACTTTTTTTATTTTTAGTAGAGACGGGATTTCACCATGTTGGTTAGGCTGGTCTCAAACTCCTGACTTTAGGCTGACTCCTAAAGTGCTGGGATTACAGGCGTGAGCCACCACTTCCAGCCGCATACAAAGTTTTATTGGTAATATGAAAGAATTATGGCCTGATGTAGTGGTCACACCTGTAATTCCAGCACTTTGGGAGGCTGAGGCAGAAGGATCTCTTGAGCATGGGAGTTCGAGACCAGTCTGAACAACATAGAAAGACCTCATCTCTACGAAGAAAAAGTTTAAAAATAATTAGTGGGGATGGTGATGCATGCCTCTAGTCCCAGCTACTCAGAGAGGCCGAGTTGGGAGGATCGTATGAGCCCAGGAGGCCAAGTCTACTGTGAGCCATAATCACACCACTGTACTCTAGCCTGAGTGACAGATCAAGATCCTGTCTCAAAAAAAGCAAAAGAATTAGACCTGGCCTATTAGTTGAGTTTTGCTTTATGCAAAATCACCACAAACCTTAGTGACTCATTTAACATAGCTGATGATTCTGCAGTTTGACTCTTGGGGCTGGGCTTGGGGGGGGTAGTTTTACTGTTCTGAGTAGACTCACTCACTTTCGTCTGCTGCAGGGCTGACTGCTCTTTACCGTACTCAAATTTTTGTGCCATTGACTGGCCAGCTCGCTTTCTACTTTCTGTGACATCTCCTCAACTAGCAGGCTGCCCTGGGCTTATTCACGTATCACAGGGTTCTAGAGTGGCAAGAGAGCAAGTGTCATTCTAAGTCTTTGCTTAGATGGCGTTTGCTAGTGTCCTGTTGGCCAGAGCAAGTCCAGTTGTAGTGAAAGCGTGCCTGAGCAGATGCGTGTATGGGGTGGGGAGTGATTGTCCTCACTCGGTCACACTTGCTGCTCTAATTCTCTTCTGGGTTTAAGGCGAATGCAGATTTCAGTTTATCTTAGATATGTATTCTGCTCGTGTATTCTGGTACTTTCCTTAAAAGGTATGGCAAATTCACATTTGAATAAATACTCAGGAAAATGGTGATCCAGCCCCCCTGCGCTATCTGTTGTTAGCTGTGGGAAACTTTGGACAGATTGCTGAACATTTCTGCCATTCTGTTTGTATTTCTTCCTTTTTGAAGTATTGAGTGGGGAGCGAGTTAGAATGGCTAAAGGATCATTAGTTTATCGTCAGATCTTTGTTTTGAAGGAATATGCTGAGTTTACTACCTTCATTTCCCCCAGTTCTCAGCCCATGATTCCGTAATCCCACTCATACTGGTATCTGAGGCATAAAGGCTCACTCACAGAGACAACAGATTCTGAAGTGCTTTTACAGTTCCAACATTATGTGCCTCATGATCTACAGAGCTTAGTTTGTCGCCAGAAGGGGGCATCATTAGGCAAGTTTTTTGTTTCCTTTTAAAATTGTGTTATTTTAATCTTGTTCTTTTACATGGTTCAGTCTTCAAAAATCTTGGTTGAAATGCTGAGTTTTTATCTTTCACAAGTTTATCCTGTAATGAAAATTCTGTCAGATTTGTGGCATCTCAAAATGTAAATGATAATGCAGCAAGTGACTAGTCATTAGATTTGTTTCCTGTGGCTGCCATAACAAATCACCACAAACCAGGAGCTTCAAACAACAGAAGTGTCTTCTCTCACAGTTCTGGAGGCCAGAAGTCTGAGAGTGAGGCATGAGCAGAGCCCTCTCTCTGAAGGCTCTGGGAAAGGATCTGTCCTCACCTCTCTCAGCTCCTGGTGGTTGCTGGCAATCCTTGGCTTGTAGATGTGTCACTCCAGTTTCTGCCTCCATTGTCACGTAGCTGTCCTCACATTCACGTGGCCTTCTTTTTTTTTTGAGACAGTTTCACTCTGTCACCCAGACTGTAGTGCAGTGGTGCGATCTCGGCTCACTGCAACCTCTGCCTCCCTGGTTCAAGCAATTCTGCCTCAGCCTCCAAAGCAGCAGGTGTCCACTGCCATGCCTGGCTAATTTTTTGTATTTTTAGTAGAGACGAGGTTTCACCACATTGGCCAGACTGGTCTCAAACTCCTAGACTCGAGATCCACCCGCCTCAGCCTCCCAGAGTGCTGGGATTACAGGCATGAGCCACCATGCCCGGCCCACATGGCTTTCTTGGAAGGACAAGTCATTGGATTTAGACTCATCGTAATTTAACACATTGTATCTGCAAAAACCTTATTTCCAAATAAAGTTGCATTTTGAGGCACTGGGTAGATGTGAATTTGTGGGAGACACTGTTCAACCTGGTGTAGTCATCTTAAGATTTTTTTTTTTTTTTTTTTTTTTTTTTTGAGACGGAGTCTCGCTCTGTCGCCCGGGCTGGAGTGCAGTGGCCGGATCTCAGCTCACTGCAAGCTCCGCCTCCCAGGTTTACGCCATTCTCCTGCCTCAGCCTCCGGAGTATCTGGGACTACAGGCCCCCGCCACCTCGCCCGGCTAGTTTTTTGTATTTTTAGTAGAGACGGGGTTTCACAGTGTTAGCCAGGATGGTCTCGATCTCCTGACCTTGTGATCCGCCCGTCTCGGCCTCCCAAAGTGCTGGGATTACAGGCTTGAGCCACCGCGCCCGGCCAATCTTAAGATGTTTTACAGGGGAAAATTAATTAGGCACAAGAAGGGACCCCTGGTCTAAGTTCTGAGCAAGCAGTAGCCTCAGGAACAGTGTCATGGGCCCTGTAGCACAGCTGTGCTGAACTTATCCTACCCAGCATGGGTGAAGTACTGTGGACTTAACAAGGGATGATTTCTGGGGGAGTGTCAGCTAGCTCTCTTAAAGATGTAGACTCCTTACAAACAGAATTGTGGTGCCTTTAAAGCAGGATTTCTCCACCCCATTAACATTAACATTTGAGGCCAGACTTGGTGGTTCACACCTGTAATCCCAGTACTTTGGGAGGCCAAGGCAGGCAGATCATTTGAGGTCAGGACTTTGAGACCAGCCTGACCAACATGGTGAAACCTTGTCTCTACTTAAAAAAAAAAAAAAAAAAAAAAAAATTAGCTGGGTGTGGTGGCACATGCCTGTAATCTCAGCTACTCGGGAGGCTGAGGCAGGAGAATCGCTTAAACCCAGGAGGTGGAGATTGCAGTGAGCCCAGATCCCGCCACTGCACTCCAGCGGTACAATGTAGGCTGTTTAACAGCATCACCAGCTGTTTCCTGCTAGATGCCATTAGCACCCTTCCCCCCAACTTGTGATGACCAAAGTTATCGTCAGACATTGCCAGATGGTCCCTGGGGTCACAATTGGTAGATAACACTTTTAAGTGTTATTATCTGTTTAATTTTTTGCTAAGATAGTATTACTGTTTTTATAGCATTATTTCTTTGAAATTAATTTTTGTGTTATTTCAGTTTTCATTTTACTTAGCCCAAAAAATACAAAATCTTTTGTTCATGAGAGTTTTGGGGAACTTTTTCTGTAATTTTTTATTAAATCTTGCCATAGTCACCTTTGTATTTCCATAATCTGTAGCATGACTGGGTCACCAGCTTCACCCTGGTCTTTCATTTTTTCAAGAGTTTTTCTGCGTTTCTCCAGTCAGCTGTGTCTCCTGTTCTACCAAGGGACCATGACAGCCCTTTTCCAATCTCCTCCCACTTCCCTCAGACTTAGCAGAGGACTTAACTTCATACTTCACAGAAATCACAGAAGCCCTTGATAAGAGCTCCCTGTACCTCCTAGCTTACTAGCTATGAATGTATCTGGATCCCAAATCCTCTTCCTCTTTCCCTCCCAATAAAGTAGGAAGGTGTGCTCTTCTTCCTATCAGAGACTGCTCTTTGTTTTGAAGGCCACTCTCTCCTGCTTCACTTAAGACTACATCCTTTCAGTTCTCCCTCTCCTCTGTCTTTTGACCTTTCTCGTGCTGGCTCCTTCTCATCAGCAATTAATCATATGTAGTCTGCCATTTGTAAAAAGAACAGTCTTTGACTTTGCATCCTTTGAGCTACCACGTTATCTGTTTGTTCCCGTTAATGGCTAAACCACCTGAAAGGTTGTCTACATTCGCTATTGTCGACCACATTCCACCTCTCTCTACTCCCTTGGTGATCTTTTCTCCTCCATGGCTTCATTTGCTGAAGAAACAGATGTACCATGAGCTGGGCCATTATATGAAAATGGAGTGTCCAGCAGCAGTATATATTTCACAGGCATCTGCATTTCAATGTATCCAAAACTGAGCTTATCTTCTCCAAAGGTTATTCTTCCATCCCTACCTCCTGCTCCAGTGACAGGCACTACTGTCTCTTCAGTTCAAAGCAACAACAGAGGAGTCATCCTTATACAGGCATTCCCCCTTACTCACAGGGAGATATGTCTTAAGACCCCCAGTGGAAACCTGAAACTGCATATAGTACTGAATCATATATATACTATGTTTTTCCTATACATACCTATAATGTTTAATTTATAAATTAGGCACCCTAAGAGATTAAGAACAATAGTAATAAAACAACAATAACAATATACAATTGACCTTTGAACTGCGTGTGTCTACATAATATGCAGGCTGTTTTCAACCAAATGCAGATCAAAAATTCACAGCATGTTTTCATCCAAAAGCAGATCAGAAATTCACTTACCTATACAGAGGGCCACCTTTTTGTACACTGGAGCTCCACACAGCCAGCTGCAGGACTTGAATATGGGTGGATTCTGGTGTATGTTGGGGGTCCTGTAACCATTCCCCTATGTATACTGAGAGATGCTGTACTGTAATAAAAATATGTGAATGTGGTCGGTCTCTCCTTCTCTTTCTGTCTCTGTCCTCTGTTTTCAGACTGCAGTTGACTTCAGGTAACTGTGACTGTGGGAAGTGAAACCATGGATAAGAGGGGGCTACTGTACCTCCGATTCAGCAGTAACCTTCTAACTGTATTTTTCTCTTTCCTGTCTTTTCCTTTCTGCAGTAACCTCCTAACTGGATTTTTCTCTTGTCTGATCTGACATCTGATCCCCTCTCCATATGATAGAGCAATCTTTTGGGACACTGGAACAGACTGTGACACTCCTTTACAGTGCCTGTCCATCGTCCTTGGTATTAGGTTCAAACCCCATAACATGGTTTACAAGACTGTGTCCTCTAATTTTGTGATTCATCCCTTCTCAGTATCCCTCAGTTCTTCAGATGTGCCATGGTTAATCCCCTGGTGGGTTCATGGACACCCTGGTTGTCCCCTAACCTCTCTAAGTTAGAAGAGTCTGCTGCTTTTTATGGGCTTGCCCTTCCTTTAACTGGTTATCCTGCAAGCTTTTTTCCAAACTCTTGCTCCCTGGGTGATCTCAGCCTCTCCTGTAGGCTCAGTTCTCTCCTGAGATAGAGGCTTACTTGCTGACGAATGTGGATGTATGTTCTGTGTGTAGCTATATACCCCTGTCCCAATTCTCCCCAGCCTTCCATGACCTCCTCTTTACCAGTTAGGAAGTTTTCCCCATCTCTATCAGTTTTTATCACCTGTGTCATTGCTTGTTCAATTGCCTGGACTATTTTTTACGTCTTTTTATCTTTCTGTGTCCAGAGCCTAGCATGTTGTAAGTATTCCATGTGTATTTATTGAATTAATGAATGGATAATAGTTTTCTCCCTTTTAATTAAATAAATTTTATTAAAAGTAACTTTGAGCCAAAACCTATAAATGGTTTTTAGGTTACATTTAACTTCACAATTAACTTTAAATTTTTTTTTTTTTAATTTTTATGGGTACATAGTAGATATATACGTTTGTGGGGTACCTGAGATATTTTCATACGGGCATACAATGTGTAATAATCACATCAGGGTAAATGGGATATCCATCACCTCAAGCATTCATCTTTTTTGTGTGTTATGAACATTCTAATTATGCTCTTAGTTACAGTACAATAAATTGTTGACTGTAGTCAGCCTGTTGTGCTGTCAGATACTAGCTCTTCTTCATTCTGTCTATATTGTTTTACCCATTAGCCATTTCCACTGCCCGCCACTGCCACTTCTCTTCCTACCCTTCCTACGCTCTGGTAACCATCACTCTGCTGTCTATCTCCATGAGTTCAGTTGTTTTAGTTTTTAGCTCCCACGAGTAAGAACATGTAAAGTTGGTTACATGCCTTTCTGTGCCTGACTTATTTCACTTAACATGTCCTCCAGTTCCATCCATACTGTTGCAAATGACAGGATCTCATTCTTTTTTTTTTTTTTTTTTGGCTGAATAGTACTCCACAATGAATTTTTTTTCTTGGTGACTTTTGAAAATATTTTGCCTTCCTTAATACTTGTGGTTTCTGATTTTATTTCAGAAAAGATTTAGGTCATGCTCAAATGGTGGTTGATGAGCTCTTTTCCTCTCACTCTGATTTGGATTCTGATTCCGAACTAGACAGGGCAGTTACCCAAATCAGTGTAGACCTGATGGATGACTACCCAGCGTCTGACCCACGGTGGGCTGAGTCTGTCCCTGAGGGTAAGAACGTTTCAATTATGGAATGGTGTGTTTTGAACATACTCTGGTTTCTGTATTAGAGGCATCTCTTAAAGCGTGTTTTTTAGCTTCTCAAACAATTTAATACTAATTCAATATTTTTTAAAATATTATAACCTTCCTTATAGTATGTTTTGAAAAAGGCACAGAACAGGTCTAAATAACAGAATAAGAAACTAAAGGAACATTGGGACAAATCCTAATTATTCTATCTGAGGCAGATTAATTAGCTTTACTTAGCTTTCCTGGCTTTTATTTCGAAAACAAAATTGGTAGCATAGGTAGACAGTTGGCACTTAACTGCCCCCCAGTTTGTTTTTGGTTTTGTTTTTGTTTTGTTTTGTTTTTTTTGAGACAGAGTCTCTCTTACTCTGTTGCCCAGACTGCAACCTCCACCTCCTGGGTTCAAGTGATCCTCCCACCTCAACCTCCCGAGTAACTGAGATTACAGGTGTGCACCACCACGCCTGGCTGATTTTTGTATTTTTAGTAGAGATGTGATTTCACCATGTTGCCTGGGCTGCTCGAAGTCCTGACCTCAGGTGGTCCACCAACTTTGACCTCCCAAAGTGCTGAGATTACAGGTGTGAGCCACCATGCCCAGCCTACTTACCCCCAAATTAAATAATTTTGGCATAATCAGTATATTTGACTAATAGAAATGGTCCATTCCCCTAAGAGCAGCAGTGATCAAATGTCAATATGTAGAAGTAGGCGAGACATGTCTTGCTGCCTATCCCAGGTGACTGCCCCTCTTACACTTACTTCCACTTCAGCAACTTGAGGGGAACTCTGGGGTCCCCAGGTGCCAGGGAACTGTCTCAAACATATTTCTCTCCCTAATTATCCTACTTCTTAGCAAGTTCACTAAACTGCATTAGAGATTTAGGAAGAAAACATCAGAGTTCATCTCCTTTCTTTGACTGTTTTTGTTGGTGCTGTCAAGCTTAAATTGTTATAAATGATTAAACTAAAAATAACATATTTTGCCTTTTGAATAAATACAGTATGAATTATATCAAACCTCCAGAATTTTCTCCTAAATTTTTAAAACTCCTGAGTAATGTTATAAATAATTATATTATAAGGTCGATATTTTTCTTTTGTATAGACTTTCTTAACTTCTTTTTTTTTTCCTTTTCTTTTTTGAGACAGAGTCTTGCTGTGTCGCCAGGCTGGAGTGCAGTGGCGCAATCTTGGCTCACTGCAACTTTTGCCTCCTAGGTTCAAGCGATTCTCCTGCCTCAGTCTCCCGAGTAGCTGGGACTACAGGCGCATGCCACCATGCTCAGCTAATTTTTGCATTTTTAGTAGAGACAGGGTTTCACCATGTTTGCCAGGATGGTCTTGATCTCTTGACTTCGTGATCTGCCCGCCTCGGCCTTCCAAAGTGCTGGGATTACAGGTGTGAGCCACCACGCCTGGCCTTAGCTTTTTATTTTAATAGCAGTTGTCCACTAATATTAAAATAGCAGAGTTGTAAAACCACTATGTTCTATGTTTAAGTTTTATCACTATGTTTTAACAGAAGCACCTGGGTTCAGCAATACGTCACTGATTATCCTTCACCAGCTGGAAGACAAAATGAAAGCTCACTCTTTCCTTATGGACTTCATTCATCAAGTAAGAGCCTGGGGTGCTAGGCACAGGGCAGACCAGGATGTCTGTCTGCTCTGCCTTTGTCAGTCTCTCCAACACAGTGGGAAGTCCCTTCTCTCTATTTTGAGGTGTTTCATTGGGTGGGGCATGACTAGTGTTTTCCATTTTCTGTGCTGATTTAAAAGTCCATAATTCCTGGGCTTGGGTACAAACCTGTTAATCCAGGTATAAGAAGCAGGACTTCATTCAGATTTCCTGTGTGCATTTGTGGAAAAAGTTTTCATGAGTCGATTTTGTATTTGACAGATTTTTACATATGACTTTTAGTTTTGAGGTGCCATTAGAATCAAATCCTCATTCAAAGTATTCCTTTTCTTTTTTGTGTAAAGGTTATCCTCATATATATTGTGCCTTAATTAGAAAATGTTTTTGCTACTGGACAGAATTGTTACATGAATTCACCCATTCTTGCCTCATCGTTAAAAGTGACTTGCAGACATATTACATAGCCAAATGAATGAATTTCAACCTGTTTTGGGTTTTGTTTGTTTCTTTTTTGAGACAGGGCACTCTGTCGCCCAGTCTGGAGTGTAGTGGCACAGTCTTGGCTCACTGCAGCCTTGACCTCCTAGGCTCGAGCAATCCTCTCAGAGCCTCCTGGGTAGCTGGGACTACAGGTCTGTGCCACCATGCCCATATAATTTTTTTTTTTTAATTTTTGTAGAGACAGCGTCTTACTACGTTGCCCAGGCTGGTTTGGAACTCCTGGGCTCAAGCAGTCCCTGCACTTCAGCCTCCCAAGGTGCTGAGGTTTACAGGCATGAGCTACCAGTCTCTTCCCTGATTGTTTTTCAAACTCAGTAGTGCCTACTCACTACTACACCTGGCTAATTTTTTATGTTAAGGAGATTCTAGTGAGTGCTGTCCAATCCAGTGCTTTCTGTGATCATAGGAATGTTCTCCTAGTGTGACGTCTAGTGGGACAGCTGCTGGCCACGTGTAACCTGAACAGTTGAAATGTGACTAGCAACTGAACTGAATTTTAACTTATTTAAACAGCCACCATGGGCAGTGGCTACCTTAATGGACAGTGCAGCACTAGATAATTTCAGAAATGACTGATTGTTCCTAATCCCACATTCTTTTTCAATTTTGTGCATGGTTTGTCTCCTGTCTACTCTTGTATCGCCTTGGCAAGAAAACTCCAATCATTCATTTAGTCTCTCTCTTTTTTTGTTGGTATTTTAGGTGGGATATGGATTAATGAGGAAAAAACACATTTTCTCCCGATATGGTCGTTTAATTAGCCAGGTGTATCAGTTAACTATTACTGCCTTATAAACCACCCCAAAACACGGTGGCTTAAAACAATTCTGTGGGTTAGTCAGGCAGTTCTTCTGTTGGTTTCACCTGGAATCACTCGAACTCCATTTAGGATGCACTGAGCTGGAGAGTCTGCATGCCTCTTCCCGCTTTCTGACAGTTGGTTTAACTGTCAGCAAAGGCTATGTGGTTCTCCTCCATTTAGTTGCTCATCCTGCTCCGAGCTGGACTGGCTTGCTATAGTCTCAGTGGATGAACATAGAAGCTGTAAGCTTCTTAAGGGCTCATCTCAGATGTCACATAATGTTACTTACAGTAAAGTGACATTGGTCAAAGCAAGTCACAAGCTCAGCAGGGATGAAAGATTAAATAATTGATTATACCTCTTTTTTTGCATGTGTGTGACAGGGTTTCACTCCCACCGCCCAGGCTGGAGTGCAGTGGTGCAATCTCAGCTCACTGCCACTTTTGCCTCCTGGGCTCAAGTGATTCTCCTGCCTCAGACTCCCCAGTAGCTGGGACTACAGGCGCATGGTGCTGAACCTGGCTAAATTTTTGTATTTTTTGTAGAGAAGAGGTTTTGCCATGTTGCTCAGGCTGGTCTTGAACTCCTAAGCTCAAGTGATCCGCCTGCCTCTGCCTTCCAAAGTGCTGAGATTACAGGTGTGAGCCACTGTGCCCAGTGTGATTGTACCTCTTGATGGGAAGAGTGGCAAAGTCATTCTCATTGGAAGAGGATGTGCATATTGGGCCAGGAGGAACTTGCCCTGACCTGATTTGGCACACTCAGAGCATGGATGTATCAGAGGCCCAAAAGCCATGAGGGCATGAGCACTCACGGCTCAGCCTTCCTGGGTTCCAGAGAACCCTGACAAAGTCCCACGGCTGCTGGTAGCAGTATCTGTCCCAAGGCAATCTGTAGCTAGTTCTGAAAACCCCATTCCAGCCATGCCTTTTATGTTTCTATTTCCTTTACTATTTAGAGCTCATTTTACTAATCAGGAAGAATTTATGTTAATAATCAGGAAAGCCGGGCGCTGTGGCTCACACCTGTAATCCCAGCACTTCGGGAGGCTGAGGTGAGCAGATCACAAGGTCAAACCATCCTGGCTAACATGGTGAAACTCCTTCTCTACTAAAAACATAAAAAAAAAAAAGTTAGCGAGGCGTGATGGCGGGCGCCTGTATTCCCAGCTACTTGGGAGGCTGAGGCGGAAGAATGGCGTGAACGCAGGAGGCAGAGGTTGCAGTGAGCCGAGATCGCGCCACCGCACTCCAGCCTGGGCGACAGAGCGAGACTCCATCTCAAAAAAATAATAATAAATAATAATAATAATCAGGAAAAAGCATAACTGGATACTTCTAAGGAAAGTTTTTTTTGGATACAGGGTCTCTATTGCCCAAGGTGGAGTGCAGTGGCACGATCATAGCTCATTGCAGACTCAACCACCTGGGCTCAAGCAATCTTCCCACTTCTGCCTCCCCAATAGCTGGGACCACAGGCACTCACTAGCACACCCGGCTAATTTTTTTATTTTCTGTAGAGACAGGGTCTCATAATGTTGCCCAGGCTTGTCTCAAATTCCTGGCCTCAAGTGCTCCTCTTGCCTAAGCTTCCTAAAGTGCTGGGATTATAAGCCTGAGCCACTGCACCCAGCCCTAGGGAATACTTCTGAATATAGAGAAATATTCCTTTTCTCCTTGAGCCAAACTTGGCATCTGCGGGGCCATATCCTCATTCTGAAGGGAGTGGAAGTAGCACCAGTGCCTCAGAACAGTACCCTTGCCTCTAGTTTTCTGATGTTGAGGGAAGCCTCTGTGTTCATACATTGTATCTCCATACAATACAGAAGCAGGGAGGTAATCTGATCATATTCACTATGTGACTAGAATGATTTTTTTTTTTTTTTTTTTTTTTTTAGTTTTTTAATTTTTTTGAGACAGGGTCTCACTCTTGTCACCCGGGCTAGAGTCAGTGGCATGATCATAGCTCACTGTAGGTACAGCCTGCCTGGGCTTAGCTAATCTTCCCATCTCAGCCTCCCAAGTAGCTGGGACTACAGGCATGTGCCACGAAGTCAGCTAATTTTTGTATTTTCTGTAGAGACGGGGTTTTACCACATTACTCAGGTGATCGCCTGCTTCTGCCTCCCACCAAGTGCTGGGATTACAGGTGTGAGCCACCATGCCTGGCCTAGAGTAGTTTTAATCTAGAACTGTTGCTTCCCTGTCAGTGCCACAATCAAAGCAAAGTAGAGCAGGCAATTGGGATAACCTTGAGTGAAAACTACACCTAAAATTTTTTTTTTTTTTTTTTTTTTTTTTTTTTTTTTTGAGACGGAGTCTTCTCTGTCACCCAGGCTGGAGTGCGGTGGCGCAGTCTCTGCTCACTGCAAGCTCCGTCTCCTGGGTTCATGCCATTTTCCTGCCTCAGCTTCCAGAGTAGCTGGGACAACAGGTACCCGCCACCACGCCTGGCTAATTTTTTTTTTTATTTTTAGTAGAGGCTCCTACCTCAGCCTCCCGAGTATTTTTATTTTCACTGTGTCAGCCAGGATGGTCTCGATGTCCTGAACTCGTGATCCGCCTGCCTTGGCCTCCCAAAGTACTGGGATTACAGTTGTGAGCCACCACGCCTGGCCAACTACACATAAAATATTTTTGAGGGAACCAGGAAGTAAATTCAAGTCAGGAAAGACCATGTAACTTTTATTTTAAAATAATAAGGTGAACAGGTTGAATACATTAGGATTCAGTGAAGTATTCCACAGTCATTAAAAATAATGAAGAATATCTAAATGTGTTTTAAAAAATACGATACTATCAAATAAAACAAAGTACAGAACAATATATATAGTGTGACCCCTTTTGTATTATAAAAAAGATATCTCCTAGCATGTAAATACTGCAAGAGCATGCAGAAAATGAAGGATAAGAAAATCAGATCACTTATTAACGAAAGAGAATTATACTTAAAGTGTGAAAAAGTATTCATTATTTATGCCTGTCTTTTGGCTTCTTCCGAGTTCAGGTATTGTAATGTCGTATGCAATGAGAAAGTTTGGGAAAACCCCTAGAAGATCATAACACAGCACAGATGGGCACCAAGCAACTCAGTAGGAGATGCAAAGGGTTAAAGACATCTTCACCCTCCCGGCAGCGTTAGGGGTATGGAATCAATCCTTGAAGGTGGAGGTTGCTGAGTTTCTGATTCCCGAAAGTCTGGAATCTAGGGGAGTTAATTGATATAGCTAGCGAAGGGCAGTGTGAGGCTAGGTGCAGTGGTTCACACCTGTAATTCTGAGAGACCAAGTCAGGAGGCTCACTTGTGGCCAGGAGTTCAAGATCAGCCTTGTAGAGACCCCCATCTCTACAAAAATAAAATTTAAAAATTATCCTGTTGTGGTGGTGTGCTGCTTGGGAGGCTGAGGTGGAAGATGGCTTGAGTTGAGGGTTCAAGGTTAGGGTGACCTGTGATTGTGATTGTACCATTGCACTCCAGCCTGGGCAACAGAGCAAAACCCTGTCTCAAAAAAGGCGAAAAGAGCAGTGTGACTGTTTTGATAACCATAAACAATAATTTGGGAAACATGATATGTAGAGACAATAGTAGTGGACAGAAGCCCTGGAGTGACCCTGCTCTTAGAACAGGAATATCTGCACTTCCTTGTGGGTGTTACTGGCCTGGCTGAAGTGTGCCTGTGTGTTAGAAACAGCTAAAACAAGAGACAGCTGGAGGGACTTGCTGGGGGAGAGCTGGGGCCATTGACTGCCCAGGGTGCTTCTGGGGAAAATACAGCTATGGTATTTTGTATGTTACCATAATTGCTTTCTAAGAATATATGTTTGCCTTTTTGCAAGGTTGGCTTATTTGGACGTCTAGGCAGTTTTCCAGTTAGAGGGACACCAATGGCCACTCGACTGTTGCTCTGTGAGCATGCCGAAAAGCTGTCAGCCACCATTGTTCTCAAGAACCACCACTCCCGGCTTTCTGATCTCGTCAACACGGCCATATTGATTGCTTTGAACAAGAGGGAGTATGAAATCCCATCCAACCTGACTCCTGCAGATGTCTTTTTCAGGGAGGTAAGATGAGTCCTCTTTCATGTGGCTGTGTAAAACTATGCCATTTAGTGATCATGCCCTAGGCAGGAAAGAGGGTGAGGACAAGTTAAATCACAAAAGATCTCACTGAAATGTTAAATTGGGCCCCAGATTTTCTGGTTAGCGTATCAGTATCACTCAGAAGTATCATTTATCAGTTACCTATAAAGAAGAGCTTGCAAAGTTGACTGAGAAGTGCTCCCTGTTGACTTTTTTCCCCCTTAGTAACTATCTCCAGGTGCCTATTTGCTTTGCGTGCTGATCTTCTCCTTTTTTTTTTTTTTTTTTTTTGAGATGGAGTCTCACTCGGTTGCCCAGGTACCTCCGCCTCCGGGGTTCCAGCGATTCTCCTACCTCAGCCTCCCAAGTAGCTGGGATTACAGGTGCCAGCCACCACGCCTGGCTAATTTTCATATTTTTAGTAGAGGTGGGGTTTCGCCATGTTGGTCAGGCTGATATTGAACTCTGACCTCAGGTTATCCACCCCTTCAGCCTCCCAAAGTATGGGATTACAGGCGTGAGCCACTGCATCCATCCTGATCTTCTCCTTACTTTGTCTCTCGATCTACTGTTTTGTTTTGTTTTTTTTTTTTGAGACTGAGTCTCGCTCTGTTGCCAGGCTGGAGTGCAATGGTGCAATGTCGGCTCACTGCAACCTGTGCCTCCCGGCTTCAAGCAATTCTCCTGCCTCAGCCTCTCAAGTAGCTGGGACTATAGGCCTGTGCCACCACACCCAGCTAATTTTTTTATTTTTAGTAGAGACCCTATTTCACCCTGTTGACCAGGCAGATCTACCCTTGACTCTGCCACAGCCAAGTGACCTTCCTGAGTGGGCTCCCTTGCCCTCCTGCTTCTGCCAGGTCAGATGAATGGGAGGCCCTGCCAGAAGGCCAGAAGTTGGAGTAGTTGTTCCCCCAGCTTTCTTCCTTGCCTGTGCCCACTTTATATTGGCTGTGCACTTCTGTCAGGGACCATGCCTCCTGTCCAGCTGCTTTCTCTTATTTCCAGTAGCTGTCCCCTCCTCTTGCCTCTTCAGGCCCAAGGTTGATAATGCCTCATCTTAGGGTGTTGCCCCATCCCCTTTTGGACCCCTTAATCTTGTCCACACCTTTGCAAACAGTCCCTTCACTGAACTCCTCAGCTACCTCCTAGGATCCTGTTGCTACACTTTACTTGTAAAATCAGATTTATTTTCAGAGAAAAAGTAAAGTCTGCTACAAACTTCAAAGACAGAAATGGGTAAGATGCTGGTCAGCCAGTGACAGCTGGACATTGTGGAAATAGTGTCACAGTCCTCACGCTTTTGTGAAGCTTCACAGCCTGTTGAGGCAGCAGGGTAGACTTCACTGTCTCCCTTTAAAGGTGTGACATCAGGACTTAGACCTATTGTCTTAGACTGCAGAATGATCTAGTGTTAGAAACAGTGCCAACTCTTCCCTCGGCTCAGTGAAATTTGGAATTCCTTATGCATTTGAGGAACTTCAAACTCTATTTGGTGTCTCAGATTTTGCTTCCTTCCTCCTATAGCCTAACTGTATTCTAGCATGTAACACATTATTATGCCAACAGGTCTCTTTTTCTTAATGTTTGATGTACTGTAACCTAAGTTTGATGTACTATAACCTAAGTTCAGTCTTCTGTTGATTCCATAAATGTGTTTAGTGTGAATTCTTTGTTTTTATACGTTTGGGTTAGTTCCTAGGGAATGGAAGGAAAAGTGCTTTGTTATGTTTTGTTTTTAATCTAGAGAGTATGCCAGAAATCTGAGAGAAAAATCACCTCACGTTTCATGATCTAACAAATCAAATTGTTGTCTTTTTTGTGTCCTTTTTGGTCTTTATTCATACATAGTTTTATATGATAAGACAATGAATTTTTTTTTTTTTTTTTTTTTTGAGACGGAGTCTCGCTCTGTCACCCGGGCTGGAGTGCAGTGGCCGGATCTCAGCTCACTGCAAGCTCCGCCTCCCAGGTTTACGCCATTCTCCTGCCTCAGCCTCCCGAGTAGCTGGGACTACAGGTGCCCGCCACCTCGCCCGGCTAGTTTTTTGTATTTTTTAGTAGAGACGGGGTTTCACCGTGTTAGCCAGGCTGGTCTCGATCTCCTGACCTCGTGATCCACCCGTCTCGGCCTCCCAAAGTGCTGGGATTACAGGCTTGAGCCACCGCGCCCGGCAAGACAATGAATTTTTAAAAATTAATGACAGACTGCTTGTAAGAACTGAGCAAGAGCCTGGTTTATTATTCTGCATTTGTATCAAAGGGCAAAGTGTAATTGTCAATGCAGTGTATGTACATGTTTCAGTTAGCTGAATTATTAGAGAAGGGTCTGGAAATTATCAGTTGGATACATAATATAGAATAGTATTTTAGGAATATGATACAGCAAAACTAAAAATGTGATTGGCTCCTCAAAAGAATGTTCCATATGAAAAATGGTAATGTTTAGGACTGTTCACGTCACTATTTATCTTCATTTCTCATGATGTTCATTGGTCTTCAGCTTCTCTGGGGTGTAGTTCTAAAGGTTTTCTCCCCTGTCATAATCATCATGAAAAGAAATATAATAGCTATGTACGTATAGTAGTTTTTCTTTTTACCTGTCCTTCCCCTTGGGGGTGACAAAGTACCTTTCTAAGGAGTATTTGTGTTTTGGGACGAGCTGGTTAACCAAAATCAATCTCTGATTGGTGGGCCATATAGAAAGATATTTTGACTTGGCAGCCCTGATAGAAAGTAAAACAATACAGAGCCTGCCTGAGGGTGTACTCTCCACTTTGCCTCTGTCTCCAGTTTGGGAAGGCGTTGTACCTCCCAGGGCTCTGGAAAAGCAGAGCTCACTGCTTAAGAAACAGACTATGTTGACACGGCATATGAGCAATATTTGAAATCACTGAATATATACATGATAAGATAATTTAACAAGTGTTTTGGCATTTTATGTGCTTTTATGTTATTTTCTGTCTTTTATGCTTTCCTTTTTTTTTTTTTTTTTTTTTTTTTTGAGACAGAGTCTCATTCTGTCACCAGGCTGGAGTGCAGTGGCACAATCTCTGCTCACTGCAACCTCCACCTGGGTTCAAGCAATTCTCCTGCCTCGGCCTCCCGAGTAGCTGGGACTCCAGGTGTGTGCCACCATGCCCAGCTAATTTTTGCATTTTTAGTGGAGACAGGGTTTCACCGTGTTTGCCAGGATGGTCCTGATCTCTTGACCTCGTTATCTGCCCACCTCCAAAGTGCTGAGATTGCGGGCGTGAGCCACCGCGCCCGTCCATTATATAGGCTTTCATTGTGTTTTTCATGTTAACAATGTAAAATATTCTTATGCTTAATCTTACAAATTAAATGTGCTGAAGATTTCTTGCCTGGGCTGTTAGGATGCCTTGGCTGACATCAGAAATGCAAAAGGAAGAACAAGGTTTGCAAAAGGGAGGGATTTTGTTTGGGTCATGTTTTATCTGTGACTATGTATCTTGTTCCTTCAGCCAGTTTGTGAGGTCCTTGAGGGCAGCTGATCTGATTTTTCTTTCCTCTTATCTCTGTCCGTTGCTATGCAAACTCTAATAATGGGGGCAAGCTCAAATGCAGACTTGAACTTGAAACAGGAGTTTCAGTGCCTGATGGTATTTTTGCATTGTTACCTCCATGTATTAATTAATGACAAAGGAAGAATTAGAAGTTATGTATTTAGTTCATTATTCTCTTATGTTGCTTACTTCTATTCTGCAAACATTTCTGTTATGTCTGAAGAAGGGGAATTCCTCAAAGAAAGAAATTAGCAAGTTGATGTTTTGAGGTCATTATTTTAGTCTAGTAGTGCATTAGTTTGGGGGTATGACGTTGTAAAGTGACGTCATCTGTAACCTAGTGCCATTTAAAGGTGCCCGGAGCAGAGTAGCTATAATAAATAATATCGTTGTTTAAAGAAAAAAATCTACTTGGTAACAATCCAGAATTTGCCTGTTTGTAAGACTTACTTGGGCACTCTTAACTTTTAAAAGTTAGGAGATCTGACTTTTCTTGATTTTTGAATTTATTTTTACCATCAACTGTCAATAAATTTTCTTCCGTCTGTAGGTCTGAGGATATGGCTTAATGAGTACAACTCACTGGGTAGTTGTTACCCATCACCATAATTTTTGTTGTAAGTAGTTGACTTCTGTGTATTCTCTCAGGTGTCCCAAGTAGATACCATCTGTGAGTGCTTACTGGAGCATGAGGAGCAAGTCTTGAGGGATACACCTATGGATGCCATTGAATGGGCTGAAGTGGTGATCAATGTGAACAATATTCTCAAGGTACAAAAATACAGTAAAGGTTTCAGCATTTCAAAGCCCAGAGCATGGATAGACAAGGAAGTGGTTTCCATATTCCTACTCTGTATTGCCGATAATTTATAAGGTTGTAGACATTTGTTAATCCCAAAAAAAGTTAGAAAAATGTCAGTCATCTTATTATTAATCAGCTAATGAATATTTTTAATGTTAGCCTGGTGCCTATTAATAAATTTCTATAATCCTGAGTTTCTATTTGGTAGAATAATAAACCTTTCATTTGGGAAGATGTGTTTGTATCTTTGCAGTTTTTTTAGTTGGTTTTTTTCGGAGAGAAGGTCTCACTGTCACCCAACCTAGAGTGCAGTGGCACCATCGTAGCTCACTGTAACCTTGAACTCTTGGGCTCACAAGTTCCTCCTGCCTCAGCCCCCACGAGTGTTGGGATTACATGCCTGAGACACCATGCCTGATTGCAAACGTATTGTTAATGTAACTGTCTAAATATTTCTCATTTCTATTTTTTTAATTACTCAAAACCTTGCCACTTTTACTATTGACTAAAGTGTTGCATTTAATTTTAGCTAGTGGACTTATAGTAATGATTTTCCTACTTTGGTAACTATTGTTTGCCAAAACCTGAAGTTAAATTATGGAGTAAAACAAACTTTAGAAGCAGAAAGAACCAAAAAGTAATCATGCAGATCTGTGCTGACTTTTTTCTCTTATTTTCTTTTCTTTTCTTTTTTTTTTTTTTTTTTTCATTTTTTAATTTTTTTTGAGACATGGTCTCACTCCGTTGCCCAGGCTGGGTTTGCAGTGGCTTGATTATAGCTCACTGCAGCCTCCACTTCCTGGGCTCCAGCAATACTTCTGCCTCAGTCTCCCAAGTAGCTGGGACTGCAGGTGCACACCACAATGCCCAGGTAATTTTTAAAATTTTTTTGTAGAGAGGGGCTCTCACTATGTTGTCAGGCTAGGAGCAATCCTCCTACCTCAGCCTCCCAAAGCACTGGGATTACAGGTGTGAGCCAACATTTCTGGCCCCTGAGTATTTTTTCTTACTAATTTACTTTGATGTCTTAAATTATCTTCAGAAATACTGTGATCCATCACCTTTTGCGTGTGATAACACATTAATTTTTTTTCCAGGATATGCTGCAGGCTGCTAGTCATTATCGCCAAAATAGAAACTCTTTGTATAGAAAAGAAGAATCACTAGAAAAAGAACCTGAATATGTTCCATGGACGGGTAATATACTGATTTATTAATGGTTGTTCAAAATATATTTCTAATGACCCATCATTTTTAGAAGTTGTGTTATTCCCCTAGTGTAGGTTTGTAACTGAAATGAAAAAGTGCCATCTCCAAAATGAGCAGCTCTTGTCAAAATCACTATTCTTCCCTTGCTCTTATTTATTGATCTCTCTATAATGTATGTATTTAACTGGTACTTTTGCATTTATTAGGTTTTAGTTCAAATAGTTATTCGTAGAAGCAGGTCCTGGCCTCGGAGGTATGAACTATATTTTGTGTTGATTTAATACAAGAAAGTAAGTGGAGTAGTGAAGTTGCATTAAAGGAATTTGGATGGAAGAAGAATCATGTTTACCTGGCTTTGCTGAGGAAATCTCTTTAGAGAAGATGGGGTTCAAGCAGGGCATTGACAGGTATCACCTGAATCCCTGTTTGATTTAATTTTCTAGCAGTGATGAAGAGGCATAATTTTTATGCAGTTAGTCTTTCCCTTAGCCGTCACTAGAACCCTTACTTAACCATATTATTTTGTGTAATTTCACAGCAACGAGTGGTCCTGGGGGCATCCGAACAGTAATAATACGCCAGCATGAGATTGTCCTGAAGGTGGTTTATCCACAGGCAGACAGCAACCTCCGAAACATCGTGACCGAGCAACTGGTAGCTCTGATCGATTGCTTCCTGGATGGTTATGTTTCTCAGCTTAAGTCGGTGGATAAATCCAGTAATCGGGAAAGATATGATAATCTGGAGATGGAATACCTACAGAAAAGATCAGATCTCTTATCTCCTCTTCGTAAGTTCATGATACTTGGCAAGAGTTTTAAATTTGCTGAATGGATGAAAGGGTCGAATAGTTAATGCAATATATTCAGTGTAGTCATGTTAATCCAGCTGTAATAAAGAACTTAAAGCAAATATGCACAGCTTTCTGTTCTCATGTATTCAACTTTTTTTCCCAGTACTATCTAGGTATAAGAACCATAGATGATACTGAAGATGATTAATAAATACATAAATAAACAATATGTGGAGACTACCCTTGAAGAGCTTAGCATCACAGACCTTTACATGAGTAACTGGATTGCAAAGTAGAGCCTAATGAGGGCTGCTTGAGGGGGACCGATAAATAGTATGGCTGTTCAGCCAAGGACACATTATACTCCAGGCTAGGATTGGGAAGAGTTTGCTTTACTCTTACACAAAGGAAGGGAATAGCATTTTGGGGAGGCAGTGATGAAACAAGGGTCTGAATTTGCATCTTTTTTGTTGTTGTTGAGGCAGAGTATCACTCTCTCGCCCAGGCTGTAGTGCAGTGGTATAATCTCAGCTCACTGCAACCACTGCCTCCTGGGTTCAAGCAATTCTCTTGCCTCAGCCTCCCAAGTAGCTGGGATTACAGGCGTGTGCCACCACACCTGGCTAATTTTGTATTTTTGGTAGGGACAGGGTTTCACAATGTTGGCCTGGCAGGACTTGAACTCCGGGCCTCAGGTGATCCATCCACCTCAGCCTCCCAAAGTGCTGGGATTGCAGGTGTGAGCCACCACACCTGGCCTGAATTTGCAGCTTTAAGGAATTGATGTGAATTGTGAAACTAAGTGCCAGTTAAGTGGGAAGGTTTCCATTCCATTAATCATTCTTGATTTATAATAGGAATAAAGATAAAATTTCAAGTCATATTTTTTATTACAGATTTTAAGTTTTGTTAACAGGATTTTTTCCCATCTGTTCTCATTTCCACAGTTACACTAGGCCAGTACCTGTGGGCTGCTTCTCTAGCAGAGAAATACTGTGACTTTGATATCTTGGTACAAATGTGTGAGCAGACTGACAACCAGAGCCGACTCCAGCGCTACATGACCCAGTTTGCTGATCAGGTGATGAGTGTTGGGTGTGTGGCCACTGAGTCCTTTAGTGGCCTTTTCTTGAAATGGCCTTGCCATTTCAAATCTGTAATCGGGGCTTTTGGAATATGATACGATCTTTTTGTAGTTAACTGATGAGAAGATACTAATTCGTATGTTGTGTTTCTTTGTAAATTTTGTGCAGTAGCGAGATGACAGCTCACGACAGCCTCAACCTCCTGGGTCCAATCACTTCTCCCACCTCACCCTGTCCCACACCTCCCGCCTTCCAGTTGATGGGACCACAGGAGCTCGCTACCATGCCTGGCTAATTTTGTTTATTTTTTAGTAGAGACAAAATCTCACTATGTTGTCCAGGCTGGTCTCAAACTCCTGGGCTCAAGCGATCCTCCTGCTTCAGCCTCCCGAAATGCTAGGATAACAGGTTTGAACCATCGCCTGGCCACACAATTCTTTATATATAAATATTACTGAAAGATTCTTTGACCTTTGGAAAATATGTTATAACTTTCATTTCTGTTTATATATTTTCTAGTTATAAAAGTACTTAGGTACATGAATGTTGATAAAGTTCTTAAAAATTGGATAGAAGATATTTGGGAGCATAGAACACTACTTTAAGAGAGCTTAGCTTTACATACACCTCACATTCTCATTTTCCTTGAGGGATATTATGCTTCCTGTTTAAAAAACAAAGTTCCCAGCCAGCCTCAGTGGCTTATGCTGTAATCCCAGCACTTTGAGAGGTCAAGGCGGTAGGATCACTTGAGGCCAGGAGTTTGAGGCCAGCCTGGGCAACATAGTGAGACCCTGCCTTTACAAAAAAAAAAAAAAATTTTTTTTTTAAACATGCCAGCACACACCCATGGCCACACCTACTCAGGAGGCTAAGGTGGGGGGATCATTTGAGCCCAGGAGGTCAAGGCAGTGAGCCAAGATTGTGCCACTACACTATAGCTAGGTGACAGAGCAAGACCCTATCTTTTAAAAAAAAAAAGTTTCCATTGTGACACTATCTTAAGTGAATTTAAAGTTGTTTCTTAAAGCCAGTCTAGTCAGTTGACTACTGTGAAAAGCTTATTTTTTTATTACTGTAAAAGTGATACTGTATAAAATTTAGAAAACCACTATAAACACAAAAGATAAAAAATCACTCAAAATGCCACCAGACGGAGAGAACCTTTTAAACATTTGGTTTATATTTTCAGTCTTTCCACTCTATGTATTATAGACAAACATGTTTTGTCAATTGCTTTTTTCACTTGATACATTGCAAACATTTGTTCATGTTATTAAATATTCTATAGCAGCATTTTTAATGGCATTATAGAATTTCATTGACTGGGTATGACTTACTTGATTAACGATCAGTTGTTGGGCTGGGCACGGTGGCTCATGCCTGTAATCCCAGCACTTTGGGTGGCCGAGGTGGGTGGATCACCTAAGGTCATGAGTTCGCGGCTGGAGGTTGAGGCAGGAGAATCACTTGAACCCAGGAGGAGGAGGTTGCAGTGAGCCGAGATTGTGTCACTGCACTCCAGGCTAGGCAACAGAGCAAAGACTCCGTCTCAAAAAAAAGTCGTTGTACATGACTTATTTAGTATTTCAAAACATTGCTAAATAAATATTTTTTGCACTGATCATGATTTTAAAATTATTTTTATGGATTTTCTTTCTCTTGACATTTTGATGCATTTTTGCATTTTTTCTTATATTTTCTTTAGCATGTTTAAATGTTATTTTAAAGTCCTTTTGTGCTTACTCTGATCATCTTTGAGTCTGTTTCTGTTGCCTGCTTTTATGTTGCTTGAATCATATTTTTCTGCTGCTTATATCTGGCAATTTTTAAATTGTATTTTAGACATTGTATATTTTTAAAACTCCATAGTATGGCAATTGATGTTATTTGTTCCCTAGTGGATTTTCCTTTTTCTGTGTTAGGCAATTTAGAGGAGAGGAAGATTGCTCAGTCCATTAGGAATAGAGGTGGCCCAGGACTCAGTCTCAGCTTTTGTAATATTCATTTCATTTCTGGTTTCAGAAGTCTTTCATGGCAGGATCCCTGCTTTAGGGGAAGTATCTCTTAAACACTGTGAGACTATAGGACGTCTTGGTCTTCCTCTCCAGCTCAGCCTCCGCACTACCCCAGCACTCCACAAATAGCCAGTGGGGAAAACTGGCTGGGCATTTGGGCCTTTCTAGATTCTGATGTATCGTGCCAGCCCATGTGGCCAGCTGGCACATAATTCTGGAATGTTGCAGTCTCAGTGCTGTCCCACAGAGCTTTCTGTGATAATGGCGCTGTTGATATGTGCTGTCCAAATGGGAGCCACTGGCCAAATGGGGCTACTGAGCACTTGAAATGTGGCTAATGTACCTGAGGAACTGAATTTTAAATTTCAATCTAATTTTTGATTTAAGTTGCTACCATATTGGCCAACGCAATCTAGATTCTGCCATTAATCTTGTCAGTGATCTTGAGCGAGGTGCCCTTTCTGAATCTGAATGTACACATTTGTCAAATGAGGTGATTGAATTCAGTGATCCTACAATATAGGAAATTATTGTTCAGAACAGGTTTTCTGTTTTGGGAGCCTTTAGGACAAAGTTATGTTTTGTTATCAGAAATGTATTTTTTAAAACTATTATGAATGAATTATATGTTCTGTTATTTGTAGAATTTTTCAGACTTTCTCTTCCGTTGGTATCTGGAGAAAGGAAAGCGAGGCAAATTATTATCTCAGCCCGTTTCTCAGCATGGACAGTTGGCGAATTTTTTGCAAGCTCATGAACATCTCAGCTGGTTACATGAAATTAATAGCCAAGAATTAGAAAAGGTAAGAAGGATTTTTATGTGGAGCAGATGTGTGCAATTTAGGTAGTTTTAATTAGTTTTGTTTTTAGTAATTAAAATACTGTTTACTGTCATACACCTGAGAAGGGGTTACTATCCAAAATATATAAGGGAGCTGGGCATGGTGGCTTATACCTGTAATCCCAGTACTTTGGGAGGCTGAGGCAGGTGGATCTTTTGAGTGCAGGAGTTCAAGACCGGCCTAGGAAACATAAATACAAAAACGTTAGCCAGGTGTGGTGATGCACGCCTGTAGTGTCAGCTACTTGGGAGGCTGAGGCAGGAGGATCACTTGAGCTCTGGAGGTCGAGGCTGCAGTGAGCTGAGATTGCACCATTGCACTCCAGCCTGGGCAACAGAGTGAGGCCTTGTCTCAAATGAATGAATGAATGGCAAAAGAACTGAATAGACATTTCTCAAAAGAAGACATGCAGATGACCAGCAGATGTGTGAAAAAAATGTTCTGCATCACTCATCATTAGGGAAATGCAAATTTATACCACAATGAGACATCACCTTACGTTTGTTCAAATGGCTGTTATCAAAAAGGTGAAGGTAACAAGTGCTGGAGAAGACACGGAGAAAAGGGAACTCTGATGCACTCTTGGTGGGAATGTAAGTTAGTACAACCATTATGGGAAACTGTATGGGGGTTCCTGAAAAAGTTAAACTTAGAAATACCATATGATCTGGCAGTCCCACTTGTGAGTATATATCCAGAGGAGTTGAAGTCAGTATGTTGAAGAGATACCTGCACTCCCATGTTCATTGCAGCATTTTCACAATAGCCAAGTTATGGAATCTACCCAAGTGTCCATCAATCAGTGTAAATGATAAAGAAGATGTTGTATGTAGAATACACAATGCAGTAATAGCCTTAAGAAAGAAGGAAATTCTCTTATTTGCAATAACATTGATGAAGCTGGAGGACATTACACTAAACCAAATAAGCCAGACACAGAAAGGCAAATACCACATGATCTCACTCATATCTGGAATCCAAAACAGTTGAACTCATGGAAGCAGAAGAATGGTGGTTGTCAGAAGGGTGAAGGGATTTTATACACACACACATAAACACACATACACATATCCATATATACATATATAAGGAACTCAGCTCAGTTGCAAGGAAACAACCCAATTTAAAAATGGGCAAAAGGGCCAGAGAAGTTGGTCAAAGGGTACAAGTTTCAGTTAGGAGGAAGAAGATTATTTTTATTTTTGTTTTTGTTTTTTCAGAGACAGAGTCTCACTGTGTTGCCCAGGCTGGTCTCGAATTCCTGGGCTCAAGTGATCCACCCACATCAGCCTCCCAAAGTGCTAGGATGATAGGCATGGGCCACTGCACCCAGCCAGGAAGATTTCTGATACACATTGCACAGTATGGTGGCTAAAGTTAATAATAGTGTATTGTACATTTTAGAATTTCCAAGAGAACAAATTTGAAATGTTCTCACCACAGTAATAGGTATTTGAGGTGATGGGCATGTTAATTCGCTTGATTTAATCATTCCACATCACATACATATAACATTACTTTGTATCCATAAATATATACAATTATAATTCGTCAGTACACAATAATTTTTTTAAATTTAAAAGCATTTATTATGGATTATTTCGAATGTGTACTCCTATTCTCTCACATAATTTACATAAAACTTTCTTAATTTGTGATGATACTGCCATTACGTCTAATATCTCAATGAAAATATGCAGTCCATGCTGGGCGTGGTGGCTCATGCCTGTAATCCCAGCACTTTGAGAGGCCAAGGTGGGCAGATCGCTTGAGCTCAGGAGTTTGAGACCAGCCTGGCCAACATGGTGAAACCCCGTCTCTACTAAAAAAAAAACCAAAAATCAGCCAGGCATGGAGGCACATGCCTGTAATCCCAGCTACTCAGGAGCCTGAGGCAGGAGAATCACTTGAACTGGGAGGCGGAGGTTGAGTGAGCTGAGACTATACCACTGCACTCCAGCCTGGGTGACAGAGTGAGGCTCTTTCTCAAAAAAAAAAAAAAAAAAAAGTAGTCCATCATGATTTGACATCACATTAAAATCACAAAAATTTTAATGATGTGTCTGTAACAGTCATTGGCCTTTTTGCAATGAGTATATTGTTGTAATAAATATGCAAATTATGAGTAAAAACACACACATTAATTTTAAAATTTGTTCTTGACAGGATGTTCAGGTGAATATGTAATTGTTTTAGAGCAAATGTTTTGTACATGTCTCTTTTCCCAGTGCTTAGTGAGGATGGTTGATATTTTGCTGTGTGATTACTCTCAATGTTATGGTACTGCTCAGTTTTTAGGTTTGCTAACTGTTGGCTTTTCATTCATTGATATGGCTTAGGGGAGAAAAACAAGTTTGGGGTTTACTTACCTTTGTTTCAGCTTGAGTTGGTACTCAGTATCTTACAGTGGTTTGCATATTTTATTGTAGGCTCATGCAACACTTCTGGGTTTGGCAAATATGGAAACTCGTTACTTTGCAAAGAAGAAAACCCTTCTTGGCTTGAGTAAATTGGCTGCATTAGCTTCAGACTTTCCAGAGGATATACTGCAAGAAAAAATTGAAGGTGAAAGAATTTGAACAAAAAGATTTACAAATTGGTCGTGCCATCAATTAACTCATGATGTGTTCCTATCATCAGTTAGCAGGATCTGTCTGTTAGAAACAGGACCTGTCTCTGAGAGGAATGCATTTAGTTAATGTCCAGGTGTAGTTACTCAATTATATACTTGGAATTTTTTTAGAGAAAAGTTATTTGTATTTTAAATAAGAATTCCTAAAGAATGAATTCAAATGGTTTTGAATGGAGAGGTCTGATTATGTACCCTTAGTGATACATATTCCAAGGTCAAAAAGAACTACAAAGCAATCTTGACCTTTACACCGTGGGTTTGTTGTAGGTAGTGTGGTATAGGTGCAATAATTCTGAACTATTTTGTGTATATTGTAGATGAAAACTATTACACGTAGTACAGTTGACCCTCCATATTCTTGGATTCCACATCTGCAGATTCGACCAAACATCAAACATATTTGGGGAAAAAAAGAATTAAAAATAATTCAACAGCAGTTAAAAGTACAACAACAGAATTAACAAAAAATTAAAACAACAAAAATAATGCAAAATTGAAACAACAAAATAGTATAAATTTTAAAAAACCAGTACAGTATAACTGCTATTTACATCTCATTGACTTTGTATTAGGTATTATAATCTAGAGGTGATTTAAAGTGTATGGGAGGATGTATGTGGGTTATGTGCAAGTAACTACCATTTTTATATAAGGGACTTGAGCTTTTTGGTATTCCCAGGGGTCCTAGAACCAGTTGTCAGCAGATATTGAGGCATGACGGTATTATTTTTTGAACCAAGGAGAAAGGAGATACAAAGAGAAAGACAGTGAAAAAGAACTCTGTATTACTGAATTTGCATTGGAAATACCAGATAGAATCTGATTTTTAAAAACAATGTATTTTCTTGTTTGAGGTGATGGATATTCTAATTACCCTGTGATCATTACACAATGTATACATGTATACATGTACATTGTACCCCATAAATATGTATTATTATTATGCATCAATTAAAAAAATACGTTGGCTGGGTATGGTGGCTCACGCCTGTAATCCCAGCATTTTGGGAGGCTGATGTGGGAGGATTGCTTGAGCCCGGAGATCGAGATCAGCCTAGGCAACTTAGAACCTGTCTCTACAAAAAATTTAAAACTTAACCAGGTGTGGTGGTGTGCGCCTGTAGTCCCAAGCTGTGGGGAGACTGAGGTGAGAGAATCACTTGGGCCTAGGAGGTCGAGGTGGCAGTGAGATGTGATTGTGCCACTGCCCTCCAACTGGGGCAACAGAGTAAAAACCCTGCCTCAGGAAAAAAAAAAAAAAAAGTAAGTCTCTCTCTCTCTCTATATATATATATAATATAAAATATTATATATTATATATAATGTAGATATAGATAGCAAAATGTGTATATATAATAAAATTGTGTGTGTATATATGCAATACACATATATATACATTTTATTATATATACACACACACATCTTGTCTCTTGCAGTGACACACCAGTAGCATGAGTATACCTAGTTCCGTATTTTGGTTTCTGCGTACCATTTTCCAGTAAAAGAAATGAGGGCTAATTGAAGAAATCTTGGAGAGTCTTACTGGGCCAGAAAGCAAGGTTAATGTACAGATACTAAAAGAATACAAGAGCCTTGAACAGCTCCCACTGTTCAAGTTTGGGGACAATTTTAACATCGAAAGAATGGTAGTAAAGGGTAGATTCCACAGTCTATAAAAGAAAATTCATGAATCTACAGTGATTTTCAAAAAGGGAAAAGGTCAGTGAAATGCTTCTTTACAGGAGAATGCCAACTAATAAATGTGGAAAGAATGGCAGAAGTCACTATTACAACCACAGTGAATAACTGTCACCAAAGGATACTGAGAACATTGAGTTTAGGGGCTAGGGGAACAAGATATTCCCATGTTTTTGGAGTATCAGTAGACAGATCTAATAGACCCTGTCATCAACCACAAAACAAACCCACATTGTGTACTTCTGAAGCAATGTACTACCATCATCTGTGTCCTGTTCTTGCCAAAATGTTCACCATGATTCTAACCACACGAGAACAATCAGACATAACCTGCTGGTGAGACATTGTATAATACAGTTGCCCTAGACTCTTCAAAAATTTTACGAATATGAAATGAAAGACAAAGACAGAGGCTATTTTAGATGAAAGGAACCTAAGAGCCATGATGCATAAGCAAATGCAGGGTGAGAGTCTCGATCCTGAATCACCCTCAGAATAACCCTAACAGTTATGGTGAATGTTATGGAAACAAGTGGGAAAGTTTGAACATACTTAATATTAGGTGATATAACTGAGTTGATGTTAAATTCTATAAGTCTGATGATCATATTGTGGTTGAATGTCCTTGTTTTTAGGAGATGATGCTGAGTATTTAGAAAGGAAATGTCATGATGTCTGCAACCTTCTTATGCTAAAAAAAAAATTACCTATATACATAGAGAAAGCAAAAGGGACAGAGTGTTAGCAACAGATGACTCTAGCTGGAGGATATAAAGTGCACATTGGCATTTAAATTTTTTTTTCTGTAGATTTGGACTTTTTCTGTTTTATTTATTTATTTATTTTCTTTGAGACAGGGTCTCACTCTGTTGCCCAGGCTGGAGCACAGTAGCACAGTCATGGCTCACTGCAGCCTCGAACTCCTGGGCTCAGGTGATGCTCTTGCTTCAGCCTCCCCAGTAGCTGGGACTACAGGTGCATACTACATGCTCAGCTAATTTTTTTTTTTTTTTTTTTTTTTGGAGACAGAGTCTCGCTCTGTCGCCCGGACTGGAGTACAGTGGCACGATCCCAGCTCACTGCAAGCTCCGCCTGCCGGGTTCACGCCATTCTCCTGCCTCAGCCTCCCGAGTAGCTGGGACTACAGGCGCCCGCCACCTCGCCTGGCTAGTTTTTTGTATTTTTTTGTAGAGACGGGGTTTCACCGTGTTAGCCAGGATGGTCTCGATCTCCTGACCTCGTGATCCACCCGTCTCGGCCTCCCAAAGTGCTGGGATTATAGACGTGAGCCACCACACCCAGCCTGGAGTTTTTCAAAATAAAAATTGGAATGGGGAATTTCAGCTATGTGGTTTGGATCAAGTATATGCAGATATGGATATCTGGTTTTGTGAGCTATCCACAGAGTCCAGCCTAAGATCTGGGTTTAAATTTTCCTGCTGTCATTTTTTTCCTTTTGAGGGAGTGGATATAGTAGAAAGAATCGGGATTTCAAATATTTTCTCCAGAACTTACTAGCTTGGTGACCTTGGATAGTTGATTTGTGCTCCTTCATCTGAGTTTGTTCATCTATAACAAGGTAGTTGTAAGGATTGAGGACACTATCTTCAGAAAAATGGCTTACATACATTAAGTACTCAGTAAATTCTAGATATTAGCCCCTTTTATTATTAAAATTATTGTTCACTGTTTGGGATAATCTCCTTCAGTCTTTTTAGTTTTTGCACTAGTAGTGTCTCTTCTGAAAACCGTGTGTTTGTATCTGTAGGACTGGCTGATAGTCTAAAAACCGTGTGTTTGTATCTGTAGGACTGGCTGATAGTCTAAAAACCGTGTGTTTGTATCTGTAGGACTGGCTGATAGTCTAAAAACCGTGTGTTTGTATCTGTAGGACTGGCTGATAGTCTAAAAACCGTGTGTTTGTATCTGTAGGACTGGCTGATAGTCTAAAAAACGTGTGTTTGTATCTGTAGGACTGGCTGATAGTCTAAAAACCGTGTGTTTGTATCTGTAGGACTGGCTGATAGTCTAAAAACCGTGTGTTTGTATCTGTAGGACTGGCTGATAGTCTAAAAACCGTGTGTTTGTATCTGTAGGACTGGCTGATAGTCTAAAAAACGTGTGTTTGTATCTGTAGGACTGGCTGATAGTCTAAAAACCGTGTGTTTGTATCTGTAGGACTGGCTGATAGTCTAAAAACCGTGTGTTTGTATTCTGTAGGACTGGCTGATAGTCTAAAAACCGTGTGTTTGTATCTGTAGGACTGGCTTATAGTCTAAAAACCGTGTGTTTGTATCTGTAGGACTGGCTGATAGTCTAAAAAACGTGTGTTTGTATCTGTAGGACTGGCTGATAGTCTAAAAACCGTGTGTTTGTATCTGTAGGACTGGCTGATAGTCTAAAAAACGTGTGTTTGTATCTGTAGGACTGGCTGATAGTCTAAAAAACGTGTGTTTGTATCTGTAGGACTGGCTGATAGTCTAAAAAACGTGTGTTTGTATCTGTAGGACTGGCTGATAGTCTAAAAACCGTGTGTTTGTATCTGTAGGACTGGCTGATAGTCTAAAAACCGTGTGTTTGTATCTGTAGGACTGGCTGATAGTCTAAAAACCGTGTGTTTGTATCTGTAGGACTGGCTGATAGTCTAAAAAACGTGTGTTTGTATCTGTAGGACTGGCTGATAGTCTAAAAACCGTGTGTTTGTATCTGTAGGACTGGCTGATAGTCTAAAAACCGTGTGTTTGTATCTGTAGGACTGGCTGATAGTCTAAAAACCGTGTGTTTGTATCTGTAGGACTGGCTGAAAATCTAAAAAACGTGTGTTTGTATCTGTAGGACTGGCTGATAGTCTAAAAACCGTGTGTTTGTATCTGTAGGACTGGCTGATAGTCTAAAAAACGTGTGTTTGTATTCTATAGGACTGGCTGATAGTCTGAGAGGGGAAGCCATATTTTAGCCTGGCCACCAGAGATAGATCATGTTAATCAAAGTATTTTACCACAGGGCTTTCCTGTTTCTTCTTTCTCCCTGCTTTGCATTTGATCACTTCTTAGCTTTTACTTCTTAACACAATGGGAACATTTGCAGGTCTCAGTGATTCTACAGACTGTTAGCACAGTGTATCTAATCAGAGGGGATAGGCTTTTTAAAAATAACTCTTGTAATTAAGTAATTCCTCATGGAAAATGTGTAAATTATAGAAAAAATACAATAGGAAAAATAAGTTGTCTATAGTCCCACCTCCCCAGAGATAACCACTGGTACTGTTTTGTAGATATCCTCCCAGTCTGTTTTTCTAGGTATAGAAATGGACAAAAATGTTCCATTTAATTTTTCCAAAACCAGGATCATGGGAAATGCTGCCAGTATTTGAACGAAAGTATCTGTGCTTTGGTCACTGTTTTGCTGTGAATGCTACTTATTATGAGGCTGCCTAGCAGTTCTCACCCTTTCCTGCAACTGAGCGCATTCCCTGGGGCGGAGCCAGGTCATGGGCTGCAACCTGGGGAGTTTATGGCAAACAGAAGCCCCTGTTACCTCTTCCAGTGGAGATAACCCTTGCTGCCTAGGATATGTGCTGTATATTCTTCCAGGTCTTGTTTTTCTTGATAGACTCATGGTAGCTTTTATATCATTTCCATTTGTGAGTGAAACTGCAGTTAACCCTTGAACAACATGGGTTTGAACTGCATGGGTCCACTTACATGCAGATTATTTTCAATCAATATATTTCGGAGATTTTCAACAACATGAAAATACTCATAGATATACACCGTGTATAACTGTGTAGCCTAGAAATACCAAAAAAATAACCAAAAACAAAAACAACAGAAAAAGACAGGTTCTATGAATACATAAAACACATAGTCTATTTTATCATTTACTACCATAGAACATGCACAGATCTGTTATAAAAAGTTAAAATTTATCAACACACAAACACAGACCTCACATAGCACCATTCACAGTGGAGGCAAATGTAAACAATGTAAATACATAGCATTAAATCATGAATGCCTGCAATTAACTGTAATACTGTACTTACTATAGTAATTTCATAGCCATGTCCTGTTGCTATTGTGGGCAAGTGTCTACTTGTTCAAGTGTTACCAGTATTCAATTAAAACCCCAATTAAAGTGATGATCCAGTTAAAATTATTCTGGTCATCTCTGTGTGAGAAGTTTGTTGACACTCCAGTAAACTGCCTATTGCAGCAAGAAGTAGATTTCCTATTGCAGTAAGAAGTGATTTCTCATAGTTCTCAAGTATTTTTTCCTGTGTTTAGTGCAATACCATAAACCTTTAATAACATCTTGGGACTCATATGAAGTGCCACTAAGTGATGCTTGGCATGCTCCCAAGAAGCATAGGAGAGTCATGACATTACAAGAAGTGGAATTGCTTGATAGGCACCACAGATTGAGGTCTGCAGTTTTGGTTGCCCCCATTTCAATATAAATGAGTCTTTCTTAATGACCATTGTTTAAAAAAAAAAAAAAAGGAAATTTATGAACCTGGCAGCAGCAGTTAAGTTTTTTGGAAGTCAAAAGTTACCCTCCCAGCACTTTGGGAGGCTAGAACAGGAGGATCACTCAAGCCCAAGAGTTTGAGACCAGCCTGGGCAGCATAGCAAGACTCCATCTCTTTAAAAAGTTTTACTGAGATTTTTGACAGCACGGGAGCTTAGTGGCCCATCCTCCTTGTTATTTAAGGGCCAACTATATACTAAAAATTCCAGTGGGAAAAATTTTACTGAATTATAAAATATGATTGAGAGATCTTCACATTTAGGAAGTTTATACCTCATGAAATAGCTATCTGCTGTCCAACTTCTTCAAGCAGTAGAACGTATTTCCTTACCTGTTCTCTCCCTTCCTATTTCTCGTTGCTGCGATAATTTGTAGGACTTTGATCAAACCATGGATATGTTGTAAACATAACCAGCAATCAAGAATAAGAATTAAAAGCATTCTAAGATCATTGAATAACGATGGGATTGCCTCTGGAGCTATTTTTTTCTTTTAAAATTCAGGTTTGTTTTATGACAGCAAAAATGAGAGCAAAAGTCAAAGTTCCATCATTTTCTCTTTCCCTCTCTCTCATCTTGAATACTAGAAATGGCTGAGCAGGAACGCTTTCTACTGCATCAGGAGACCCTACCTGAACAGCTGCTAGCGGAGAAACAGCTACATCTCAGTGCGATGCCAGTATTGACTGCACCACAACTCATTGGTGTATGTGCTTTTCAAATCCTTAACACTGTTTCTTAAACTCAAAGCATTGTTGGTGTTTGTTGGGCCATGTAGTATAATTCCTAAGAGGAGTTATCGTTCTACTTCCTACCTTCCAGAAAACTCTCCTAGAAAAATGTTTTTGGAAGCTGTTTGGGAACAGAAAGTTCATTAGAGAACAATTCATCAGCATCTGCCTCCCCATACATTCCACCTAAAGGTGCTGTATCTAGGCGACCAGGAGAAATTACTGATATTTTGCTTTTCTAGTGTAGGACAAATAAGTACCATGAGATAACTTTTATTTCCCCCACAGAATTACTTTTCAAGCTCTTCTATAAGAAAAAATAAATTAAGGAACTCAGTTTACATGGTCTGGCAGCACTGTCCTTACCCCTTTCCTCTGCAACCCAACACATCCCGGAGGGCAGGACCGGAATACGGGCTGCAGCCTAGAGAAAAAGCATCTGTTTACCAGAGTGATGTTGTAGGATCACCTTAAATTTGTCCTATCTGTATGAAAAAGAAAGCAAACAATTAAAAAACGTTAGCATTTTAGCCATTATTAGTAGCAGATTTCCTGTTATAACTGAATTTACAACAGCCTTTCCTGATAGAATATATATTTAATTTAGAAATGCAATATACTATCTATTGTAACTCACTATTATATATCACTAAGAAAAAAGTAGTGCCAATTTTACTCTGATACATCAATTTTAATACCACAGTCCAATTTCAGAGATGGTGGGGTAAAAAGGATGTTTAAGAATAACAAAATAGTATTTTTTGACTGCTGTAAGACAGTGAAAACAAGCAGATAGCTTTTTTTCTGAAATGGTCTGAGTATTGTTGCTATTAAAGGATTAGATATACAATTTTTTTTAAAATGGAATTATAAATAGTTTTTGGAAAAGGAAGATGGGAAAAATTCAAATTGATATTTTTAATAAGGCAAGTATTTTTCTGACCATAAAAATTACAGGAAATTTGAATACAGAAATGAATACGCAATCAGCTGTAATCTAACCAGGGATAAGTGTTGGTAACATGTTGATGTGTTTTTTATATTTTAGGTAAATATAGATCAACTGTACACTTTATTGTAGGTCTCAATTTTTTTTCTTCCTTTTTTTTTTTAGAGACAAGGTCTTGATGTTGCTCAGGCTGTCAGGCTGGAGTGCAGTGGCACTGTCACAGCTCACTGTAGTCTTGACCTCCCAAGCGCAGGTGACCCTCCCACCTCAGCCTCTGGAGTAGTTGGGACCACAGATGTGCACCACCATATCCAGCTAATTTTTATACTTTTTGTAGAGATGAGGTTTCGCCATGTTGCCCAGGCTGGTCTCAAACTCCTGTTCTCAAGGAATCTGCCTGCCTCAGCCTCCCAAAGAGCTGGGATTATAGACATGAGCCACTGTGCCGTGCCTAAAATACGCGTTTTTTAAAAAGACAGTTTAAGGTAGATGCAATTCAGTTTCCAAATATGAGACTGTTTTTACTATAAAAATATAGCTGGCCAGGCGCAGTGGCTCACACCTAAAATCCCAGCTTTTTGGGCCAAGGCAGGTGGATCACTTGAAGTCAGGAGTTTGAGACCAGCCTGGTCAACAGGGTAAAACCTCTTCTCTACAAAAAATACAAAAATTAGCCAGGTGTGGTGATGGATTCCTGTAATCCCAGCTACTCAGGAGGCTGAAGCAGGAGAATCGCTTATACCTGGGAGGCAGAAGTTTCAGTGAGCCTAGATTGTGCCACTGCAATCCAGCCTGGGTGACAGAGCAAGAGTCTGTCTCAAAAAACAAAACAAACCGAAAAACTACAACTTCCTTACAAGACATAATGACTTCTTTTCTCCATAAATGTCTCTAGTATTAGTTATATGATTATATACAGTAATCTTCTACCTTATTTTAACTTGTCATAGCTATATATCTGTGAAGAAAATAGAAGAGCTAATGAATATGATTTCAAGAAAGCTTTGGACTTGCTGGAATATATTGATGAGGTAAGTAAAACCATTTGAGATGATCTCAGGCAACTGAATACATTTATAAAAAGAAGGAGATGCCTCTTCTAGTCAATCATGAAAATGAATTAAGCAAAAAAGACTGTATCTGTGGTTCAACTACCTTTAATCCTTAGAATGTATATAACTCTTGAGAAAAGCTGTCATGGTCAAGAGACTCCTTTCGTGATAATTCTCACACATTCCTGGATATTTTTTTTTATGCACAAATACTGCTTTTAAAAGTCCTGAGATTTTTTTTCTGTTTCATTTATTAAGTCATTAGTTTCTGAATCTAATATATGACTCTATCAATTTATTCTGGCTGGGTGCAGTGGCTCGTGCCTGTAATCCCTGCATTTTGGGAGCCCAAGCCAGATGGATCACCTGAGGTCAGGAGTTCGAGACCAGCCTGGCAAACATGGTGAAATTCCACCTCTACTAAAAATACAAAAAAAAAAAAAAAAAAAAAAATTTAATGGATGTGGTGGCGCATGCCTATAACCCCAGCTACTTGGGAGGCTGAGGCATGAGAATTGCTTGAATCCAGGAGGCAGAGGTTGCAGTGAGCCGAGATTGTGCCACTTGTACTCCAACCTGGGTGACTGTCTCAAAAAAAAAAAAAAATATATATATATATATATATAAAATCTTCATAGTATTAATCCTAAGAGTAGCTGTTTCTTGTGTTTCAATAGGTTATAGTGAAAATTCTGTAGGATAAGTAGTTCTATTACCTGTCCATGCAATTGAAAGTAATTTGGTAGATTCTATAAAACATAATATGTTGACTTTTACATTACCTTATTTTAAAATGTTACCCCTCTCAGGCCGGGCGAGGTGGGTCACACCTGTAATCCTAGTACTTTGGGAGGCCAAGGTGAGCGGATTGCCTGAGGTCAGGAGTTTGAGACCAGTCTGGCCAACATGGTGAAACCCTGTCTCTACTAAAAATACAAAAAAAACTAGCCAGGCATGGTGGCGTGCACCTATAGTCCCAGCTACTCGGGAGGCTGAGTTAGGGGAATTGCTTGAACCAGGGAGGCAGAGGTTGCAGTGAGATGAGATCGCGCCACTGCACTCCAGCCTGGGCAACAGAGTGAGACTGCGTCTCAAAAAAAAAAAAAAACACAACTCTTAACCCTCTCAAGGTTGCTGATAAAATCATCACAGAGTAACCTGAAAATAATTCATAGATATTAATTGGCTTCTATGTATATAGTATTAGCATAATGAAAATTTAAGCACGTACTTCTTTCAAAGCCAGGATTTAATCAGGATTTTTTGTTTTGCTGTGAAGGAAGAAGATGTAAATATAAATGATCTCAAACTGGAAATCCTTTGCAAAGCTCTTCAGAGAGATAAGTAAGTATTCATGGCATCTCTTCTTTGGAAAGTATAGAAACTGCTTTTCCTCTGCTGTCACCACACGACAGTCAATACAGAAGACTTCTGTGACCAAACGTGTTGGGATTTCCCGCCTCCCACACTGGGCAACCAGTGAGTTCTGTTGGTGGACACCTGCTGAATGTCCTTTAATTTAGTTCCGTCCTGACACTGTCTACAACCACAGGTTGAGGGCTCAGACTGCCCCCGACTTTGATGCCAGTCTAAGCCCCAGGTGGTTTTGCCTGTGCTTCTCACCGACCAGCTATAAATTGGGGTTCCCACAACCCCCTCCTTGGGTTTAATTTGCTAGAGCAGCTCATAGAACTCAGGAAAACGTGCCCACCAATTTATTATAAAGGGTATTGTTACCAGAAAGGGGTCCCGATCCAGACCCCAAGAGAAGGCTTCTTGGATCTCATGCAAGAAAGAATTTGGCGCGAGTCCACAGAGTAAAGTGAAAGCAAATTTGTTAGAGAAGAAAATAAAAGAATGGCTACTTCTTACACAGAGCAGCGCATGGGCTGCTTGACTTGAGTATACTTATGGTTATTTGTTGATTATGTGCTAAACAAGGGGTGCATTATTCATGAGTTTTTCTGGAAAGGTGTGAGACATTCCCAGAACTGAGGGTTCCTCCCCTTTTTTTTTAATTTTTATTTATTTATTTTGAGACAGAGTTTAGCTCTTGTTGCCCAGGCTGGAGTGCAGTGGTGTGATCTTGGCTCACTGCAACCGCTCCCGGGTTCAAGCAGTTCTCCTGCCTCAGCCTCCCAAGTAAATGGGATTACAGGCATGTACCACCATGCCTGGCTAATTTTGTATTTTTAGTAGAGATGGTGTTTCACCATGTTGGTCAGGCTGATCTCGAACTCCTGACCTCAGGTGATCCGCCCACCTCAGCCTCCCAAAGTGCTGAGATTATAGGCATGATCCACCTTGCCTGGCTCCTCCCCTTTTTAGACCATACAGGGTAACTTCCCAACGTTGCCACGGTATTTGTAAACTGTTATGGCACTGGTGGGAGTGTCTTTTAGTATGCTAATGCGTTACAATTAATGTATAATGACCAGTGAGGACAACTAGAGACCACTGTCTTGGTTTTGGTAGGTTTTGGCTGGCTTCTTTACCACAGCCTGTCTTATCAGTGGGGTCTTTGTGACCTGTGTCTTGTGATACTAGTCCTGCTGACCTCCTGTCTCATCCTGTGACTAAGAATTCCTAACCTTCTGGGAATGCTGATTCTAACGCATCTAAAAGCCTCACATAGAATACAGATGAAGAATTCATAGGGTGAGGTATGGGAGAAGGGGCTTGGAGCTTCCAGACTCTCTCTGGCCCTCCACCTTCCAGGAACCTCCACCTGTTCAGCTATTAGGAAGCCCTTCTAACCCTGTCCTTTTTCATTTTTATGGAAGCTTCGTTATGTAAACATGATTGGTTAAAGTTAGTGACCAACTTAACCTTCAGCCCCTCTTCCCTCCCTGGATGTTGAGGAATAGGATTGAAAGTCCCAACTCTAATTATGCTGTTTCTGCTGACCAGCCCCTATCCTGAAGCTAGCTGGGGGCTGCCGGCTATCAGTCAATTCATTAGTATTAAAAAAAAAAAAAAAAAAAAAAAAAAAAAAGACATCTCTGGAGATCCTAAGGATTTTAGGAGTTGCAAAGCAGGAAGTAGGGTGAGGAAGAAGACTAAATACATATTTCACAGTATCACAGGAAGATTATGATATTATATGTCAAATGGTTTTATAACCTAACCATATTGTAACATATTATGACAATTTTAATGGTTACATTAGTAATATTTATTTAGCCTTGGTCTTCTCTATTTTAATAATTAAGAATAACCTAAAGACTTAGGACCACTGATATAATAAATCACTACTTTTGATTTTAAAATTTAGATTGTCAGTTTGCATAGAAATACACATCCCTTATTTTCTTTATTTTTTGTGGTGGGGTTTCACTCTTGTTGCCCAGGCTGTAGTGCAGTGGCACAATCTCAGCTCACCGCAACCACCGCCTCCCGGGTTCAAGTGATTCTCCTGCTTCAACCTCCCAAGTAGCTGGGATTACAGGCATGCACGACCACGCCTGGCTAATTTTGTATTTTTAGTAGATACAGGGTTTCTCCATGTTAGCCTGGTCTCGAACTCCTGACCTTGTGATCTGCCCGCCTCGGCCTCCCAAAGTGCTGAGATTATAGGCGTGAGCCACCATGCCCGGCCACATCCCTTATTTTCACAGAAGCAAGGTTTATCATGCCAAACAAGACTTGAAACTATGATTTTGTTTTTATTTATTTTTTATTTTTATTTATTTATTTTTATTTTTTATTTTTTTGAGACAGAGTCTGGCTCTGTCACCCAGGCTGGAGTTCAGTGGCACAATCTTGGCTCACTGCAAGCTCCACCTCTCGGGTTCACACCATTCTCCTGCCTCAGTCTCCTGAGTTGCTGGGACTACAGGCACCTGCCACCATGCCTGGCTAATTTTTTTATGTATTTTTAGTAGAGACCGGGTTTCACCATGTTAGCCAGGCTGTTCTCAATCTCCTGACCTCGTTATCCACCCGCCCTGGGCTCCCAAAGTGCTGGGATTACGGGCTTGAGCCACCATGCCCGGCCTATTTTGTTTTTTAAGTTACTACAATTTGAGGGTCAGTGCCCTTTTCTAAGGCATTAAGTACTACTTTCTCTTTTTTTGTTGTTGTTTTGCTTTTTGTTTTTGAGACAGTGTCTCGCTCTGTCACTTAGGCTGGAGTGCAGTGGCTCAATCTCGGCTGGCCGCAACCTCCGCCTCCCAGGTTCAAGCGATTCTCCTACCACAGTCTCCCGAGTAGCTGGGAATACAGGCATGCACCACCACGCCCAGCTAATTTTTCGTATTTTTAGTAGAGACTGGGTTTCTCCATGTTGGTCAGGCTGGTCTCTAACTCCTGACCTCAAGTGATCCATCTGCCTCGGCCTCCCAAAGTGCTGGGATTACAGGCCACCTCTCCCGGCAAGTACTACTTTCTCACTATCATATCCTTTCTGCAGAGGAGGACTTCCACCTATGGAAATGGTGTTTATGTTACGATTCAATGGCAAAGACTAAGAATAATCAGTTGAAGGAACGAATTCTTTCCAGGAAAAGAAGTTTAAACAAAGCATGACTTGAATGCTAAAAGCCTTCTCCTACTCACAATTTTCCTTTTTCCTGTGGTAAAATATCATAGAAGAGCTATTTTTACTAAACCATTTCTTCCCTCCCCTGATCACTCCGAAGCAGTTGAAATTGCTGTTAAGTTTAGTCTTAGCGGTCAGTCCCTGAAGCTTCTAGCTTTCTGCCTGCTTGATTGTTTTGCCCCTTCCCAGTCGTGCAAAAGGATGCTATCATTTTGATTAGAATTCCTTGTCTTAGTTTCTTGTTTAAAAATTGTAAAGGTATCATGTCCATTGATTACAGAGCAGTGGTTTGGTATTTTTAATTTAGTAGTAGACAGTCACAACTACATAAAGAAAGCTTCTGGTTGGGTCCAGTGGCTCATGGCTGCAATCCCAGCACTTTGGGAGGCCAAGACAGGAGGATTGCTGGAGCCCAGGAGTTCAAGACCAGCCTAGGAACATAGCAAGACTTTGTCTCTACACAAAGTGGTGCATGCCTATGGTCCTAGCTACTTGGAATGCTTTGTGATCTTTGAAGGAGTTCAAAGCTACAGTGAGTCATGCTTTGGGGTCCATACTGAATATGTTACTTACTAATTGAATTTTCTTCAGAAAGATACCTCACTACTTGGTTTTTGAAATCAAATACATAAGAGTTATACTGAGTCAGTAGCTACCTTGAGTGTAACATCTTTTTTTAAATGTATTTTCCTTGGCTTCTCTTGCATGTTCCCTAGAGCGTAACATCTTAATCTAACGTAGAAACTGTCAGTGTATTCAACATGTAAAGTGCCTTTATTTAAATGATTTGAAACAGTATCACAAAACTCAGATTCTCCATACCCCACAGCCATCAAAATAAAACCATGATAGCAAGCAAATCATTTATTTCAGCTGTAGCAGTGATTTCATTTTTCCCTCATAATGATTTTGTTTTCTAGCTGGTCCAGTTCTGATGGCAAAGATGATCCAATTGAAGTATCTAAAGACAGTATATTTGTGAAGATCTTACAGAAACTTTTAAAAGATGGTAAGTGGTTTGTTATTATACTGTTGGAAATTACAGTGTCACTCTTCAGTTTTTTTTGGTTTTTTGTTTGTTTGTTTTTGAGATGGAGTCTTGCTCTGTTGCCTAGGCTGGAGTGCAGTGGTGTGATCTCGGCTCACTGCAACCTCCACCTCCCGAGTTCAAGCGAATCTTCTGCCTCAGCCCCCGGAGTAGCTGGGACTACAGGCCTGTGCCACCAAGACTGGCTAATTTTTATATTTTTAGTAAAAGCAGGGTTTCACCATGTTGGCCAGGCTGGTGTCGAACTCCTGATCTCGTGATCCACCTGCCTCAGCCTCTGTCTAAAGAATAAAAAAACCAAGAAGCTTTCATTTGGAGTCTATCCACACTGATCTCCATGCATTAGTTTTCAGATTTGTAGCTGTAAAAATGCCACAGACTGAATTGTGTCTAAGTATCTAGTGCTAATATTTAAGGGCAGCTTTGCAGTTTTTGTTATTCTTAGTGGATCATAAAACAGGTGAAAAACAGGAATGGAAAGTCATAATTTCATAAAGGATAAGAATAGTAGAAACTTTTTTTTTTTTTTTTTTTTTTTTTTTGGAGATGAAGTCTCATTGTGTTGCCCAGGCTGGAGTGTAGTGGCTCAGTCTCAGCTTACTACAACCTCCGACTCCCGGGCTCAAGTGATTCTCCTGCCTCAGCCCCCTGGGTAGCTGGAATTACAGGCACGCACCACCATACCTGGCTAATTTTTGTATTTTCAGTAAAGACAGGGTTTCACCATGTTGGTCAGGCTGGCCTCGAACTCCTGACCTTGTGATCTGCCTGCCTTGGCCTCCCAGAGTGCTGGGATTACAGGCATGAGCCACCGTGCCCAGCTGAAACTTTTATTTAAATAAAAATATAGGCAGGTGCAGTGGCGCACACTTTGGGAGGCCAAAGTGAGAGAATCACTTGAGCCCAGTAGTTCAAGACCAGCCAGAGCAACGTAGCGAGATCCTGTCAGTATATTTTAAAAAAAAGAAAAAAGGAATTAGTTGGACACAGGGGTGCATGCCTGTGGTTCCAGCTACTGTGGAGGCTGAGGTAGGAGGATTGCTTGAGCCCAGGAGATGGAGGCTGCAGTGAGCTATCATGGTGCCACTGCACTTCAGCCTGGGTGATAGAGTGAGACCTTGTCTCAAAAAAAAAAAATTATGTATGTGTGTGTGTATTATATATGTATATTTTACCTATATAAGGTGTGTGGTTTTTTTTAAGAACAGGACAAATGTATTTTTGGAACCTTCTTAATAATATGGCTTTCATGCACAGTAGTGTTTTTAAAGGACAGATTCTGAAGGTAGGGAGATACAGATAACCTTGCGTTATATTTCATAGGCATTGACAGTGCAACAGCTACTTCAGCCTATGCATTCGTCCTGCAGACATATTTCAATTACCCACAAGGTTTGTTTTTACATGTTACCTGAAATACATTATACATATTGAACAAAATGCCTGTCTCATTAAATGAAGTTTAAATTTTTTTCTAGTTAGTCACCAACATTTAATAGTTGAGAATAGTGTTATGAAAGTCTTATTTTGCCAGGTGCAGTGGTTCACGCCTGTAATCCCAGCAGTTTGGGAGGCCGAGGCGGGCAGATCACGAGGTCAGGAGATCAAGACCATCCTAGCTAACATGGTGAAACCTCGTCTCTACTAATACTACAAGATAATTAGCCGGGTGTGGTGGAGGGCGCCTGTAGTCCCAGATACTTGGGAGGCTGAGGCAGGAGAATGGTGTGAACCCGGGAGGCAGAGCTTGCAGTGAGCCGAGATTGCACCAATGTACTCCAGCCTGGGCGACAGAGCGAGACTCCGTCTCAAAAAAAAAAAAAAAAAAAAAAAAAAAAAGTCTTATTTTTCTGGCTTCACTTGAAAATCAAAGATTTGCCTATATGAGACTGAAACTGTTACACTGAGCAGTCAGCTTGGGCTGAAGAGTGCTGCCCTCCTGCAGCCAGGCCATTGGCTTAAGTTTACCAAGATGCCCTATGGCTGCCTTCACTCATACAGTCTGTTACCTACCAAGCTTTTGCAAGCATTTGAGTTTTAAAAGTCAAATAAAATGTTACTTTTTAAAGAGAATTTATCATTTACAAATTAATGTGGTATCTTTACAAGTATACCATTTTAGAGAGAAATAACTTTTATTGAAAGTGTGTTTGTTGGCCGGGCGCGGTGGCTCAAGCCTGTAATCCCAGCACTTTGGGAGGCCGAGACGGGCGGATCACGAGGTCAGGAGATCGAGACCATCCTGGCTAACACGGTGAAACCCCGTCTCTACTAAAAAAAATACAAAAAACTAGCCGGGTGAGGTGGCGGGCGCCTGTAGTCCCAGCTACTCAGGAGGCTGAGGCAGGAGAATGGCGTAAACCCGGGAGGCAGAGCTTGCAGTGAGCTGAGATCCGGCCACTGCACTCCAGCCTGGGCAACAAAGCGAGACTCCGTCTCAAAAAAAAAAAAAAAAAAAAAGAAAGTGTGTTTGTTAATCATAATAAATGATATACAAATATTTTGTTTGGATTTAGTCTCATAACACTTATCAACTCAGATTTTTCTTGTATAACAATTAAGTACCAGGTGTGGTAGCTCAAACCTGTAATCCCAGGACTTTAGGAGGCAGAGGCAAGAGAATCCCTTGAGCTCAGGAGTTCAAGACCAGCCTGGGCCACATAGCAAGACCCCACCTCTACAGAAAAAAAAAAATTAGCCAGGCTTGGTGGTGCATGCCTATAGTCCTTGCTACTCAGGAGGCTGAGGTGGGAGGATCACTTGAGCATGGAAGGTCAAAGGGTTGAAGTTACAGTGAGCTATGATCATACCACTCCACTCCAGCCTGGGTGACAGAGTGGAGTCCTTGTCTCAATAAAAAATAAAAACTACAATTAAGAACCAAAAAATAGGCTGGGCACAGTGGCTTACGCCTGTAATCCCAACACTTGAGGAGACTGAGGTGGGTGGATCGCTTGAAGTCAGGAGATCAAGACCAGCCTAGCCAACATGGTGAAACACCATTTCTACTAAAAATACAAAAAATTAGCTGGGCGTAGTGGTGGGCGCCTGTAATCCCAGTTACTGGGGTGGCTGAGGCAGGAGAATCATTTGAACCCAGAAGGCAGAGGTTGCTCTGAGTTGAGATAGCACCTTCACACTCCAGCCTGGCCAGCAGAGTGAGACTTGGTCTGAAAAAAAAAAAAAACAAAACAAAAATGATGCAAGACCCTTTGAGGGTTTTTTTTTTTTAAACCAGTATTTGATTTTGAGAATCTTATGGTAATGTAGCAAATTATAAAATACTATTGGCTTATTTTGAAAATTTTCATCCAGTTTTCTCTGTCAAATGAGAAAATTGTATATGCTTATTTGTAACTACACAGATGTCAGACAATCCATTTAGTTCATGTTCATTGGCTTTTCAGCTCTATGGATGACTTGTGAAGAAATGATTCTTTTGCCTATCTAATTTTAGATTTATACTGTAAATACATTTTGAGATACTGTAGCTAGCATTCATAACAGTGTTTCTACTAAATTATTCCCTAAATAGGGGATCATATAAGTGTTTGAAATACTTGTTTTCAAGCTTGGGAATATGTGAAAGCGTTTCAGATCTTACTAAACACTTTAAATAGAATGGCTCTTTTGACCACTGGAGGGAAAAACACTCAGGCAGCCCTGTGAAGAATATCACATTGTTAGACTTGAAAGTATGTTTGACAGATGGAAGGAATTTAGAAGAGAGTATTTCCCAACAGCGAAGTGACGTTATATTTAAATAGAAGGACAGGTGTTTTTGTCATCAATCATCTGAATTCATTTGAGAGTTTTATAATAATTGAAAAATGACTTCTTGTGTTTGTGTTTATAGGCATTCAGCTCAGTGAGTACTTACCGGAGGTGAAAGACCTGCTACAGGCAGATCAGCTTGGAAGCTTAAAGTCCAATCCTTACTTCGAGTTTGTTTTGAAAGCAAATTATGAATATTATGTTCAGGGACAAATATAACTTTTTCTTAAAATGGCCATTGTTTATGAAATTTGTATAAGTGTGTCCTTATAAGAATTTTAGGCCATAAACAAGTATAAGTTTGTACAATTTCAGAACATGTATAGCTGAGTTTTTACACTTTATATGTAGGAAGCTAATATAAAATAGTTATGTAACTGTGATTTTGGTTTTCAGTTACGTGACTTGTTTTTTCCACCTGAAATGTGTCAGTTGTTGTTCCTGTACTCGGTGCCCTTTCTTTTTCCTCTGACGTGGTCCCAGGTTCTGGAGTTCTTGTCCTGGTTCTAGCTACTCACATGCACAAATCACTTCTAGGCCTCAGTTTCTGTGACCATGAAAATTACTAGATTGCACTAGCTTTTCTCTAAAATTCTGTGACTCCAGATACTTTGCACCAAAGAGAATCTAGGGTGTTTGGTATCTATTTCAGTTAGGGCTAATGGGAAATGTCCAGTAAGGTAAATGTCAACTTTTGCTGACTTACTATGAGATGAAAAACAAAAGCAGAGCAGGCCTAGCTCATATGAACTTGATAATTATGAACTCATTGGGAGCATTTTAAACTTTTCTACAGAAATAATAAATGAGCACTAATGAAAGTATTTTAGTGAATGAAACATTTATGTGGTTTTCTAACCTATCTATAAATTACTGTTGATGTTTAGTTCTTTCAGTATGGGGATTCAGTCAGCCTCATGTATTTTCAGAATGACTTTCATGAATCTTGACCATAGTCGGCCTAGTTAGTCAAAAGCGTGAGTGATACTGGAAACCATTATAGGCTGTCCTAATATGGCAATCGATGTGACTAAAAGGTACTGTTCTCTCCGAGCTTTGTCCTGACCAGTGTCATCACTCACTCGATGTTTATCTGAGTTTTCAATAAAGGCCAGAGGTTGGACAGGGAGTTGCTGGCATGTCTGTGCCTTGGCCCAGTCGAATGCCCACTAACCAGCTTGCTCCAGCATCTGAAAAGGTCAGAAGTTAAACATGGTGAAGAGTCCAGTTCCTGGATTCACAGAGCCCAGCATCAGGCCTTCTCCCCCACAGGCTGCAAGGCCAGCCCTTGAGTATATTTGGAAGAGCAGGTTAATGGAGCTGTTTGTAAATCAAAGAGAAGAAGCTAGCAGCCTGGTCTTTTTCTCTTTGCAGCTTGTGTGTTAGGACAGCATTAGGGTCTGGGTTGGGAACATGTTGGAAGGTACTAGGAGAAGTTAGGAAGAGCAGCTTGTCAGATGGCCGGTAAGAAACTGCTGAGTACTTGTATTGTAAGATAAGGCTTTGTTTTTACATGGAGGTCAGCTGTCAGTGTTCACTTCTCACCTGTAGGACCCTGTCAGGTGATAATGTGCTCTGGGACACATAGGTTCCCACCACCCTCCTTTGCAGCTGCAAACCTAGTGATCCCTGGTAGATGGGACAGTATCACAGGAAAGCCGATCTGATCATGCCCCAGAACCCACTGATTGTGTGGATGTAAAACGACTGCTCTTGTGGTGTGAAGTGGAGCATCCTGTCAAGGGAGGAAAAAGCTCACTCTTCTAATCCTCTTTCTCTCTATCTCATAGTTAGTAGCTGTTACACCCAAACAGTTGAGTTTTTAAAAATTATTTTAACAGTGAAAATGAAATTAAGACCTAGGATTTTGAATAATTTTTTCTCTAGAATTTTAAAAAGTGGTTTCACAGCAGAGTCTTCATCAAAGAATTATTAATGGTTTTTGTATAAAGTAGCTGATAATTATACAGGTGCTGTGTGACATTTCTGTGGAAAGAAGACACTTTACTGACTTGGAAAAGGTTTGCGATCACGCCTGTCTTTACATGCTGCCCTGAGAGTCCCAGCTTGGGACCTTGACAGAATACAAGAGGAAAGTGTTCTGTGTGGTTGTGAGCAGAGGGGAGTGTGCGCAGGCCTGGGCATGTCTTGAGAATTTGTGAACAGAATGGTGTCAAGGATTGCGGCAGACCTGGAGACAGACAGTAAAAACTTGAACTCCTGAGTGAGGTAAAGGCTACTGACGCCTCTCTTTGAGGGCTTTCGTTTTTTTTTTTTTTTTTTTTTTTTTGAGACGGAGTCTCGCTCTGTCGCCCAGGCTGGAGTGCAGTAGCGCGATCTCCACTCACTGCAAGCTCCACCTCCCGGGTTCACGCCATTCTCCTGCCTCAGCCTCCTGAGTAGCCGGGACTACAGGTGCCCGCCACCGCGCCTGGCTAATTTTTTGTTTTTAGTAGAGCGGGGTTTCACCGTGTTAGCCAGGGTGGTCTCGATCTCCCAACCTCGTGATCCACCCGTCTCGGCCTCCCAAAGTGCTGGGATTACAGGCGTGAGCCACCGCGCCCGGCCGAGGGCTTTCATTTTTAATGGTTGAACTGTGTTTCTTTTTTTACTTTAGGGGCTGAATTGTAGTTTTCCTAACATCACCCACCTACATCCTACACACCTGGACATTTTGAGGCTAACTACAAAAACAGTGTAGCCTGTTCCTGACATTTTATCCTGAGGATGCCTGAAAAAAAAAAATATATATATATATATATATATTATTTTAATATATATTATTTTAATATATATATATTACACACACCCGTGTAAACAAATCCACTCATTAAAAGCCAACATACATTTAAAAAATATAATACTGGGTCAGGCATGGTGGCTCACACCTGTAATCCTAGCACTTTGTTTTTTTTTGTTTTGTTTTGTTTTTGTTTTTTGTTTTGTTTTTTGAGATGGAGTCTCGCTCTGCCGCCCAGGCTGGAGTGCAGTGGCCGGGTCTCAGCTCACTGCAAGCTCCGCCTCCTGGGTTTACGCCATTCTCCTGCCTCAGCCTCCCAAGCAGCTGGGACTACAGGCGCCCGCCACGTCGCCCGGCTAGTTTTTTGTATTTTTTAGTAGAGACGGGGTTTCATCATGTTAGCCAGGATGGTCTCGATCTCCTGACCTCGTGATCTGCCCATCTCGGCCTCCCAAAGTGCTGGGATTACAGGCTTGAGCCACCGCGCCCGGCCATCCTAGCACTTTGGGAGACCAAGATGGGAGCATCGCTTGAGCTCAGGAGTTCACAAGCAGCCTGGGCAATATAGCAAGACCCTGTCTGTACAAAAAAAATACAAAAATTAGCCAGGCATGGTGATGTGTGCCTGTGGTCCCAGCTACTTGGAAGGCTGAGTTGGGAGGATTGCTTGAGCCCAGGAGTTTGTGACTACAGTGAGCCATGATCACACAACTGCACTCCAGCCTGGGTGACAGATTAAGACCCTGTCTCAAATAATATGTAATTCTAAATTTTAAGAAAAACACTGTAGAAAATGAAGCACCCTCCTGAGGAGCCTTTTTAGACAGTTTTTCCTAATCACCTCCCACTCCAAAGAAAGTGTAATACCACAGACCTACTATATATCATTCATTCGTTCATTCATTCATTTATTTATTTGGAAATGGAGTCTTGCTCTGTCACCCAGGCTGGAGTCCAGTGGCGTGGACTCAGCTCACTGCAACCTCGGCCTCCTGGGTTCAAGCAATTCTCCTGCCTCAGCCTCCCCAGTAGCTGGGATTACAGGCACTCACCACCACGCCTGGCTAATTTTTGTATTTTTAGTAGAGACGGGATTTCACCATGTTAACCAGGCTGGTCTCGAACTCATGACCTCAGGTGATCTGCCTGCCTTGGCCTCCCAAAGTGCTGGGATTATAGGTGTGAGCCACCACACTTGGCCGACTATCTTTTAAATATACTGTGGCCTTTGGAAGCCACAAACCATTGTACTAGCTGAATTTTTTTCACTCCCTAAGAACCAAGTTTTCCCCCTTTGAGAATGCCCATCTTAATTATTCTTTAGAATACGATTTTTAAAAATGCATGATACTTTACCATATGGCAGAACCATAATTAACGTAACAGCCCTTACCCTCTTGCTGTGTCTCTCTCTGTCTCTCTCTCAAAAATTAAGACACATGGGGTTTTGTTTTTTGTTTTTGTTTTTTTTTTTGACCATTTTAAATACTAGAATAAATCTTTGTACAAAAATCTTGATGCCCTCCAAACACAGTGAACATGACATTGACTCTCCCTACTCAGTTGTGGTGACATTGATGTGTGTATACTGAGCAGGCCAATTTCTAATATTCTTTTCTCACCTTTCCTGCCACTGCACTGTGTGCATCTGCCCTAAGCCCTTAGTTATTGGAAGCAAGACATGGCATCATGTGCTGAATGTTTCATATGTCTCAGGTACTCACCTACTTTGTTGTTTTGTTTGTTTTTGGTTTTTGTTTTGTTTTTTTTTTTTTTTTTTTTTTTTTTTTTGAGACGGAGTCTTGCTCTCTCCCTAGGCTGGAGTGTAGTGGCTTGATCTCAGCTCACTGCAACCTGTCTCTTGGGTTCAAGAGATTCTTCTGCCTCAGCCTCCCTAGTAGCTGGGATTACAGGCACCCGCCACCATGCACAGCTAATTTTTTTGTATTTTTAGTAGAGACCAGGTTTCACCGTGTTGGCCAGGCTGGTCTCAAACTCCTGACCTCAGGTGATCTGTCCACCTGGGCCTCCCAAAGTGTTGGGATTTCAGGCGTGAGCCACCGCACTCAGCTCTCCCCTACTTTTAATCCTCAAATCAGTCTTAGGGAGTATCGTGAGTTGAGAATGCTTTCTGGAAAGTCACTTGTCCAAGATCACATAGCCAGTCAGAGGGGAAGGTAAATGTAACTCTGCTTGACTCCAGAATGCAAGCTCCTAACCAGTTCTTGATATTCTGGGTATAAAGAAGGTTGAAGAGGGAGCACTACTCCAGTGAATCAACAGGCTCTTGGAGGTGGCCATGAGTGCACACACCACCAGCTTCAGGAGGAGGAAAAAGTAGAAAATCCAAGCCCATTTTTTTGTGACTGCCAGGAGTTGACCCAACATTTTTTTTTTTTTTTTTTTTTTTTTTTTTTTTTTTTTTTTTTTTTTGAGATAGGGTTTTTGCTGCCCAGGCTGGAGTGCGGTGGTAGGATCTCGGCTCACTGCAACCTCCACCTCCCAGGTTCAAGCGATTCTCCTGCCTCAGCCTCCCGAGTAGCTGGGATTACAGGTGTGCACCACCACGCCTGGCTAATTTTTGTATTTTTAGTAGAGATGGGGTTTCACCATGTTGGCCAGGCTGGTCTTGAACTCCTGATCTCAAGTGATCCACCCACCTCAGCCTCCCTAAGTGCTGGGATTACAGGCGTGGGCCACCACACCTGGCTGACCCGACCTTTTTAAGTAGCTTGTGAGGAGAATGAGTCTGTCTTTGTCTACCCAGTCCCTGGAATGTCTCTAACTTGGAGTGCCCAGCCAGCCCCTCAAAGCTGAGTTTCTGGGGAAGCCATGACTTTTCATATTAGGATGTCTTTGGCTCATTACTGGGAAAGATCCCTCAAGGGCCTGTTCTGTTTCGAACTGTACTCAGTGTTGGGGAAGATAGAAGCAGCAGTCCTTGTCCTCCCTGGCCACTGGCAGTAGGAGGAAGGACAGCCCAAGCCTGTCTCCTCCACTGGCCGCTGTGGAACCTGGGGTGTGTTTTAACTCATTAAGCCTCAGTTTTCTTTAAAAAAAAAAAAAAAAAAAAAAAAAAAACTGGAATGAGTAGTACCTATCTTATTTACCTTAGGATAGTTAAAAGGTTAATTGAAACATAAAAGCATATTATGAAGTGTTTTACCAATTCCTGTTGAAATTGATAGGAAACACAGTAGGGAAGACTGGGACTGAGCGAGATTGGGGTACGAGTGTGTGGAGTGTTGAGTGGCATGATTGGAGAGAAGGGAAGTGTGAACACACTGGCGTAGTGGTAGCAGAAGGGCCCCACCAGGGTATGAAGAGCTGAGACTGCACCTGAAAACTTAGAAGCAGGAACTCCCTGTCAAGCACACCCTACATGGCTGACCTTTACTTAGTGACAGTTCTCAAAATGCTGTGCAGGGCGCCGCTGCACTCCCCCAAAACGTACATGTATGGAGACGTGGCTCTGCCACCCACCGTTCAGTCTATTCTCTAAGCCAATGAGAATGCAACAAGACCAGAATGGGACTGAGGGTGGCCTGTGGTGACCTGTCAGGGACTATTTAAACCAGCCGCAAATCATGTGGGCAGGGAACAGATGCCTGAACTGGCCACCTCAGGGGCCATCTCCCACAGTTTGCTGTACTAGCAGGTCTCTGTTTGCTTGTGAGTGTTTTTAATCATGGTCAGCTTTTAGTGTGGGTTTGAATGTAACAGACTGAGCTTAGAAAAGCTCTCTGTAAGGAAAGGTAAGAGTTGGACTGAGCAAGAGTTTTGAAAAATAGTGACAGTCTCATTCTCCTTTGGAATGCGAACAGATATTGAGGTGTCCAGTGAACGGCAGCAAATTTCCTACCTTCAAGGCCCAAACGTAAGCTAGTGCCCTTATGTTACATGCAACTCATTTGCCAGGTACCTGGCAACTCATTTTTCAAGTACCTCCACTACTCGCTGACACAGGAGGACACAGGATATTAAAAATGAAATACAGTTCTGTCAGTTATTCACTTATTCTCCAAAATACTTGGAAGAACTAAATATGAAACCATAGGAACCAAATCACCACGTAGTTCCTATACTAGCCAAACTCCTTATTTTTTAATTGATTGTTTTTAGGAGGATAGTATTTTATTCACTAAAACATTTTTGTTAATACTTCTTTATTTTTAGGATGAGCTGCCATGATGTGGGCTACAGAGGAGGGTCACATATGCTTCTATCCCCCTTTTAGAGAATCCGCACCTGTCCCAGTTGCTGATTTCCACTACCAAATGTGAATTGCAACTATTTTAGGAGCACTTAAGCACACCAGAAAAATGAGTGATTCTGTTCTGGCCCACACCGCATCAATGATGTACCCCCTTAAAGCATGTCACTGAGTTCATCACAAAAGACTGCTCCTCCTGTGCCCTCCACAAGCCTCCACAAGGTTAGAACTGTCCTTGTCTTAGGGAAAAAGAGAGAGAGAGAGACAGGCACCAACTGGGTAACCTCTGCTGACCCCCACTGTACTTTACCATAAGTAGTTCCAAATCCTTCTAGAAAATCTGAAAGGCATAGCCCCATATATCAGTGATATAAATATAACCTGCAGCAGGCTTTGGTAGGTGATGACTCTAAGGTGGACTGGGAGGCAGCCCGGCCTTGGCAGGCATCATCCTCTAAATATAAAGATGAGTTTGTTCAGCCTTTGCAGAAGGAAAAACTGCCACCCATCCTAGAGTGCTGCGTCCTTGCCGCCCCCCCCACCCCCCGCCCTTTATTGGCAGGAAGGACCAGCAAAGCCTCATCTAGGAAGAGCCCCTCACCCATCTCCACCTCCATTCCAGGTCTAGCCAGTCCTGGGTTATGACCCTCGTCTTTCAGCCCCAGGAGAGGGACACACATAGTGCCACCGAAGAGGTTGGGGGAGGGCCTCAGCCCACCAAAACCTGGGGCCAGTGCGTCCTAGAGGAGGGGAACCCTCACCCCTTCAATCCCTTTAGGAGACCCAAGTACGCTGCGCGTCCCTGAGGCGGACAGTTCCGTGTGCCCAGGCTTTGCGTCTGACGGGCCTATCCCCGGGAGCCCCGGCGCTCCGCCCTCGCCTCCCCCCGCCAGTTGTCCATCCTGCGACAGCTGCGCGCCCTCCGGCCGCCAGTGGCCCTCTGTGCGGTGGGGGAAGGGGTCGACGTGGCTCAGTTTTTTGGATTCAGGGAGCTCAGGGGTAGAAAGAGAGAAATGGAGTTCCAGGGGCGTCAGGGGGAGGGAGTTCGCCTTCCTTCCCTGCCTGAGGCTCAGGAGTGACTGCTTCTCCAATCCGCCCAAGCCCACCACTCCACACGTCTCCCTCCTCCGGGTAGTCGCAAGTGGGAGTTTGGGAATCTGAGCAAAGAACCTGAAGAGGAGTTGAAATATTGGAAGTTAGCAGTCAGGCACCTTCCCGAGCTCCCAGGGCGCTCAGAGTGGGCCTGGGTGGGGAGGCCTTCGGGACAGGTGTGGTTCCCGGAGCGCAGGCGCACACATGTACCCACCGGCGCACGAGGTGACGCTCGCCCCACCCCATCCCCTCCAGCGGGCAACTGGGTCGGGTCAGGAGGGGCAAACCCGCTAGGGAGACACTCCATATACGGCCCGGCCCGCGTTACCTGGGACCGGGCCAACCCGCTCCTTCTTTGGTCAACGCAGGGGACCCGGGCGGGGGCCCAGGCCGCGAGCCGGCCGAGGGAGGGGGCTCTAGTGCCCAACACCCAAATATGGCTGGAGAAGGGCAGCGACATTCCTGCGGGGTGGCGCTGAGGGAGTGCCCGCGGGCTATATAAAACCTGAGCAGACAGACAAGCGGCCACCGCAGCGGACAGCGCCAAGTGAAGCCTCGCTTCCCTCCCGCGGCGACCAGGGCCCGAGCCGAGAGTAGCAGTTGTAGCTACGCGCCCAGGTAGGGCGGGAGTTGGGAGGGGCAGGGGGACAGGGTAATATCGAGGGGAACCTGAAGGACTCCGGGGCAGAACCCAGTCGGTTCACCTGGTCAGCCCCAGGCCTGCGCCCTGAGCGCTGTGCCTCGTCTCCCGAGCCACATGCGCTTTAAAAAGGAGACAAGACAGCCTCTGGAAATTAGACGTCTCCAGATTTTTCTCTAGCCCCTCGGGGCTGCTTTATGCGGCGTGTAGGATGTGCCTAGGGAGATAAACGGTTTTGCTTTAGTTGTCGCCAAGGCAGTTGCCTTCCGAACTAGCGCTAGAGCTAATGAGAGAGCAGCCAGGACCACCCACGCTGGGTTTCCAACAGGCAAAAAGGCCCTTTCTGAGTTTGAAATGTCATAGGGTTCCTAACAGGTCACTCTTCCCTGGATGGGGTGCCAACGCCTTTCCCATGGGCATCTCCTTCCACCCTCACGCTGGCCCAGCGAGCAGGCAGTGCCCAGGCCTTATCTTCCTGGGTGACAGATGTGGTCAGGGAGGTGCAGAGAGCATGGGCACCAGCGTCCAGCTCCTGGAGCAGGTGTCAGGCAGGGAGGGCAAACAGGTCTTGGGGGACATGTTCCCCTGGCTGTGTGGACAGAGGACTTCTCAGTGTGGTCTCACGACCCTGTGCCCCTTTTCCTGGTGCAGGGCAGCCCTTAGCCAGGGGCAAAGCTCAGGAAGAGAACCCCTGGTCGCCGCCCTGGCAGAATTTGAGTGGTTCTGGTAGGGGATATCCCCAGGTTCCTGGGGAGGGAGGACGTCGGGGCCGGCCAGGTCTCCCCCGCTGCCGCTGAGACGTCTGCGCTGATGCACCGCGCGGTCTCCTTGTCCTTGCAGAAACTAGACGCGATGTGCGACGAAGACGAGACCACCGCCCTCGTGTGCGACAATGGCTCCGGCCTGGTGAAAGCCGGCTTCGCCGGGGATGACGCCCCTAGGGCCGTGTTCCCGTCCATCGTGGGCCGCCCCCGACACCAGGTCAGGCTGCCGCTCCGCGGAGGGAGCCGGGTCGGGGTCCCCGCGTAACCCAGCCTGGTGCCACCCGGAGCGGCGTTAATGGGTGCGTGGTGTCTCGGATCCGCAGGGCGTCATGGTTGGTATGGGTCAGAAAGATTCCTACGTGGGCGACGAGGCTCAGAGCAAGAGAGGTATCCTGACCCTGAAGTACCCTATCGAGCATGGCATCATCACCAACTGGGACGACATGGAGAAGATCTGGCACCACACCTTCTACAACGAGCTCCGCGTGGCTCCCGAGGAGCACCCCACCCTGCTCACCGAGGCCCCCCTCAATCCCAAGGCCAACCGCGAGAAGATGACCCAGATCATGTTTGAGACCTTCAACGTGCCCGCCATGTACGTGGCCATCCAGGCCGTGCTGTCACTCTACGCCTCCGGCAGGACAACTGGTGAGTGCCCGCTGCGCCCAGGCCCCTCTCCCGCCCCCGCCCCCGCCCCTAGCGCTGAGCGCCCAGCCTCGGCCTCGCCCCCAGCGACTCACTCTCTCCCGCGCGCGCACAGGCATAGTGCTGGACTCCGGCGACGGCGTCACCCACAACGTGCCCATCTATGAGGGCTACGCGCTGCCGCACGCCATCATGCGCTTGGACCTGGCGGGCCGCGATCTCACCGACTACCTGATGAAGATCCTCACTGAGCGTGGCTACTCCTTCGTGACCACAGGTGCGCGGAGCCCCGGCACCCCGGGAGGGAGAGCTGGCGGTGGGCCCTGAGTGAGGGCTCCTCTCCTGCTTCTACCCTACGCAGCTGAGCGCGAGATCGTGCGCGACATCAAGGAAAAGCTGTGCTACGTGGCCCTAGACTTCGAGAACGAGATGGCCACGGCCGCTTCCTCCTCCTCTTTGGAAAAGAGCTACGAGCTGCCAGACGGGCAGGTCATCACCATCGGTAACGAGCGCTTCCGCTGCCCGGAGACGCTCTTCCAGCCCTCCTTCATCGGTGAGCCCCGCGCGCCCGCGCTCCGGCCCCCAGGCCCCGCCGGCCCCCGGCGCCCGGAGCTCCCGCTCACGCTCCCTTCCGCGGTCCCCAGGTATGGAGTCGGCGGGCATTCATGAGACCACCTACAACAGCATCATGAAGTGCGACATCGACATCAGGAAGGACCTGTATGCGAACAATGTCATGTCGGGGGGCACCACGATGTACCCCGGGATCGCTGACCGCATGCAGAAAGAGATCACCGCGCTGGCCCCCAGCACCATGAAGATCAAGGTGGGCGGCGGCCTGCGCGGGCTGTCGGCGGGGTGGGCTCTGGGGTGAGGTCTCCCCACCTCACGCTCTGTCTTGCAGATCATCGCCCCGCCAGAGCGCAAGTACTCGGTGTGGATCGGCGGCTCCATCCTGGCCTCGCTGTCCACCTTCCAGCAGATGTGGATCACCAAGCAGGAGTACGACGAGGCCGGCCCTTCCATCGTCCACCGCAAATGCTTCTAGACACACTCCACCTCCAGCGCGCGACTTCTCAGGACGACGAATCTGCTCAATCGGCTGGCGACTGACCTCCAGCCACCCCACATTCACTTTCTTTGTAACAACTTCCTTTGTTGCCATCGTAAACTGACACAGTGTTTATAACGTGTACATACATTAACTTATTACCTCATTTTGTTATTTTTCGAAACAAAGCCCTGTGGAAGGAAATGGAAAACTTGAAGAAGCATTAAAGTCATTCTGTTAAGCTGCGTAAAGTGATCGTGTTTATTTGCTTGGGGTGGGAGTGGAGCCGGAAGCGGGATTCCCATCCCCCCACATCCTCCTTAGTCACTTTTCACAATACCCCAAATGAATGGGCTCCCTGGAAGACAAAAGTTACAACTTCCCATGCTCCTCTGCCGGTTTCCCCAGTGGATCAGATCCATCCCAGATCACTGGCAGCTGTTGGTGGCCTGACCTGACCCTCTGGAGTGTGGCGAGGCAGCTTTCTTCCTCTGCGCAGCGCTCCCAAGAGTTGCCAGCCCTGCCGGGGCGGCCTCGGCTGGTGGCCCTGGGCCCTTCAGGCAGCCGGCGCTGACCATGGTGCTGGGGCCGGAGAGCTGTTTCTCAGAGAGCATCTCAGCTCCGCCTATGGTGTTTGCTTACTGAATCTCCAGATCTGAGAGGGGGCTGTGTTCTGTATTTAACAAGTTATTTTGTTTTTGGTTTTGTTTTTAATAGAGACAGGGTCTTGCCCCTGTCGCCCAGGGTGGAGAGCAGTGGTGCGATCAGAGCCCAACTGTATCCTCTAACTGAGCTCAAGGGGTCCTCCCACCTTAGCCTCCCCAGTTGCTAATATTTTCGTATGTGCCACAGCGTCCAGCTAATTTTTTATATTTATTGTAGAGACAGAGTCTCAGGGTCTTGTTATGCTGCCCAGGCTGGTCTCAAACTCCTGGCCACAACCAATGCTTCTGCCTCAGCCCCCCCAAAGTTCTGGGATTACAGGTCTGTGCCACTATGTCCAGGCTTAATAAATGAGTTTTAATTTGCAAGTGAAGACCGTCACTGTCTGTCTCCAATTGGGAAGTCCTTTGCTTCACACCAGGTGCTGCTAGTAGAAAGAAACACCCCCTCCTGCAGGGCCTGGGAAGGAAACAAGGACGGGCCACGTGAGAGCTCCAGAAAGAAGGGCAGCAAAGAAGCGTCAGAGGGGTGGGAAGCTGAGGCTGGCACTGGAAGATGGGGAGGTAAGCAAGGGAAGGAGGTACACCCTCCCCCCCCGAAAAAAAGTTTTAAAGGCACCAAATTTATCAACAGTTTGAATTTCTGTGGTAGAGTGCAATACCTATTCCTTAAAATGAGCTTAAAGTTTCCTAGTCAATGTTCTCAAGAGCAGTGGCCCCTAAATACAACGAATTCAGACTCAAAGTAATAAACTCGTTTGTAAGTAAGTTTATAGCTGCAAATGACAAAATAGCTATGTTATATGCCACATAGTCAAATGTTTAATCCCTCATTTTCTGGCTTATTTAAAAACTTCAGAAATCTTTGAGGCCTCCAAGGGTGTGGTACCGTCAAATCCAGATATCAAGAGAATTGACAATAATCCTAAAATTTAAGATTTTAATAAAACAATTATATAATACCATGTTCATTGAAAACCTTGTATTGTCCCACTCAGGGTGGATGAAGGTTAAAAATGGGCTAAATACTAGTCTTTCAGAGAGATACGGCTTTTGCTGATAATACTAACCACTATAGATATATCTGATATAATAATACACTAGCATATTGGTAATATTGAATATGCAAAAGCATATCTGAGCAAACACAACCTATACACACATAGCTTAAATAGTTCATTCGTGGCCAGGTGCAGTGGTTCACACCTGTAATCTCAGCACTTTGGGAGGCTGAGGTAGGAGGATCACGTGAAGCCAGGAGTTCAAGACCAGCCTGGCCAACATGGTGAAACTCTGTCTCTACTAAAAATACAAAAATTAGCTGGGCATGGTGATGTGCACCTGTAGTCGCAACTACTCGGTACGCTGAGGTGGGAGAATCACTTGAGCCCCAAGAGGCAGAGGTTGCAGTGAGCCAAGATTATGCCACTGAACTCCAGCCTGGGGGCAGTGAGACCCTGTTTCATAAATAAATAAATAAATAAATAAATAAATTCATGCAGCCATCAGCCTGGTAAAATATCACTATTACATGTGTTAGCTGACTGTCATGCTAATGATGTTTGAACTAGAACCCTAAATCAATTGGGATTTAAGTAAGATATGTAAGGCCTGTTTCTCCTATGATCATAATCTGTAAATGACTCATAATAGTTTAGAACTGACAGAAGTTTTCAGTATACTGTGATAGTATTTTGTCAAGTGCCAATTTTTAAAACCCATCATTGACATTACTGTTTTACCAAAATAAGTGCAAAAATTATAAATTACATGTTTTCACTGGAAATGCACGAAATCTAAAAAATGTCATGCATTATTTAATTTTGAGATGGAGTCTCGCTTTGTCACCCAGACTAGAATTCAGTGGCTCGATCTCGGCTCACTGCAACTTCCGCCTCCTGAGCTCAAACAATTCTCCTGCCTCAACCTCCTGGGTAGCTGGGATTACAGGTGCACACCATGCCTGGCAAATTTTTGTATTTTTAGTAGAGACAGGGTTTCACCATGTTGGCCAGGCTGGTCTTGAACTCCTGACCTCAAGAGATCTGCCCGCCTTGGCCTCCCAAAGTGCTGGGATTACAGGTATGAGCCACCATGCCTGGCCAAAATGCCATTTCTCTTCTGACACTTCTCTAAAAGGAAACAAGCGTCTTGCATTTTATTAGTATTCCATATCTTTTCTGCTCTCATATTGGGTTGTGGCCATAGATATTTTGTAAATTGTGTTACCAGTATTAGGCCCGAAAGAGGATTTTTTCTGTGGTATGGTGTGGTCAGGAATGAATCTTTAAAAACAATCCAGAGCATATACAAATATTTGTACTATGTGAGGACAGAAATAACTATTTTCTGCAGCTACACGGGTGTTTGTGGTAACAAGAACCAAGACCCTGTGTGGCAACGCTGTGCTGGGCCCTGCAGAGGGGATTATACCACAGCGGTCTTCCCACTAAAAAGCCCTCTCAGAGCATCCATTTAGAGCTGTGAGAGAAGTGAAGGCCACAGAGATTCCCCCCACCTATTGCTTATCATGTTTCCTTAGACGTGGCAAAAGGACTCATCAAGGATCTAACTGGACTTATTTCCTTCTCATAAAAGCTCATTAAGTTGCCACTAACATTTTTCCCCACTAAATCTATATGACTAGTGCACAGGAGGAGAAAGATAGGGGAAAGAAGAAAATGGAAAGAGAAAAGGTGTCAGGATTAAAGCGTGGGACTAGGATTGAGAAAAAAGACTGAAAGGTCTGAGGACTGGGCGCACCCTGGGCTCTCTCATTTAAACCTTTGAAGATTAGAATTTGGGAGTATCAAGGTCCTTCCTGCTGCATCTGTCCCAAGGCCTATCACATTCACCTCAGATGTGGCAGAATGTACAAAGGGTTAGTGAACTATTGTATTGCTCAGCTTCTTGGTTTTTTGTTTTATTTTTCTGGAGACAGAGTCTAGCTCTGTTGCCCAGGTAGGAGTACAGTAATGGGATCATAGCTCACTGCAGCCTTGAACTCCTGGGATCAAATGATGCTCCTGCCTCAGCCTCCCAAGTAGCTAAGACTACAAGCATGTACCACCACACCGGCTAATTTTTCTTTTATTTCTGTAGAGATGGGGTCTTGCTATGTTGCCCAGGCCAATCTGAACTCCTGGGCTCAACTGATCCTCCTACCTTGGCCTCCCAAAGTATTGGGATTGCAGGTGTGAGCCACCATGCCTGGACATATTGCCCAGTCTCTATGTGCAAGGGGTACAGAGAAGGCCAAGATATGTCCCATCCTTAGGAGTCTGCTGCCATGATCCTTACCACGACTAGCCTCTCATCCCTTGGCTCTTCCTGTTACAATTCATTTTTATTTTTTATATTTTAGAGACAGGGTCTCTCTCACTCAAGCTAGAGTGCAGTGGTCCAGTCATAACTCACTGCAGCCTTGATCTCCTGGGCTCAAGTGATCCTCCTGCCTCAGCCTTCCAAAGCACTGAGATTGCAGGTGTGAGCCACTGTTATTGCCCCCCACCCCGCTCCCTGTCCCTTTGTTAAGACAGGGTTTCACTATGTTTCCCAGCTGGTCTAATAGCTGGGATTATAGGCATGGGCCATGGCACCAGGCTCTTCTTGAGTCTCTTTCTGGCACAGAGCACACTGGGGGCTACTGGTGGAGAGGAGGCAGGGGCACACCCTCACTGTGAACTGTTTGGATTCTGTGGGTTCTGTGCTGTGTCTCACTCTGTTTGGTTAGTTGTGGCTGTGAGGTTGCTCCACTGCACGGTATTGCTTTCTCACAAGATGGGATGAGTTCCAGATCCTGGTTCTTGTGGAGGAAACACATCCCTTATTGTGCTCAAGAAGGCCTGCTTCTCTCTCTGGCTCCAGGGACACAGAAAGTGGCATGGCCTCACCCAGCAGTGCCTCAGCCAGAAGGACTGGAGGGAAATGGGCTCTGCCCATGGGGTCAGCCTGCCTGCCTGCCTCTCCTCTTTGACTCCCTTTCTGTCACTTCCATTTCCTTTCTGCCCTGCTGTGTCCTCTGGAAAGCATTTGTTTTACCACTGTTGCTATGTCCTAGGGCTTTTGAGGAGCTACCATGAACTTCTGAGCTTCAATGTGGCTCTCAAAAAGAAGCTGAGGAAGCCTGCTTTGTTGTTTAGACAGGTGGCACGGTGGCAACACGGGGGTCCCATGTCCACCTGCATCCTTGTCACTCCCAGCCAGAGCCCTGTTCAGGCAGGCCATGGGCTGCAACTTCCAAAAGGGGTGTGAGGTGGCAGAAGCAACTGCAGGGTAGCTCATGGGAGACAGGAACATGGGTGGCTCCCCCAAGGCCATCCATATCACATAGGAAGCTGGAGGGCCTGTCACTGGGTGAAGGAGCCCCAAGCCCTTGACTGGCCCTGCCTTCCTTGTCAGTTTCTTAATGGCTTATTCTGATATTGAACCATTTCTGGGGATGGTGAGTGAGGGAAAGGGAAATTTTGAAGGGTGCAAAGATGATATTGGTGGTTCTCATGGGTGTGGATAGAATCAGGGTTGCCTTTTACCACCCCATTTTCTCCAATTTCCTAGGTGGTGCCTGTGTTCTGTTTTGGCTGCTGTAACAAAGTACCACAAAATGGGTGGCTTCAAACAACAGGGGTCTATTCTCACAGTTCTGGGGGCCAGGAGCCTAGAATCCCAGTGCTGGCAGGATAGGTTCCTTCTGAAGGCTCTGAGGGAGAAACTTTCCATGCCTCTCCCAGCTTCTGGTTGTTGCCAGCAATTCTTGGCATTCCTTGGCTTGTAGATGCATCACTCCAACCTCTACCTCCATCTCCACATGGTCTTCTTCCCCATGTGTTTCAATGTATTTCTGTGTGTTCACCTGGCTGCCGCCTTCCTCCTCGCCCTCCTCCTCCTCCTCTCCTCCCCTCCTCTTCCTCCTCCTCTCCTTCCCTCCTTCTCTTCCTCCTCCTTCTCTTTTCTTCTTCCTCCTCCTCCTTCTCTCTTCTTCCTCCTCCTCCTCCTCTTCTCATCCTCCCTGCCTCCTCCTCCTCTTCCTCCTCCTTCCCTCCTCCTCCTCTTCTTCTTCAATCAGAAATCTTAAATTTTACACCTATTATGTCACAATTTCATAGAGAATAGGTTCCAGCAGCTCAGGCTTCGGTTCTCATGAGGTGTGCTGTTCCAGATGAGGTAGGCTGGTGTTTCAGTTGAACCTAGGTACCTTTCTCTTTGGCTTCTTTCTTTTACTGATTTTTTTTTTCTTTTTTCTTTCTTTCTTTCTTTTTCTGAAATGGAGTCTCGCTCTGTTGCCCAGGCTGGAGTGCAGTGATGCAATCTCAGCTCACTGCAAGCTCTGCCTCCCAGGTTCAGGCCATTCTACTGCCTCAACCTCCCGAGTAGCTGGGGCTACAGGTGCCTGCAACCATGCCTGGCTAATGTTTTGTATTTTTAGTAGAGACGGGCTTTCACCGTGTTAACCAGAATGGTCTCGATCTTCTGACCTCGTGACCTGCCCACCTGGGCCTCCCAAAGTGCTGGGATTACAGGTGTGAGCCACCGCGCCTGGCCATGATCTTTTTTTTTTTTCAATGTGTTTTAGGAATTTATCTTGTGTGCCTAATATTCTCAATAACAACATTTATTATCTCGGCAAGAATCTTGTCCTTAACTTGTTTGTTTGTAACAATGTCAACAGCATGCTGGGTAACACTGTATTTGTGGGATATTCCCCCCACCCCTTTTTTTGAGGCGAAGTCTCACTCACTCTGTCACATAGGCTGGAGTACAGTGGCATGATCTCGGCTCACCGCATCCTCCGTCTCCTGGGTTCAAGTGATTCTCATGCCTCAGCCTCCTGAGTAGCTGAGATTACAAGTTCCTGCCACCACGCCCAGCTAATTTTTGTATTTTTAGTAGAGATGGGGTTTTGCCATGTTGGCCAGGCTGGTCTCAAACTCCTGACCTCAAGTGATTCATCCACCTCATCCTCCCAAAGTGCTGGGATTATAGGCATGAGCCACTGCTCCCGGCTGACATTCCCTTTTGAACAGTGCCCATTCCCTTGATGTCATCAGAAAGATTCAAAATAAAAGATATATCAGACACTCCTATACATCCATGATTATGGCTAAAATTAAAAAGACTGGTAACACCAAATATTGGCAAGCATGTGGAGTAACTGAAATTCTCATACTCTTTTAAGTGGAAATATAAAATGGTACAACTTTGGAAAGGCATTTGGCAGTTTCTTATAAAACTAAACATACAACTATTCTAATACCTGAGAATTTCACCCCTACGAATTTACCCATGAAGCATGAAAACATATGTTCAAACAGAGATTTGAGCAAGAATGCTAATAGCAGCTTTATTCATAAAAGTAGAAACTGGTAACAGCTTGGGTATCCATCAACAAGAAAAGGAAGAAACAAAGTGTGTGTAGGCTTATAATGAATACTATACAGCAATAAAAAGTAACAAACCATGGATACACAAAACAACGTGATGGATCCCTAGAACATGCTGAGTAAAAGAAAATTTACACAGAGCAGTATATACTGTAATATTCCATGTATATGAAATTTGAGAATAGGCAAAACTAGGAAAAAAAATTAGAACTGTGGTTGCCTCTGGAAAGTAGAGAAGGAGATTAAGAACTGGCATTATGAAACTTTTGGTGGTGATGAAAATGTTCTGCATCTTGATAAAGGATTGGGATATACAGGTTAAATTCAGGACTATACCCTTAAGATGTGCATTTTACTTTACATGCCTTTTAATAGAAGCAAATTTTTTTGTAAGCAAAAACTAGGATGTCAGAACTTCTTGATATTCTTTGCATTTTATTTAATTTTTATTTTTTATAATTTTTTTTTCTTTTTTTTTTTTTGAGGCAGGGTCTTGCTCTGTCACCCAGACTGGAGTGCAGTGGCGTGGTCACAGCTCACTGCAACCTCAAACTTGGCTCAAGTTATCCTCCCACTTCAGCCTTCCAAGTAGCTGGGACTACAGTTATATGCCACCAAACCCAGCTAAAAAAAAAAAAAAAAAAAAAAAAAAAATGTAGAGACAAAGCCTTACTATGTTTCCCAGGCTGCTAACATTTTACAATTTTACAACTTCTTTTCTGTGTTTTTATTGGGGGGTTTGGCTGAATGGCATTGTAGGTAATTTCCTCCAGCTGATCTTCCGGTTCACTAACTCTTCCTTTAACTTGCTTAATATCCTGTTAACCAATATCATTGGGTTTTAAATTTCTAGTATTAAACTTTTTTGTTTTATAAATTGTTTTGTTATTTTCCAAATCAACTGGGTCACATTTTTATAGTTTTCTGTTTCCTAAAAAAATGTGTTACTTTATCTTTTACTTCTTTAACACAGCAAGCATAGTTTCTTAATAATACAGATATGAGGCCAGGCACAGTGGCTCATGCCTGTAATCCCAGCACTTTGGGAGGCCAAGGCAGGTGGATCACCTGAGGTCAGGAGTTTGAGACCAGCCTGGTCAATATGGTGAAACCCCATCTCTACTAAAATACAAAAATTAGCTGGGTGTGGTGGCACGTGCCCATAATCCCAGCTACTCAGGGGGCTGAGGCAAGAGAATCATTTGAACCCGGGAGGCAGAGGTTGCTGTGAGCTGAGATCACATGACTGCACTTCACCCTGGGCAACAGAGTGAGATTCAAGTCTGAAAATAATAATAATAATAATAATAATAATAATAATAATACAGATATGATAATCCCAGTGGCTGAAATCATTGTGTTTGTTTCTGTTATTTCTGCTTTAGTTCTTACTCATGCTTCCTTATTTCCATGTGCACTTAAATGTGCCACGTTCATTGTCCTTGAAGAATTACTTGTGGGACACTTAGAATAAAGGTGACTCTCCCCAGAGAGGGTTTGAATTTGCTTCTCCCAGAAAAACGCTTCTAATCTAAGACCATGTTAAAGTAAATTCAAAGCTTTGAGACTCTTGGTCCCCCAGGTGATATGAATTATGAATCTGTCCTGCAACTACACATGAGAACTGAGTTTATATTTACCATTTCCCAGAAGTTTGCATTCCATCCCATACCATGACCATCAGCATCCCATACCATGAGCATGCGCTCAGTGCCAAGACAAGTTGCAAATTCCCTGAGTGTAGTTGTAGGGTAGGGTTAGCTTATAGTTCACTCCTATAAGCTTACCCAATGGTGTAGACTTTCAGGGTCTTAGTTTCCTGTAAGGAGGTCCCAGGCTTTGCAAAACTGTTAAACCCCAGTGCAAGGTAGTTGGAATAAGCAAACACTCTCTGAACAAGAGCTATTGCTAGGATCCTTGCACTTATAGCTTTCCTTAAATTTTGGCTAATTCTTTTTTTGGTCTGAATTTTTAAAAATTTTTTATTTATTTATTATTTTTTAGAGACAGGGTCTCATTATGTTGCCCAGGCTGATCTTGAACTCCTGGGCTCAAACGATCCTCCTGCCTCAGCCTCCTGAGTAGCTGCCACTACAGGCACATGCCATAATGCCCCACTCTGGCTTAGTAATTCTTTACCATCCGTCAATTCTTCAGTGTTTATAAGAAGATTAAAAAAATATCTTAGGCCAGGCATGGTGGCTTATGCCTGTAATCCCAGCACTTTGACTTTGGGAGGCTGAGGCAGGAGGATCATGAGCTCAGGAGTTCAAGACCAGCCTGGGCAACATAGTGAGATCCTGTCTCTACAAGTATACATGCATATATATATATATATATATATAATTTTTTTTCTTTTTTACTGTAAGTTCTGAGATACATGTGCAGAACATGCAGGTTTGTTATATAGGTATACATGTGCCATGATGGTTTGCTGCACCTATCAACCTGCCATCTAGGTTTTAAGCACCACATGCATTAGCTATTTGTCCTAATGCTCTCCCTCACCTTGCCCCCCACCCCCTGAAAAGAAATTTTTTTTTTTTTAATTAGCGGGGGTAGTGACGTGCACCTGAAGTCCCAGCTACTCAGGAAGCTAAGGAGAAAGGGAGAGTCATTTGAGCCTGGGAGGTGGAGGCTGCAGTGAGCTGAGATTGTGCCACTTCATTCCAGCCTGGGCAGCAGAATAAGACCCTGTCTCAAGAAAAAAAAAAGTTGTATCAAGCATTTTTAGTTGGTTTCAATAGAAGTGTTAGTCCCAAGAATTTAACCCACCAGTATCCCTAAGAATAGACCTCAACGTACCCTACTTCCCAGGTTTGTCTTTAGCCACTCCTGAAAAACGTCTCAAATCTCACATGTAGGCTTCAGAAAGTGTGCCCCAAATTCTGATGCCTTATTTTAAAGCTGTTGCCTTTTTCCTGGGCCTAAAAATGCACTGAATCTGAAAATTTTCCCAGGATGACAGGCCACCAGCTGGGAGGCTGAGATGCCTGGAGTCCTTGCAGCCCAAAGCTAATGTGCCATGTGTCAACAGGGATCAGTTGAACCATGAACATAAAAATAAATAAATAAATAAAAGAATGAAGGGCGAAAGGGACGAAGAAAATAGGTCAAAGTGAGAAATCACCATGACAGCTTCCGTGGGTGGAAGAGTGGAGGACTTTTTTCCTGATCTTTTTGTACCTCAATGTTTCCACCAATGTTATATTTTCAACAAATACGTGTTATGTTAACATTAAAAATATTAAATCAAAAGGCACAAATGAATAATTAAACAGAAAAGAAAGGCTCTACTAGTCCAGCAGCCCAGAATTCTCTTTCCAGTAGCAGAGACAAGTTTGGGCGGGTTCATTCACAATCCTGCTGATGACCAGAGGCCAGGCTTCCGCGACAGATGGAGGAGCTTAGGGGCTTGGGCTGGGCAGGGGATCAGAGCATCATACACGGTCATACACGTGTATGACACACGGGATCATAGGTGATGCAAGGCGGCACCTGCTGGAAGGAGCTCAAGTTGCTGCTTTCATGGACCTGCCCTTGCACCAGAGCAATTCTGGATGTACTCAGCAGACATCAGCGGAAAGAGAACACTTGGAGTTGGGGAGACTGAGTTCTAGTCCCAGCTCTGCCTAGCCCATTGGGTTTCCCCCTCCAATACCATTCTGCCATGGGAGAGGGAGGAGCAGCTTTTCTGCCGGTTGAGGGAGCGAGCTAGGAGAAGTGGGAGAGTCACATTTTTCCAAGGGCATGTTCCTTGAAAGCTTCGGAAAAGGCTCCACTGTCCTCTTTCTCTTTCCAGTGCTACAGAGCTCAAGGTTCTCCCCCACTTTCCTCCCTCTCTTTTGTTTTGTCCATTCATCAACACATATTCATGGAGTATCTCTACCATTGCAGGCACGGAGAGGCACGATATGGAATATAGTTACATGGAATAACTTAGCCCTACTTGAACTTCGTCTCAAGTAAATGCTTCAAAAGGATGCCTGTCATCCCTGGGCACATGTCAGGGCGCATGTCATCTGTTTCTAGAATCTGGATTTTCCACTAATGTTAGTTTCAGCCTCTAGGGCTCAGTGCAAGGCAGGCAGGTGGAAGCAAGTCCATGCAGGTACAGCGAGGCCCCAGGAAGACGCATGCTCAGATCTCCAAGTGCCCTGGGGCGGAACCTACCAGGGTCATTCTCCCTGGGTTGGGGGATGGGGGAGCTGCATGTGTTTTCCCACACCACGCTGGAACTGCAGACCAGGAATTTGAAAACCAGGAAACTCAGCATCTCTGAAATTATCAAGGGATCTCTTCCCGACATGGGCAAAGCAAACACTGGTTCAGGCTGGGATGAGGACTGAGAGGAGAGGCCCCAGAATCCGCACGTGCACTTGTACCACCAGCAGAGAGGATGCGCCTCACTCCCCATACCTAGTCCCAGCCCTGCACTGGGTGGCTGTATTTTTTCCAAGGGGCAGCCCTGGGCACCATGAGGCAAAGCAAATTGTTCCAGGCTACAGGAGAGCACAGGCACTGTGGCCCCCAGCCAGGGAAGTGGCTGTGTCCTTTTCTCTCCATGTACTTTCCTGGTTATGGGACTACATGGGAGGGAGCTGTGCTGCTCCTCAGCCTGAGAATTATTCTTCAGCTTATTTTCCAAACAGATCCAGAACCTCCTCCCTTGCTATTGCCCTTCTTATTGGCACCCACTCCAATCCTCCATTAATTCACCAATTTATTCAACTGACACTTGCTGAGCACCTACAAATCAGTGCCTCGGCCTTCAGGGAGCCGGCAGTCTAGCTGAGAGGTGGATATTGATCAAACAGCAACATGGGCTGGGCCGAGTGGCTCAGGCCTGTAATCCCAGCACTTTGGGAAGCCAAGTCAGGTGGATCACCTGAGGTCAGGAGTTTGAGACCAGCCTGGCCAACATGGTGAAACCCCATCTCTATTAAAAATAGAAAATTAGCTGGGTGGATCACCTGAGGTCAGGAGTTCGAGACCAGCCTGGCCAACATGGTAAAACCGCATCTCTCTCTCTCTCCTCTTTTTTGAGACAAAGTCTTACTCTGTCACCCAGACTGGAGTGCAGTGGCACAATCTCGGCTCACTGCAACCTCCGCCTCCCAGGTTCAAGCAATTCTCCCGCCTCAGCCTCCTGAGCAGCTGGGATTACAGGCATGAGCCACCACGCCCGGCTAATGTTTATAGTTTTAGTAGAGATGAGGTTTCACTATGTTGGCCAGGTTGGTCTCTGTCTCATATGTCCGTGTGAAGAGACCACCAAACAGGCTTTGTGTGAACAGCAAGGCTGTTTATTTCACCTAGGTGCAGGTGGGCTGAGTCCGAAAAGAGTCAGCAAAGGGTGATGGATTATCATTAGTACTTATAGGTTTTGGGATAAGTGGTGGAGTTAAGGCGCAATGTTTTGCGGGCAGGGGGTAGATCTCACAAAGTACATTCTCAAGGGTGGGGAGAATTACAAAGAACCTTTTTAAGGGTGGGGGAGATTACAAAGTACATTGATCAGTTAGGGTGGGGCAGAAACAAAGTACAATGGTGGAATGTCATCAGTTAAGGCTATTTTCACTTTTTTTGTGGGTCTTCAGGCCATCTGGATGTATACGTGCCGGTCACAGGGGATATGATGGCTTAGCTTAGGCTCAGAGGCCTAAGAGTCTTGAACTCCTGACCTTGTGATCCACCCGCCTCAGCCTCCCAAAGAGAAAGGATTATAGGCATAAGCGACCGCACCCGGCCCATCTTTCTTAAAAATACAAAAATTAGCCAGGTGTGGTGGTGGGTGCCTGTAATCCCAATTACTTGGGAGGCTGAGGTGGGAGAATCCGTCTAACCCAGGAGGCTGAGGTTGCAGTGAGCCGAGATTGCGCCACTGCCCTCCAGCCTGGGCAATAGAGCGAGACTCCGTCTCAGACAAACAAACAAGCAATAGCAACCTGAACCTCTGTGCACATTTCACACATGCTACAAAGGAGGGGTGTGGCATGAGAGAGCATTGACCGAGCCTCAGGTCAGGGAGGGCTTTCAGAGCAAGTGCAGCTCTGAAAGACAAGTTGAACGGCTCTAGCAAGGTCCTGAAGGGAGGTCCGTGTAGCTGTGAGAGAGGGTAGGGGTGGCATGGGGTTGTGGAGGAGGCACAGGTGGCAACCCAGCCTGTGCATATAATTTTTATTTGAAGAGCAATGGAAAGCCATTGAACTGTTTTAAGGAGAGAGCGGGAGAGAGAGACACGTACGCACATACACACACATACACACAGAACCCGGCCTCGGTGGGTGTAAGAGGGAGAACTGAATGACAGCTCGCAGGTCTCTGATTCACACATTTGGATGCTCACCAAGGGCACCTTCCTTTGGGAGCTTTGACTGGTGTGGGGAACCAGTCAGGATGGGAGCCCTGGAGATGGTGTGCCTAGTGGGGAGAGGAGGGCAGGCTGGGCCTGAGATTGCGGGATGACCTGGGTCCCAGGCTTTTTGCTTCCTCTCAGTCTGTTGGAGCCTTGGGGCTGGCAGGGAGGGTCATTAGAATATTCTCTGCAGAAAACTCAAAAAACCCACAGGAGAATGAGAGTCTGTGCTATTTCAGCATTCCCTCCCATTTGACTCACTGCCTCAAGGGAATGTAAATGATAAATGAGAAACCTGCTCAAATAGCCTGGCTGGACCCAGGGTCTGCTTGAAGGCCTGTGCTCTGGCGCTGGAAAGGGAAGGGGGGAGGGGAGAGGGAGGAAGGAGAGATGAAGGAGAGGGACAGGAGAAGAGAGAGGGAAAGGGGAGGAAACGGAAGGAAGGGAAGGAAGGGAGAGGGAACTAGGAGGGGAGGAGAGTGGAGGAGAGGGAGGGGCGGGAGAGGGGAGGAGGGGACACGGAGAGATAGGTGAGGGGAGGAGGGGGAAGGCAGAAGGCCTGCAGCTGTCTGCAGAGCCCCACGCCTGCCACACGGTGAGTCACGGTGCCAGCTCCCACTGCCTGCCTCTATTTTTATATCAGCGCCTGCTCATATCTGACTCGTTAACTAAGCCTTCCAACTGGTGGAGGGGAATCTGGTGGCAGAGGATGAGGGCTGAGGGAATAATTTAGAAGTCTACATAGGAATTATAAAGCGATCCCTCTCTCTTATCAGGAGCTCTTCGCCTTTTTAATAACCAGGCGCTTTCAGCTGCTGCTCTAGAGGGCTGTGGGGAGTTGCCAGCCCTCCCAGCAGTAATCAGGGTTCTGGGAAGGAGAACAGAGAGTCAACCAGAACAACCGCCTGGGCTTTGGCACCAAAGGGTGGTAGCAGCTGCAGGAGGGGCTCAGGGAAGCTGTGCTAATAGGCACTTACATGTGACACCCACATAATAAGGATCCTAAACAGATGGTGGGGGGCTGCTGCTATCGTGCGGTGCACATAATAGATGATCAGAGTGAATGACAGGCACGAGGCCTGGGGCTACCATTCTGCAGAGGGTTGATTCCAATGGGTTGACACCTGCTGGCTTAGGCAGGCATCCCTTTCCTCCCTCACTGCTCCATGTGAATCCCTCCTGAAGCTGCATGCTGGCTGGAAGAGGAGGATCTTCTCTGATAGAGGACACTGTTCTGTGGTCAAGTGTATACCATTCCCTGCTAGAACCGCGGAACAAGCTCAAACTGAAAGGTGAATCTTGAACATGTACATCCTGTTGCCTTCAAAGTACTCAGAAGAGGGGAATTCAGAAGAGGGGGATTCAGGTTTTCTTTTGCTAAGAGAAACTTGGGGTGAGCTGGGAGCCCTGTGATACCCCACTTTCTGCAATGCTCAGAGAGAGATGGGCAGCCAGAGCTGATGCATGCTCCTGTGTACCTGGGATGGATGCTGGCCCTGCTGTTCTCTCCCAGCTCCTGGGTTTGGTGGAGAAGAGGCATGGGCACATGTCTGCTCTGTCCTCAGGAAGAATACCCATGTTCAGATCAAGATGCTAGAGACCCAGGTTCCCAGGGCCTGCCTGCATGCAGAAGCAGAGTCCTGGCCCCAGCATAGCTCCAAGGGCCTGAGGACCATGCCTAGAGGGGGGCACCTGGCCGTGTCACAGACCTCTCCTTTCTGGAGGCTCCTGGGTGTCAGCTGTCCTCTCCTTCCCACACTCTGCCTGAGCATAGAAGGAAGAAGAGGGCCGCTGACAAAAGGCTTGTTCTTTCCCCCAGCCACTTTGACAAGTAAGCACAGCTTTAAATCCAAACTTAAGAGCCAGGAGAGCGGCTCTGGTGGGCATCTGCCCAGGGTTCTCATGCTCTGGGGGAAAGACAAGAGCATCCAGACCCTGCCTGGGAGCTCCCTGGGCCCACGGTGCATACCCTGTGCTCTCCTGTGCCACCCTCCCCCATCCCCTGCACCACCCCCTCCTTCTCTGCAATTTGGCCCCTTCTCGGGGACATTGTCTCTCAGTGCCTCAGGTGCCTGGCTCCAGGGAGGCCTGGGAGCTCACTTCACACTGTGCTCCCCACCCTTCTGATCAGGAATTCAAACTGCTTTGCCTTTCCTCCACAAGCACACAGAGCTGTGTGCGTGGGGTCCACGACTCTGGGCAGAAGGTAGCCTTGAACTGCTTGGACACCCTCCCTCAGCACCAGCTTTCTGACTTAACCTCTTGTTAATCTCTGGTACTCCTTGAGAGCAGTGACCAAGTTTCCTTTATAACATGTCCCTTGGGAGCCCTTGTAGGTCCTTACACCCAGGGCTGGCTCAGGGAGGGCCTGGTGACTGATCAGCGAGTCTCCTGGCATCTTTGTCCACCCTGAACTGAGTGAAAGGATCTTTCCTCCGGGGCCAAGAACTTAATGAGCTGCCTGCTTGGGAGGAAAGCTAGATGTATTCCCATTGAGTAGATTTGAAAAACAAGGCTGATGGTTGATCATAAAGTCATGGAGCCTGTGTCTCTAGTGTCACGGAATGTTTGGAGGGGATGTGGTGGTGGGGATGGTGGGCAAGTCTGTAGCATGGAAGCTCTCACACTCCTTCCTGGGTGGGAGATAAACGGGAGCGTTTCCCTCTAGACCCCGTCAGTCAGAGCCAGTGTTGAGAACAGTACCCTCCGCCTTCCATAAGCAGGTTTTTACCTTTGCTCTCCTCTAAGCGACCTCTACCTCCTCCTGTTTCATTTCACAGGCTCCCCATTATCAGGCTGTATTTATTCCCCTTCCCCTCCCTACAGCTGCCTGGTCCTCCTAACTAGGCTGAAAGTGCCTGAGCTGGTCTGACTGCAGCTCCTCTGCTGGCTCCAGACCCTGGGGCAGGAAGGAGGCTGTGGAGTGGGAGAAGCCTGAAGCAGGCAGTCGGGGCAGGCCCACGGGGCTGTGCTCACTGTGACAGCTGGGCCACATGCCTGCCATTCCCTGCAGCATGCTCATCCTCTTGATATAGGGCACTATTGGCTGCCCAGCCAGTGAGTCCTTGGGCTCTGGGACCAGACGCCCTGCTGCTTTTAGGGCAAGCCAGTGGGGACAGGCTAGGACAGGCGTCAGCTTTCTTTCTCTCCTTGCATGGCCAGGGCCTGCAGCCCGCTTTCTGATTTGTGTGTATAATTAGGTCCCAGGGATTCCTGCAGCCTGGGTGAGCCTCAGTGGGTGGGGCCCACCCAGATTCCCACCCAGCTTCCCACCCCATTCTGTGGAGGAACTGTATCGGGAACCTGCGCTCTGTCCAGGGTCCTCAGCCCGGCTGAGAGAGACCTGGCCCACTGCCTGCTTCCAGGCAGAATGAAGAAGGTGCCACTTCTCATCCCCACTGTCCCTGAGGCCACATGCGGCCTGCCTTGCTCAGCTGTCCCTCCGGCACCCTGCACCTGATGGATCCTTTCTGTTCTCTAGATTATCCTAGCTCACGGCTGACAGGGGTCTAACAACTTTCTCCTCTTGGTAACATACGGGCAAGTTTACCAGGGTGGATAATGTCGGGACCCACTGCTCCTGGAGGGGTGGGTGGGGTCCCATCCAGGGCAGAGCCCACCTTGCCCCACAGGCAGGGCCCTGTTAGGCTGAGCTTCGGGCTGGGAGGAAAGCGAACTCTCCTGCCCTTTCCGACGCCTAAGGACCATTGACTGGAGGGAGAGGGGCCCTGCGTCTTTGCACGGGGGATACGGGCAGGGCCCGGCGTATTTAGGAAAGTGAACCCCCTTCATTGACTGCGTTTAGCCAGGGGAAGCAAGCCCCTGCCCAGGCCCATCCCAGGGTCGTAGAGGTAACGCTAAACAGGGCGCCTTGGAGTTGACCCGGTGGGGCGGGTTCGCGCTGCCTCGGCCTCGCCCGCCTCTGAGCGGGAGGGTGGGGGCTTAGGGCCCTGGCCAGGCCTAGGAAGCAGATCTGGTTGGATCTGATCGCTCCTCACCTTGGTTCGAATGTTTGTGTGAAGAGCTGATTGCCCTGGAGGCGAATTCCCGAGAAGCCGCTGGAGAGCCGCCTAAGTGCGCCCAGCTGGGGCATCCGAGGGCGAATCCGGCTAGGGTGCCTTTCCTGCGGGGCGGAACTGCAGCACCACAACCCGCGTGGGGCCGCGATCGCCCGCCTTCCCTCCACAGACTGCTTTCCCCAAAGCAGGCACCCGTCAGGCCAGCTTCATCTGCGTGCCCTCACCACCCTAGGGTGTCACCTCCCCGCGGTAACCCCTCTGCCGCGCACGCCAGATGCTCAGTCCGCGGGGCGCTCCGGGCAGGGCCTGCTCCCCCTCCCCACCTCACTCCCTCCCGGGACAGCCCTTCAGGAACCAGGGCTCCCTCTCGGGCTTTATCTGCCACGTTTGTAAAGCAAGGGGCACGTTAATCACTTCCAGGGTCTCTGTTTCCCCCCAGCTCTGAGCTCCTGCCTCAGTTGCCGCTCCATAGCTCCGGGACGCGCAGGTCCGAATGCCAGTTTTGATGGGGGCGGCCTTCAAATCCCAGAGGACGCGCTCGCTCTGCGTCCCCGACTGGCGCCGCGGTGCCCCACTGGCCTATGCAGCAGAGTTAACTCGGGGCCTTTTTTGTGTGCAGGAGTTGTTCACGTCGTATTTTGCCTGTTGAACTCCAGACTCTGGGCACGTCTCTTCACTGTGGGGAAGAAAGGACACTTGTGAAAAACTTCTCCCCCGTGGCACGGACTGCGTAGGAGACAGTGAATGAAAGAAGCGACCAACCTCAGCATGAACTAAACCTAGAGACCAGGGCGGGAGGGGAGGAGAGAGGGAGAGAGGGGTCAGAGGCCAGGCTCTCTGTCTGGTGGAGAAGCCCAACCACTGCTTCGGAAACAGCAGAGACATCTGATACACACAGAGGTCTTTTGTGAATGGCCTTTGTTTGGTTTTGGGGTTTTGGGGAGGTGTGTGGAGGACGCGACACTTTTTTTGATGGCGATCGGAGCAGGGGCTGAGACCAACCTTGGTTGACATGGTGCCGACCACAGGCTACAAACATGAGCTGAGAGGTAGGATAGTAAGTGGAGGGGAATGTCCCGCTGAGCCAGACAGCAGCAGAGGGGTTACATGTGATAACAATACCACAATGAGGAATTAACGTTTGTGCTGCACTAGGAACAGTGCCTTGAGCAGGTGAAGTTCTATATGTGAGTTCATTGAATGCATTTTTAAAAGGATACATTTTTTAAAACCTCAATTAGAGCTCAAGTTTTTATTCAAATAAACTTTTATTTTGGGCAAATTTGAGATTTGCAGAAAAATTTGGAGTTGCCCTGGTAGGACATAGGTTTCCACATATCCTGCATGCAGTTCCCCTTGTTGTTAACACCATACCTTACCTTGCTATAGCCATCACACTGAAGAATCAGTTGTGGCGAATTCTATTTTTTCATTTGTTTGTTTGTTTTTGAGATAGAGTCTTGCTCTGTCACCCAGGGTGGAGTGCGGTGGCACAATCTAGGCTCGCTGCAGCCTCCACCTCCTGGATTCAAGAGATTCTTCTGCCTCAGCCTCCTAGGTAGCTGGGACTATAGGCATACACCACGATGCCCGGCTAATTTTTGTATTTTTTAGTAGAGATGGGGCTTCACCTTATTGGCCAGGCTGGTCTCGAACTCCTGACCTCAAGTGATCCACCTGTCTTGGCCTCCCAAAGTGCTGGGATTACAGGCATGAGTCACCCTGCCTGGCCTATTTTTTTAATTATAAAAAAAATTATTTGTAGAGAGAGGGGTCTTGCTTTGTTGTCCAGTTTGGTCTATGAACTCGTCGTGGCTTCAGGGGATCCTCCCACCTTGGCCTCTGAAAGTGCTTTGATCATAGGTGTGAGCCGCCATGCCCTGGCACACTCACATTACTTAAACTCCAGGTTTTACTTGGATTTTTCCTGTTTTCCCATAGAATGCCCTCTTTCTATTCCAGGATCCCATTGAGAATGCCACGTTATACATAGCCATCATGTTTTCTTATTCTCCCTGGTCTGTAATAGATTCTCAGTCTTTCCTTGTTTTTCGTGACCTTGACCGTTTTGAGAAGTCCTGGTAAGACTCCTTTGTAGATGGAGATTTGCAGAATGTCCTCAATGTGGATTTTCTCTGATGTTTCTCTCATGATTAGTCTGGGGTTATGGGTGTTTGGAAAGAACACTAAAGAGGTGGAGCACCAGCCAGGTGAGGTGGCTTGTGCCTGCAGTCTCATTACTTCGGGAGGCTGAGGCTGGTGGATCACGAGGTCAGGAGTTTGAGACCAGCCTGGCCACATAGTGAAACACCATCTCTACTAAAAATACAAAAAATTAGCTGGGTGTGGTGTGGCGGCCGGCACCTGTAATCCCAGCTACTTGGGAGGCTGAGGCAGGAGAATTGCTAGAACCCAGGAGGCAGAAGTTGCAGTCATCTGAGATCGCACCACTGCACTCCAGCCCAGGCGACAGTGAAAAACTCCATCTCAAAAAAAAATGAGGTAGAATGCCCTTCTCACGGCGTCCTAGCAATGGGTACGTGGCATGCCATCCCTGGTAATGTTCACCCTAATCATTTGGTTAAGATAGTGTCTGCCAGATCGCTCTACTCTTAAGTCACTATTTTTCACTTTTTCTACCACATTCTTTGGAACCCAGGCTTGTTGGGGGTGGGGAGATTAAACTCCACCTCCTGGATCGGGATGCATCTAATATATCGTTTGGAATCCTTTGTAGGGAGGAACCACCCTTTCTCCCTATTCAGTCATAATTTACATCAGTATAAACGTATGTATATTTATTTTGTACATTGGGTTATAATTCAATTATTTGTTCTTTATTTTGTTGCTTAAATGGTTCCAGCTTTGCCCATCTGAAGCTCTTTTGGACTGGCTCCTCTGTTCTTTTGACACGCCCTAATACTCCTGCTTATCCAGCACTTCCTTACTAAGGGTGTTGATCTGTCTCTCGGGCTGCAGTGCCATGGTGTGATCCTGGCTCACTGCAGCCTCAACTGTTCGAGCTCAAGCCGTCCTCCCACCCCAGCCTCCTGAGTATCTGGGACCACAGGTGTGCACCACCACACCCAGCTAACATTTTAAAAATTATTATTTGTAGAGATGAGCTCTCCCTATGTGGCCCAGGCTGGTCTTGAACTCCTGGACTCAAGCAATCATCCCATCTCGGCTTCCCAAAGTGCTGGGATTACAGGCATGAGCCACCACACCTGGCTGCTTATCTTATTTCTACCTCAAGGGGACATATGACCCCAGAGGACAACTAGATTACAGAGAGGACATCTGATTACTCTGTATTTTTACTTTTCACCCAGTTGCCTGCCAACATACAGCTACCAGTGGAGCCAGACTCAAATGGCACATCCCCACAAAATAGCCCTCATTCCAGAGCCAGCTCTGGTAAGGATGGGAAGGAGTCCTTTCCTCATGGTCTGGCCTTTGTCTTCTAGGCATCCTTTCTCTGGTCTCTGGGTGCCACCCTTCCCCCTTCCTATGCTGGTAGCTGCTTGGCCACTTTAGAGCTGATGCTGGCACCTCCTGCTGGATGGAGTGTCCTTGCTCAGGAACCTCTAGGTGCCCTGGCTGGATCATTAGAGTCCAAGGGTTCCCCTTTCCTGAGGGGGAGGCATGTCCACAGGTGCTGCTTTGGCCACATGGACCATGAGAAATCTGGTCTTCGCTCCTGCAGGAAAAGGTCATTCTAGTCTTCCTCCTTCGCAGCACAATCTCCTCCCACCACCAGGTGCTATTGGCTTCCTGGTCCTGCAGTCCGAAAGTGGCCCTGAATTTAGTGTCATTGCCTGAGCTCTGCCTCCACCTTTGGGGCCAATGGCAGTGACTGGCCACTGCCCCCACAGCCTGTTTTAGAGGACTTTGTGGTCAGGGTGGGAGCGGGCCCCGGCTCCCTTCCACCTGTCCCTCCTCTGCACCAGGGCAAAAGGGCCGTGTCACTAGAGCTTTGGGTCTCGCTTACTCTGCAAGTCAAGGACACAGAAGACATATCCAAGGGACATACAGGGCTCATAGATCCCAGATGCTTCTGGATTAAAGGAGAAAGAATCTTGGCTGAAAGAACTCTGGAGGATGAAGCATGAAAGGTTTTATGAGGAGAGGCTATGTGGAGAAGACGTCCTCACTCTTCCTTCTGCTCAAGACCTTACCGGGTGGGGCCGTGCTGAGGGCATGTGGGGTGTGGTGCTTAATATGTACTCCATCCTGGTATATAAATCTAAGGCAGGTAAGTCAAGGAGATAGGCTTTAATTGTGCACCCACTGTGTACCCAGCACTCTTGCTGGCCACTGGGGAAAATAACAGGGCAAGGGGAGACCTTGCTCCTGTCCTGAAGAGTTCACGGTCTTCAGGAGAAGGTAGGATGTGCAGGGACCACCCTGGGAGCATGGGTCCTGGTCATGCAGTTCAGACGTTCAGGGCCTGTGTGACCTCTGTGGGCTGGCACTGCTTGACAAAGGCTTCCCATAGGCTGGGGATTGGGAGGGTGGAGAGCGGTTGGTGTGTGGTGTTTAGGAGCAGATCCTGAGTCTGATGGTTATTGAATCTGTGTGATCACTCTCCAGATGTGTGATCTTGGGAGATCCACCTTGCTCCTCCAAGCCTTTACTTCTTTGTCTATAAAACAAGAAAAATATTTGCCAGATTGTTGTGAGGATAAAGGTGATGTTGTCTACATAACGCTCAACAGGATGTGTGGCACACAGTAGCCGTTCAGTTACTGGTAGTAGCCGTCATTGTTATTTAGAAAGAAAGGGCCTTTCTAAAAGGGTGTCGAGGCTCACACCTGTATTCTTAGCACTTTAGGAGGCCAAGGTGAGAGGACTGCTCAAGCCTAGGAGTTCGAAACCAGCCTGGGCAACATAGCAAGACCTCTCCATCACTACAAAAAATTACAAAATTGGTGGAGCATGGTGGCATGTGCCTGTAGTCCCAGCTACCTGGGAGGCTGAAGTGGGAGGATCACTTGAGCCCAGGAGTTCAAGGCTGCAGTGAGCTATGATTGTACTACTGCACTCCAGCCTGGGCAATAGAATGAGACCCTGTACAAAAAAAAAAAAAAAAAAAAAAAACCCTAAATAAATAAAAAGGAAGGCCAAGTCCAAGGCCACCTGCTCCAGCTACTCTCATCCCCCACACTCTCGATGCTGCATCTTCCATGACGCTCCTGGAAGAACAGGACCACAGCCTTCTGCACTTGCCTCAGATTGGAGCAGGCACAGAGGTCTCCTTACCTGTTCCCTTGGAAGCAGAAAAGGCTACAGTTGAATGGTAGACACAATAATGGCCCCCAAAGATGTCCATGTCCAAATCCCCGGAATCTGTGAACTTGTTATCTTAATATGGCAAAAAGGACTGGTAAGGACCTCTGTAGGTGGGAGACTATCCTGTATTTTCTGAATGGGCTCAATTTAATCACAAAGGTCCTTATGAGAGGGAGGCAGGAGGGTCAGTCAGAGAAGGAGGTGAGACAATAGACACAGCGTTGGAGGGGCAATGGCAGAAGGAGACCATGAGGCCAGGAGTGCAGGTGGTCTCACTCCTGGGCTCATGGATTCTCCCCTAGAACACAGCCTTCTCAACACCTTGATTTGAGACCCATTTCAAACTTGTGACCTCTAAAAGTATAATACATTTGTATTGTGGAAGCCACTAAATTTGTGGTAATTTGTTACTGCAGCAATAGAAAACGAATACAAGTGTGTTATGAAAAATGAACCTTTCCTGGGCTGATTTTCCTCTTCTTGGGATGGGCCAAACCTTCTGCAGAGGCTAAATAGAGACCATGTTGCAAAGGGGCATGTTTTTCTTTGGGATCCCTATTACAAACTTGTTACCCTGGGGTAATTAACATTGACACTTTCATTTCCATCACTTCCACATCAAAAGCAAATTTGTTATATGTATCAGTCCTACTTGGATGGAGGCAAACTCGGTTTCCCTTCTTTGGAGTTCTTGCCAATTCTCCTTGGAAGGCAGTAATGATCTGCCTTTGCTATTTAGAGCATCTTCATTTCCTGAATATCAAGATGACTACAATATCCTATAGATAGATCCTCTGCAACCTGAAGATTTATTTTCACACATTGCTTTTTCTTTCCAAATAACAAAGCATCTCCAAGGGAAAGGCAGCTTCCTGGAGCTGGGCATGCGGGACGGTGGAGTTGGTGTGTGTGTGTGCACATGCCTGTGAGTGTGGGGGCTCCATGTGTTCTCAGCCCTTCCAGAAATAGATGGGCTGAGCTTTCAGTGAGTTTGAGGAAGCCTTGAAAAAAAACCAAAAAAAAAAAAAAAAAAAAAAAAAAACCCTGCTCTATTCTTTGGCATTGTAGCTGGTTTAAGATTAAACCAGAAATATGTCCCTTGATGTAAGGTTCCTCCGCCAGCCAGCAGGACTCTCCACAAATAGGAGTCCTTGGTTATCTCACAGACATGGCCAGTGAAAAAACTGGCAGAACCTCGGTCCTTCATCTGGAGCTCATGAAGCTACATTGAAATGGCACTAGGGAGTTTATGTAGCAGCACTTGCACATGTATAATCTCAAACCTACGAGGTAGATGTTATTATTCCCCTTTACGAAGAACAGTTCCTCTTTTTTTCCTTGTTTTTTTTTGAGACAGGGTCTCACTCTGTCTCCCAGGCTAGAGTGCAGTGGTGCGAACCTAGCTCACTGCAGCCTCAAATCTCTGGGCTTAAGCGATCCTCTCATCTCAGCCTCCTGAGTAGCTAAGACTACAGGAACACACCACCATGCCCACCTAGTTTTAAAATTATTATTTTTAGTAGACACAAGCTCTTGCTATGTTGCCCAGGCTGGTCTCAAACTCCTGGGCTCAAGCAATCCTCCCACCTCAGCCTCTCGAAGTGCTGAGATTACAGGCATGAGCCACCGTGTGGCTTTTTTCCTTTTTCTTTTTTGAGAGCTTGAGATTTGGCAGGGCCTCTGTTAGGCTCCTTACTTAGTTGCTTAGTACAAGTACCTTACTTAATTAGTACAAGCTGAGCATCCTTAATCTGAAAATCCAATACCCGAATGCTCCTGAATCCAAAATTTTTTAAGCACTGACATAATGCCACAAGTAGAAAATTCCACGCCTGATCTGGCACGGTGGTTCATGCCTATAATCCCAGCACTTTGGGAGGCTGAGGCGGGCGAATCGCCTGAAGTCAGGAGTTCAAAACCAGCCTGGCCAACATGACGAAACTCCGTCTCTACTAAAAATACAAAAAAATAGCTGGATGTGGTGGCACACACTTGTAATAGCAGCTGCTTCTCAGAAAGTTGAGGCAGGAAAATTCCTTAAACCTGGGAGGTGGAGGTTGCAATGATTGTGCCACTGTACTCCAACCTGAGTGACAGTGAGACTCCATCTCAAAAAAAAGAAAAAAAAGAAAATTCCACACTTGACCTCTGACCTCATGTGATGGGTCACAGTCAAAATGCAGTTGCACTACACAGAGTTTATTCAGTGTCCCCGAGGGGGAAAAGGCCCTCCCAGCCCCCTTTGACTGCAATATATCTTTTCCACACATGCCCAGATTCCCCCATGCAAGCATGCTCACAAAGAGTAACGAAATAAAAACTTTGTTTCATGCACAAAGTTTTCTAAAACATTGTATACAATTGCCTTGAGCCTACGTGTATAAGATGTATATGAAACAAAAATGAATTTCGTGTTTAGAGATGGGTCCCATCCTCAAGAGATCTCGTTATATAATATATGCAAATATTTCAAAACTCAAAAAAATCTGGCTGGGCACAGTGGCTCACACCTGCAATCCCAGTGCTTTGGGAGGTTGAGCTGGGCAGATTGCTCGAGCCCAAGAGTTTGAGATTGCAGTAACGTATGATGGCATCACTGTACTCCAGCCTGGGCGACAGAGCTAGACCCTGTTTCAAAAGGAAAAAAAAAAAATCCCACATCCAAAACACCTCTGGTCCCAAGTATTTCAGATAAGGAATACCCAGCCTGTATAGTGTTTGGGAGCCCAAACATGGGAGCCAAACTGCCTGGGTTTGAGTCCTGATTCCCCCTCTTACCAGCTGCATGGCTTCGCTCTCAAACTTCGTCACCTCTTAGTTCCTTCGTTCCCTCCTCTGTTAGGTATCCTGGAGATGGTTGTGAGGATGACGTGAGATGATATTTGTAGGGTGCTCAGAATGGTGCCAGGCAGTGTAAGAGATGCTCACTGTATCCTTTCAAGGCGGGTATTTGTAGCTGGCGCTTAGGTTCCAGTTGGACAGAACTCACAACGGTGTCTTGCTGGCCTCTCCAAGAAAGACTTCTTTCTCCCCATCAGACAGAGAATTTCCTCCTATGTTAGGTTGTTTGGCTGTGAGGCAGTAACTCTAACGGGATTAGTCTGAGTCTTGTATAATCTGTGATGCCCAGTTGATTTTCAACAGAGGCGCCAAGACAATTCAATGGGAGAAAAGAATAGTGCGGCTCCTTTGGAAAACAGTTTGCAGTTCCCCCCAGATTAAATATAAACTCATCATAGGACCCAGAAATTCCACTCTTAGGGATATGCCCCAAAGAACGGAAAGCAGGGACTCAAACAGATGTTTGCACACCCATGTTCATACTAGCACTCTTCACAATAGCCGAAAGGTGGAAACAACCCAATTGTCCCCACCAGATGAATGGATGGACAAAATGCGATCTGTCCATACAATGGAATATTATTTAGCCATAAAAGGAATGAAGAGCTGATACACACTGTACCGTGGATGAATCTCGAAAACATCAGGCTAAGTGAAAAGCCAGACACAAAAGGCCACATATTGTATGAGTCCATTTGTGTGGGATGTCCAAAACAGGTACATCCTCGCAGACAGAGAGCAGACAGGCAGCTGCTCAGAGCCCAGGGGAGGGGAGGAATGGGGAAGAACTGTCTAGTGGAGGTGGGGCTCATTTGGGGTGGATGAAAATGTTTTGGAACCAGGGGGAGATGGTGGCTGCACAACACTGTGAATGTACTAAATGCCTCTGAGTAGATTGTTCACTCTAAAATGGTAAATCTTATCTTAATTTCATCTCAATAAAAAGTTAAGGCGGGAAAATCGCTTGAACCTGGGAGGCAGAGGTTGCAGTGAGCCGAGATTGCACCATTGCACTCCAGCCTGGGCAATAGAGCGAGACTCCATCTTAAAAAATAAATAAATAAGACAATGATTACTCATGGGAGGATATGATGATGGAAAGAGGACAGCGAAGGGCTTCTGGGTTGCCAGTTACATTCTGTTTCCTATTTAGGGCGTGGAATATACCAGTGCCTTAATCGTGTGTGAAAATTCATCAAGCTATGCACATGATCTGATGCTTTGCTGAATGTATATTATACATCTATAAAAAAGTTAAAATGGAAAAGAAGTGCCCAAGACAGTGCCTGGAGCATATGAGGGCTCCACAACTCTTCATCTCCACCCCCGGCCCCCAGCTCCCTCACCAGTCCTCCTCCCTCACCTGCCGGTCTTCCTGATTTCTTTCAAAAGTGCAGTTTGGAGAGGAAAGAAGCCGTATCTCAGTACTCCCACCAATAGCTGATGTGATCTCAAGAGAGTTGCCTTGCCCACCGTGGAGACTTCACACATCACAGCTAAATCCTCCAAGAGAACTCGGTTGTGGAATCCTAATGAAGAATGCAATAGGTAATCTACTGAGGGAAGAGTTTACTAGACTCCAGGTGGCAAGAAAAATGGGCATGAATGTTTAATATTTGAAAGGTTCTTTCTGCTTCAATTATTAAACACCACGCTAATTGGTACAAAATATTCTCTTAAATCATTTTCATGAAAGTTTCAAAAGAATTTTCTCCTATGTCAGATTGCTTATGAGCAGGAGCTCATGCAGTTCCTCTCCAGAGGTAGAAGGCTGAGAGCCCTGCTCCGGCAGTGGTGGGTGGCGTGAGGAGCTCCCAGTGGAGCCTTAGGAGGGCATTCTGTGTGGATTTGTATCACCGCTCTTTTCATCAATGACTCCAAGAAGGAGCTGCAAGTACCACAGGCTTCCAGATCTTCAGGTGTGGCCTGGGACAGTGTTGTGTGCCTGTAGTCTCAGCTACTCGGGAGGCTGAGGAGGGAGGATCACTTGAGGCCAGGAGTTTGAGGCTGCAGTGAGCTAGTGTCACACCACTGCATTCTAGCCTGAGTGACAGAGACCTCACCTCTAGAACAAACAAACAAATAAAACACTTGTGGAGGATGCGCCTGCTGGTAGCTCCCTGTTCACCATATTCTGCCCACTGGGATCTCTTTCAGATCCCCCAAAAAAGCAATCGCTTTCCTGACCTGAGGCCTTTGCACAGCTGCTCCCTCTGCCTGTGAGTCTCAACCTTCCTCCTTTCTGGGCATCCTTCCCACCCTTCAGCGATCAGCTCAAGCATCTCCTTGCAGAGAAGCTGTTTTAAGCCGACCCGGGATTTGTTTCCTCAGGTCTGGTGAGACACATGAGCACAAGAATGACTGTCACGTAAGAGGAAGTTTATATGCGCAGGTCCCTAGAAACAGGAGGCCCGGCACGCCACTCAGAGCCGCACGGGGAGGTTCCAGGTGGGTCAGGAGGCAGAGGGAGACTGAGGGAGCAGTGGGCAAGAGTTTTTGCTGTGATTTCCGTGGGAAGGAAGGAGGGGGCAGGATACGCGGGCTGAGAATGGGCTGGTTTGGATCATCTGAGGGCTGTGGGGCATAGGGACTATACCTAATTGTCTGGCTGGGGTGATTAGGGCAGGAGAGAGTGGCCCAGAGTGTGAGAGCCCCAAATGGGAGGTGGTTGGGGTGTTGGCTTTGGATGGGTTGGTTTGCATTTGAAAGGCTTGTTCACTTGCAGACGAGTTGTTTACTCTCTGTAGGAAGTGACTCACCCTGGGAGGGGCAGTCCCTCCAGAATCAGCAAGACCCCAGAGAAAATGCATCAGAAGAATCACAGATAAAAGGCATGCGTAGTCCAGAGACCTTCCCATAAGCACTCCATGTCTCTATAATATTCATCGTATTTCCTCTGTCTCCTATAGTTTTGTCAGTTTCCTTCACTAGAACACAAGGTCTGGGGGAAGGGGCCGCATGTGTGTTTTCTATTGCATCCCGTGTCTAGCTAATGCCTGGAACTTAGTAGATGCCTAATAAATAGTAGGGAATTAATGAATAAATAAATGAAATTATATGTTTGCTGTGGCAAATTCTGCATTTTTTTTTTTTTTTTGAAACGGAGTCTTACTCTGTTGCCCAGGCTGGAGTGCAGTGGTGTGATCTCAGCCCACTGCAACCTCTGCCTCCCAGGTTCAAGCGATTCTCCTGCCTCAGCCTCCCGAGAAGCTGGGATTACAGGCATCTGCCACCAAGGTCGGCTAATTTTTATTTTTTATTTTTAGTTTTGTATTTTTAATAGAGACGGGGTTTCACCATGTTGGCCTGGCTAGTCTCGAACTCCTGACCTCAGGTGATCCGCCCACCTCGGTCTCCCAAAGTGCTGGGATTACAAGCATGAGCCACTGCGCCCAGCCAATTCTACAATTTTAAAGGCTATTCTACTAAACCCCTAATTTTGTGTGCGGTGTATTTTTTAAGTTGGATATGCCAGTCTCAGCTGCTGACAGCTCTGAAAGGAAGCATATTCTTTCCCTGTTGTTGCTCTGCCCTGAGTGCTGTCAAATTTCCCAAGTGTTTTGACAAATCTTCCCACCCATGACTTCAGCAATGAAGTGCTGCCTGGAGGGGAAAGTGAGGGAGGAAGTAGACTGGCGCACCTGTAGCCCATCTCTTATTTTCTTTCTTTCTTTGTTTTTAATTTGCATTTTGTGTTTATTTTTTTGAAACAGAGTCTCGTTCTTTTGCCCAGGCTGGAGTGCAGTGGCGCGATCATAGCTCACTGCAGCCTTGACCTCCCAGGCTCAAGCGATCTTCCTGCCTCAGTACCCCTGAAGCAACTAGGACCACAGGTGTGCACCACCACACCAATGGCCAGGTTAATTTTGTAATTTTTTGTAGAGACAGGATCCACTCTGTTGTCCAGGCTTACTATTTAAGAACTTTTTTTAGGGCTGGGCACGGTGGCTCACGCCTGTTATCCCAGCACTTTAGGAGGCTGAGGCAGGCAGATCACGAGGTCAAGAGATCAAGACCATCCTGGCCAACATGGTGAAACCCCATTTCTGCTAAAAATACAAAAATTAGCTGGGCATGGTGGCATGCCCCTGTAGTCCCAGCTACTCGGGAGGCTGAGGCAGGAAAATTGCTTGAACCCGGGAGGCAAAGATTGCAGTGAGCTGAGATCACGCCTCTGTACTCCAGCCTGGTGACAGAGTGAGACACTATCTTAAAAAAACTTTTTTTTTTTCTTTTAGAGACAAGGTCTCATTGTATTGCCCAATTTAGTAGATGAGGCTGGAGTGCAGTGGCTATTCACAGATGTGAAAATTGCCCACCACAGCCTCAAACTCCTGGTCTCAAGTGATCCTCCCACCTCAGCCTCCGAGAAGCTGGGACTACAGGCATGCATCATGGCACCCAGCTCTCCTCTTTTCTTTTTAAATTGACTCTTTTTGGGAGTGGGACCCTGAAAATGGCTACAGAGAGTGGGAAGGTGACACTATTACCAAAAAGGTGTGTTAGGTGCATCGTCTCCAGCTGAATTTTTTTCTAAACCAAGTCACTACTGGGAAATAATACTTGTTCTAATTCTTGTAGAATTAACTCCCTGACCACACAATTCTCCAAAGTACCCTAATGTGTGGCTGGCATTTTCCCAAACATAGATGAATTCCCTTTGGCTGTGGAGCCAAACAAGTGACTTCCTGGACCAGAAGAAAACGAAGACTCAGGGGAGGTGGGCTGCCAGTCCCTAGCTGCAGAAAAAGTGTAGAAAAGAGTCAGTCAGTAAAACAAAAAGGGGGGTGGACATGGGAGTGGTGTGAAGGGGCCAACCCATCCCAACACTGGTTATTATCATTGTTTGGACCTTTAGAAATCCAATGTGTGAAAAAAATGTAATTGTTGACTTCACTTGTATTTCTTTGTTTGCTAGTGAAGTTGAACTTTACTTTTCTTTTACTTTTTTCTTTATTTTATTTTATTTTTTTGAGATAGTGTCTCCCTCTTGCTGCCCAGGCTGGAGTGCAATGGTGAGATCTCAGCTCTCTGCAACCTCTGCCTCCCGGGTTCAAACGATTCTTCTGCTTCAACCTCCTGAGTAGCTGAGATTACAGGCTCCCGCCATCATGCCTGGCTAATTTTTGCACTTTTTAGTAGAGACGGGGTTTTGCCTTGTTGGCCAGGCTGATCTCGAATTCCTGACCTCAGGTGATTCACCTGCCTCGGCCTCCCAAAGCGCTGGGATTACAGGTGTGAGCCACTGCGCCCAGACTATTTTATTTTATTTTTTAAGTTCTGGGATACATGTGCAGAACATGCAGGTTTGTTACATAGGTATACATGTGCCATGGTGGTTTGCTGGACCTATCAACCTGTCATTTAGGTTTTAAGTGCCACATGCGTTAGGTTTTTGTCCTAATGCTCTCCCTCCCTTTGCCTCCCACTCCCGGACAGGCCCCATTATGATGTTTCCCTCCCTGTATCTGTGTGTTCTCATTGTTCACCTCCCACTTATGAGTGAAAACGTGAAGTGTTTGACTTTCTGTTCCTGTGTTAGTTTGCTGAGGATGATGGTTTCCAGCTTCATGCATGTCCCTGCGAAGGACATGGTTTCATTCATTTTTTTTTTTTTTTTTTTTTTTTTTTGAGACGGAGTCTCGCTCTGTCGCCCAGGCTGGAGTGCAGTGGCCGGATCTCAGCTCACTGCAAGCTCCGCCTCCCGGGTTTACGCCATTCTCCTGCCTCAGCCTCCCGAGTAGCTGGGACTACAGGCGCCTGCCACCTCACCCGGCTAGTTTTATGTATTTTTTTAGTAGAGACGGGGTTTCACCATGTTAGCCAGGATGGTCTCGATCTCCTGACCTCGTGATCCGCCCGTCTCGGCCTCCCAAAGTGCTGGGATTACAGGCTTGAGCCACCGCGCCCGGCCGGTTTCATTCATTTTTATGGCTGCATAGTATTCTGTGGTGTATGTGTGCCTCCTTTTCTTTATCCAATCTATCATTGGTGGGCATTTGGGTTGGTTCCAAGTCTTTGCTATTGTAAATAGTGCCACAGTAAACATATGTGTGCATGTGTCTTTATAGTAGAATGATTTATAATCCTTTGGATATATACCCAAGAATGGGATGGCTGGGTCAGAACTTTATTTTTTGTGGCGTGTGTGTGGAAGATGCTTATTGGCCAGATTTTTCCTCTGGTGGCTTGCCTGTTTGTATCCTTTCCACATTTGTTGAAGGGCATGTCCATTTTCCTTATTAGTTTGTAAAGACTATTTACATTCTAATATCCAGGCTGGTCTGCATGTTGTACGTTGTTTTTTCTGGTTCATCAGTGCCAGGCAACTTCTTTCTGAATGGCCACGTTGAGGTGGATGTGCAGTTATTTACACCCTATCAGTCAGCGTAGGTGTGCATTTCTATGGTTGGAGCCAATTTTTGGATTGCATGCTGGCAAGGAAAACTCTTGTCACTAGGGATGATAAATTTGCTTCCCTCAAGTGTCTTTGAATGAACGGGGCTGAGAGTACTTCATGGGCTTTACCAGCTGTTAAGACACTCTTGCTTGTTGGGTGTGAAGAGAAATATTGGGTGGTTCAAAGCCCTGGGTGACAGGGAGAATAATTATGAGGGCTTAGACTGGGAGGTAGAAGCCTCTTAACTTGCAATGAGATCCTGGCAAGAAATGGAATTTCTCCAGGGCTCTTCTAAAAAGTAAGGCAGTGAAGTTTAGGGGGTTTGGCTGGAGGTCTGCAGCGGTTGACTTGGGGAGACCAGTGAGTGTGGAGAGCAGATATGAAAGGGAACTTGTACTGTTTCCTTTCTATACTTCTGTTCCGCTTGAGTTTTATTTTATTTTTTGAAATTGACTCTCACTCTGTCACTGCTCACTGCAACCTCTGCCTCCTGGGTTCAAACAATTCTCCTGCCTCTGTCTCCCGAGTAGCTGGGACTACAGGCGTGTGCCACCACACCTAGCTAATTTTTTTTTTTTTTTTGTATTTTTAGTAGTGACGGGGTTTCATCATGTTGACCAGGCTGGTCTCGAATGCCTGACCTCAGGTGATCCACTTATCTCGGCCTCCCAAAGTACTGGGATTACAGATGTGAGCCACCGCACCTGGCCCTTGAGTTTTATTTTTATTTATTTATTTATTTATTTTTGAGACAGTGTCTCACTCTGCCTCTCAGACTGGAATGCAGTAGTAAAATCATACCTCACTGCAACCTCAAACTCCTGGGCTCAAGCGATCCTCTCACCTCAGCTTCCTGAGTAGCTGGGACTACAGGTGTGCATCACTGCGCCTGGCTAATTTTTAAAATTCTTGATTCTTGTGGAGATGAGGTCTAGCTATGTTACTCAGGCTGGTGGTCTCGAACTCTTGGCTTCAAGCTATCCTTCCGTGGCCTCCCAAAGTGCTGGGATTATAAGTGTGAGCCACCACACCTGTCCCACTTGAGTTTTTATCACCTACATGTATTTGTGAGTTTTCTCAATATTGTATTATGAAACATTTCAAGCAGACAGAAATGTTGCAAGGATTGTACACAAGCATCCTGCACTCAGCATCCAGAGTCGACTGCCGACATTGGCCACACTTGCTTTATCACCTATTTATCCACCTGTCAGCCCTCTACCCACTGATATTTACATGTATTTTAAGGTAAGTTGTAGGTATATAACTTGTCCAGATATTTTTGGAATTAGTTCCTCAGTCTGTTCATAAAAAGAAGCGTTTAAATGAAATGATCCTTAAGGTTACGTCTGACTTAAAAAATGGCCAATACAGCACTCTTTCAAGAAAAAGATTTCAGGCCCCCCCACTGAGGAAGGTATTTTTTCTTAATTTCTTTTTTATTACTTATAATTTTTTTAAAATGTCAGAAAAAGGCTGGGCTCAGTGGCTCACGCCTGTAACCTCGGTACTTTGGGAGGCCGAGGTGGGAGGATCAACTGAGGCCAGGAGTTTGACACCAGTCTGATCAAAATGGTGAAACCCTGTCTCTACTAAAAATACAAAATTTAGCCTGCTGTGGCGGCGCATGCCTGTAATCCCAGCTGCTTGGGAGGCTGAGGCAGGAGAATTGCTTGAGTCTGGGAGGCGGAGGCTGCAGTGAGCCGAGATCACGCCATTGCACTCCAGCCTGGGCGACAAAAGCCAAACTCCATCTCAAAAAAAAAAAAAAAAAAAAAAAGACAAGAAAGAAGGGAAGCAGAGAAGGGAAGGAGGTAGAGAGAGACAGGTGAGGGGAAGGAAGGGAGAGAGAGAGAATCACAGAGATCACAGAGTAAGTCCTCCTAATTTATTTGATATAAGTAATGTGTGTTTTTGTTGAAAAATGAGAAAATAGAAGCGAAAAAAGGTGGCAATCACTCAGGGATCTGATTTTACTGTGTTTAAATGTAGATTTTTTCTAGTGCAAGTAAATATGAGTAATTAAACAAATGGTATCATACTTCTGTAACTTTATCCAAAATAAATGATGAGATTGTGGATATCTTTCCACGTGACTAGAGACATGCCTGCCACACTGTATGTGAACCTGATTTCTTATGGCAACCTATTGAGCTAAGTGCCTCTTATCATCATCCCTGTGTGATACATGAAGAGGCTGAGGCTAAGAGAGGTTAAGAAACTTGTCCAACATCACCCAGCAAGTAAGTGGCAGAGCTGGGGCTTGGATTCAACTCTGACTTAATACAAAGCACATACATTTAGCTATTATATTTATTTCCAACCAAAAAGAAATTGGCATTTCTGTACTTGTACTAAGAACTGGTTGGGTGCGGTGGCTCACACCTGTAATCCTAGCACTTTGGGAGGCAAAGGCAAGAGGATCACTTGAGCCCAGGAGTCCGAGACCAGCCTGGGAAGTAAGACCCCTTCTCTACAAAAAAAAAAAAAAAAAAAATAGCTGAGCATAGTGGCAGGCACCTGTGGTCCTAGGTACTTGGAAGGCTGAGGTGGGAGGATTGCTTGTGCCCAGGAGGTTGAGGCTGCAGTGAGCTATGATGGCACCACTGCCCTCCAGCCTGGGCGACAGAGTGAGACCCTGTCTCACAAAACAAGAAAAAGGAGAAATGGATCAATGTTTTTGGATTATGCAGATTGCTTTCAGCTATTTAATTAGTATTTGGAGGTATTTAGCTACATGAAGAGAAGGAAGTATGTTAGAGATTTGGTAGCGAGAACAAAGAAAGCAGCCCAGCTGGCTTAAGCAAAGCGGGGTGGGTGGGAGCCATGGTGAGGGTGCAGGAAGCCAGCCTCCAGGACTGGCCTGAGCACCGCTCCCCACTGCTGCTTTCTCTTGGCACATCTGCTCTGTTCCTCCCTTTGTGCAGGTGGTTTCCTGGGCTCCTCCGGCCTCCCTTAGGGAACGGGAACCCTTCAGTTCCAAATTCACGTCCAGGTCCAGTCATACACAGAGCTCAGCCGTCTCTCAGTTTTAGTTGATGATTCCAGGAATAAGAAAATCTAGCTGGAATCAAGATTCTGTCCCTGGTCCAGTAAGCAATGGCTGGGGAAGGGGATTCCCTAGCATAATGTGGCCGACGGGAGTTTGGTCTCACAGATAGAAGGAGGAGAAGAGAAAAGCTCCCAAAGAAGAGGGTCACTGGCCTGTGGGTGGGCAGGCACTCCAACAGATAACCCTCAAAATAATAGGTGGAACAGAAAGTTCAGCAATCCAAAGCCAAGAGACAACACAACCTACCCACCCCACACACTGCTGGATTCCTCTTCATCTGTACTGGGATGAGGGGGGTCCGTGAAGTCTTTGGTGGATGCATAGACATTAAAACACAATAGACTTCAGTCTGCTCAGGGCATCTGCACATATCATGAGACGAAAGGTTTGAAGGGCTAGAATTGGTGCCTGTATTCAATGGCTGAGGCTGCCGTAACAAAGCACTACAGACTGAGCGCGCTAACAACAGAAATGTATTGTCTCAGTTCTGGAGGCTGGAAGTCCGAGATGGAGGTGTCAGCAGAGTTGGTTTCCTTTGAGGCCTCTCTCCTTGACTTGCAGGTGGCCTTTTTCATCTTCACAGGACATTCTTCTTCTCTGGATGACTGTCTCCAAATTTCCCCTTTTTATAAGGACACAGGACGTATTGGATTAAAGCCCACTCTAAATTAGACCAACTTCATTTTAACTCCACTATGCCTGTAAAAACCCTAACACCGAATAAGGTCACACTCTGAGATACAGGGGATTGGGATTTCAACATGTGAACTTGAAGGGAGCACAATTCAACCCATAACAGTTCCCCTCTGAGTCCCCCTCCAAATTAAGTGGAGGCAAGTGGACCAGATAACACAAAGCAAGGGTAGTATCCCCATTGGCATCACACTCAGAGTGAGCCCCAAATCTGTTCCTGAATGCTCCATGAGTGTCAGGGAGCTAAAGTCAACCCAGCTCAGTGTCTCTATTTTGGAAGGGATGAAATAGATGCACCACAACTACGTGTTCAGTGACTGAGTGAAAAAGGCCAGCAACTTCTCAGAGGCTCCAGGAGCCACGGCGCAGAAACTAGGATCAAAGTTGGGTCTTCTTGGCAGAACAGGCCCTCAAGTCTCCACCTGGAAAATCTTTCTCTCCTCTGAAAGTGGTAGGAAAACAGGCTAAGCATGAGCCCTTCCAAAACTCTGTGTGTGTGTTCGTGTATGCATGTGCAGGTGCATGTGTGTGTTCATGTATGCGTGTGCAGGTGCATGTGTGTGTTCATGTATGCATGTGCAGGTGCATGTGTGTGTTCATGTATGCGTGTGCAGGTGCATGTGTGTGTTCATGTATGCGTGTGCAGGTGCATGTGTGTGATCCTTTTACCTTTGAGTCTTCTTGTGAGATTTCAATACCCTTATTATTCTCAGGTAAGGCAGGTGCCTGCAAACAAAGATGCTGATTTTTGAAACTATCTCTGGTATGGGTTTTAGGAGCCTGGTTTCGAAGTCAAAGTGAGCATACACACACTCTGGCGTCTCTGAGTTCAGCCTCTTTAATATGAGAGTCATAGGGTAGAAAGGAAGTTCCAAGAATAGTGATAATTCCAGATATTCTTCTGCTTCGTTAAGATCAACAGATGTAATGACTCATATGTCTCAGACTGTGTTCAGGGAATAAGAAAAAATCTGAAAGAACCAGAATTAAGCAACCTTGGTATGACGGTCTCAACTTCTCTAATGCAAAATGACAGATGTCACTTTTGTTTAAGTCACTTTTCCATATGGTCCCATGAACTTCCGATATGAGTAGAAGAAAAAGGTGTCCTCTTAGGAATGACAACTGATTTTGATTATGTATTTGAAGGGGCTGAAATGATATTGCAATGAGAAAAGAAATGGGTAAAAATGTAAACAAATGATTCATCATGTTGGAAATCGGCACGTGGCTCAGCCCTTCTTACAATGTGTGTGCAGATCATTTTCCACAGACAGGGATTAAAAAACACTTTGTGTCTTTAGAGAAAACAAAAGTAATACCGCCGCTCTGTCTAGCTTGGGTTTCCAAAGAACAAAATCTTGAGCATTTCCTGTGAGCCCAGACTCCCGAGCAGAAACAACCTCATCTCCGATTTTTGCAGGGTTGATGTTGGAGGAAGTAACACAGCGTTGTGCATGATAATTATGAGAGGACTTGGTGGTTTTCCGCCATGAAAAGGTGGGTATAAACATGGTGATCTTGCGGGCTTTAGACACAAAACATTAAGGGCAGGCGCGGTGGTTCACGCCTTTAATCCCAGCACTTTGGGAGGCTGAGGCAGGTGGAGCACAAGGTCAGGAGATCAAGACCATCCTGGCCAAGATGGTGAAACCCCATCTCTACTGAAAATACAAAAACTAGCCGGGAGTGGCGGCACGTAGTCCCAGCTACTTGGGAGGTTGAGGCAGGAGAATTGCCTGAACCCAGGAGGCAAAAGCTGTAGTGAGCCGAGATCGTACCACTGCCCGCCAGCCTGGGTAACAGAGTCAGACTCCGTCTCAAAACAAAACAAAACAAAACAAAACAAAACAAAACCCAAAAAATGTTAACTACTTGTTGGACTTTTTGTTGGATGAGCTAGTCTTAGTGAAGCCTAGTTTCCTTCCCCTTTTTTGCCCACAAACTTTTCTCCTTTTGAAAGACTTTGTCTCTGAATATTCCCTTGACAGATAAAATAAATGTTATGATCTGAATAGTCATACTTCTTCCAAATTCATATGCTGAAGCCTGAATCCCTAAGGGGATGGTATGAGGAGGTGAGGCCTTTGGGAGGTAATTAGGTCATGAAAGTAGAGCCTTCATGATGTGATTAGTGGCTTTCTAGAAGAAGAAGCAGGCCAGGTGCAGTGGTTTAACTTCTTGGTCTGCCTCTCCATCTGCTCAGACATCTCCAACCAGCTACCGTCGCTGTCCTGGTTGAGCAGAAGAACATAAACCGGGCCGGGTGTGGTGGCTCATGCCTGTAATCCCAGCACTTTGGGAGGCTAAGGCAGGAGTTATTGCTTGAGATCAAGAATTCAAGACCAGTCTTGGCAACATAGTGAGACCCTGTCTCCCCAAATAGTTTTTTTTTTTTTGAGACGGAGTCTCGCTCTGTAGCCCAGGTTGGAGTGCAGCGGCGCAATCTCCACTCACTGCAAGCTCCGCCTCCCGGGTTCATGCCATTCTCCTGCCTCAGCCTCCCATGTAGCTGGGACTACAGGCGCCCACCACCGCACCCGGCTAATTTTTGTATTTTTAGTAGAGACAGGGTTTCACCGTGTTAGCCAGGATGGTCTCGATCTCCTGACCTCGTGTTCCACCCGTCTCAGCCTCCCAAAGTGCTGGGATTACAGGCGTGAGCCACCGCGACTGGCCCCAAATAGTTTTTTAAAAATAGTTGGGTGTGGTGGTGTACACCTGTAGTTCCAGCTACTTGGGAAGCTGAGGTGGGAGGATCACTGGAACTCAGGTGTTTGAGGCTGCAGTGGGCTATGTTTGTACCACTTCAGCCTGGGCCACAGAGTAAGACCCCAAATCGAAATAAATAAAAAAGAAGAAATGAGAGAGCTTGCTCTCTCTCTCTCTCTCTCTCCACCATGGAGGATACAATGAGAAGATGGCCATCTGCAAGCCAAGAATCGACCCTCACCAGACACCAGATCTGCCCGTGCCTTGATCTCGGCCTCCAGAACTGTGAGACATAAATATCTGTTGTTTGGAGCTGCCCAATTTGTTGGTTTTCTTATGGAAGCCTGAATAGATGAAGACAACTACCATTCCTGTTTCTCCAGAGATCTCTTTAAAGAAGGAATTCCTCCTCACCCCTAAAACTTGCTGTTACATTCCAGGACAGAGCTATTTTCAACTAAATGTGTAACAAATACCCATTTGTGACTGTACAATAGGAGGTCATGTTCATGACCTAGCTGCAATGCCTCTTTTTTTTTTTTTCGAGACGGAGTTTCACTCTTGTTGCCCAGGCTGGAGTGCAATGACGCCATCTCGACTCACCACAACCTCCGCCTCCCGGGTTCAAGCAATTTTTCCTGCCTCAGCCTCCTGGGTAGCTGGGATTACAGGCATGCACCACCATGCCCAGCTAATTTTGTATTTTTCAGTAGAGACGGGGTTCCTCCATGTTAGTCAGGTTGGTCTCGAACTCCTGACCTCAGGTGACCTGCCCGCCCCGGCCTCCCAAAGTGTTGGGATTATAGGCAGGAGCCACTGTTTCTGGCCTGCAATGCCTTTTTTATGAGCTGCAGGATGTTGTACTGTAGGGTTCATGATTATTTCTTATAAAATTATCGTATGTCTTTTTTCATAAGGTGCAAATCCTCGCAAGAGGCTGCAATCCTTTTTTTTCTTTGTTTATTTATTTATACATTGTCTCATTCCAGGAAGGATTTATGATAGTTTATATAAGATTATAGAAGATAAAATAAGAATAAGTGAAGAAACTGGGATATAGAGATTGGAAAGCTAAGATGCATCTAGAAGTGGATTAGTAGTACACAGGCAGGTACAGAGTGAACCATAAATTTGGTTCTGAGATTATTAACAGCTATGCTGAGAGGGACATACAAGCAGGTTTGTGACTGATTTATCTTTGTGTGTGTGTGTGTGTGTGTGTGTGTGTGTGTGTGTGTGTGTATGTGATCGAGTTTCACTCCTGTTGCCTGGGCTGGAGTGCAATGGCGCGATCTCAGCTCACCGCAACCTCCGCCTCCCGTATTCAAGCGACTCCCCTGCCTCAGCCTTCCGAATAGCTGGGATTATAGCACCTGCCACAGGCCTGGCTAATTTTTGTATTTTTAATAGAGACAGAGTTTTGCCATGTCAGTCAGACTGGTCTTGAACTCCTGACTTCAGGTGATCCACCTGCCTTGGCCTCCCAAAGTGCTAAGATTTCAGGCATGAGCCACCGCTCCCGGCCAATCATGACTTTCTATTCTGATGCTTAGACATTTTGGGAGCCTTACTGACCCTGGAAGACTGTCCTCCCAGGGTTGGCCAGTTTCCAAAGACAGTAAAGGGCTAGGACTCTCAGCATGCCCTTCAGAAGCAAGCCAACTACTCCAGAGCCCACAGCCCCAGCCACCTTCTCTGTGGGGCTGTCATCCTCCGGACCACTATCCCTTACCCAAATCACCGCAGGGCTGGCTACCAGACAACCGAGGACAGTTTCTATGTCCCAGAGTCTGCTGAAATAAGATACCAGCTAAGCCCAAGCCTGCATGTGTTGCCTTTCCTTCCCTAGATACCACAATCAAGGCTCTTCCCCATCATTCTCTCCTGCTTCTGCCTCCTGACCCACGCTGGTGCTTCCCCAGTGGCCCTGCATCCTGCGCCCTGCCTCCTGTTTCTAGGGACCTGTGCATATGAACTGCTTCCTTCCTGACAGTCATTTCTGTTCCTGTTTTTCTTACCATCCCTGAGTAAGACAATCCAGGTACAGTTTACAATAATTCATGGTGTCCAATGAGAAAAAGAAGCCAATTGCTTAGAAGTACAATGGTTCATAAAACTGAGGCCAGACGTCACTGCCTCCTGTGAGCCCTCTTAAAGAAAGTGTCATGAAGTAAGCAAAGTCCTCAAAGCCACATCCATAGTGGAGCCCCTCTGGACCCATTAGAATGCTTCCTCAGCAAGGAATAGAAAACTGACTAAAAGGGACCTAAAGGTGAAAGTTCAGAGGTAGAGTGGTTCCAGGGAATTTACAGCTCCAGCAGAGCTTGGCTTGTTTAGGATTTTTTTTTTTTTTTTTTTTTTTTTTTTTTTGAGATGGAGTCTCGCTCTGTCGCCCAAACTGGAGTGCAGTGGCCGGATCTCAGCTCACTGCAAGCTCCACCTTTCGGGTTCATGCCATTCTCCTGCCTCAGCCTCCCGAGTAGCTGGGACTACAGGTGCCCGCCACCTCGCCCGGCTAGTTTTTTGTATTTTTTAGTAGAGACGGGATTTCACCGGGTTAGCCAGGATGGTCTCGATCTCCTGACCTTGTGATCTGCCCGTCTCGGCCTCCCAAAGTGCTGGGATTACAGGCTTGAGCCACCGCGCCCGGCCGATTTTTTGGTTTTTTATTTGTTTGTTTGTTTTTGCTTCACCCCTGAGCACTTTCTGAGACCTAATAGATCTGTTTAACTCAATGTTATGGGAAAATACTCCCTCTGTCCTCTAGGCTGGAGGGCAGTGACACCATAATAGCTCATTATAACCTCGAACCCCTGGGCTCAAGTGATCCTCTTGCCTCAGCCTCCAGAGTAGAAGGATTGGGAGGCAGGGGATGAAGCAGGCAGGCAGAGGTGGACTGAGGCCAGCACCTGCTCCCTAAACCTGCAGCATTGCCTGAGTCTCCCAGAGTCTCCACACATCCCCAGGGCACAGCAGGGTGAGGATGGGGGAATAGCTGAATTGAAATCCTGAAACAACTCCATCGTTAATCACTTAATGGAGTTGGTATGGAAATAACACGATTATTTGCTCTTGGTAGAAAATAGGGGGCTCAAAACAAAAGTAAAACTTGATTACAGAAAAATCCGGGGCCGGGCGCGGTGGCTCAAGCCTGTAATCCCAGCACTTTGGGAGGCTGAGACGGGCGATCACAAGGTCAGGAGATCGAGACCATCCTGGCTAACACGGTGAAACCCCGTCTCTACTAAAAAGTACAAAAAAAAAAAAAAAAAAAAAAAAAAAAAAAAGCCGGGCGAGGTGGCGGGCACCTGTAGTCCCAGCTACTCCGAAGGCTGAGACAGGAGAATGGCGTAAACCTGGGAGGCGGAGCTTGCAGTGAGCTGAGATCCGGCCACTGCACTCCAGCCTGGGCAACACAGAGAGACTCTGTCTCAAAAAGAAAAAGAAAAAAAAAGAAAAATCTGGTTTGGTTTTTGCATGGTTGAGCTCTCAGGTTCCAGGTAAGCTCGGTGCACAGTATTTTGGCATTTGCTGTGCAAGCAGTTGTCTTGTGCTCACTAATACCCAGTTCTATAGCTGTAGACAGGACTCAGGATGAGCCTCAAACTTTCTCTTTTGTTCTATAGGAAAATAGTTTGTCTATATTTCTTCATTTTTTGACAATGGGCATTATTGCTGTGGCATTTATTTAGTAAGTAAACACTCCTGAGGCACTGTTCTAGTCAGTGGGCACAGGTGAGTGAATAAGGCGGAAAGTGTGCACCCTCATTGAATCCTCACACGCGCATGAGAAACAGTATTTTAATCCCAGCTCAACCATTTACGAGCCGTAGAACCTTCGGCCAATTATCAAATCCCTCCGTGTCTTGGTTTCCTCATTTGCCAAATAGGAAATGGTAATAATCAAAATTTGTTGTTTAGAGTAAGTGAGTTACTATCATAACAGTATCTGTTCTGTAGTAAGGAGGAATGAATGCTAGCTATTATAATGTGTAATCTTATGGCCGGGGTAAATTTATTTGTGTTTTATTGGAAAAGTGTCAGATGATTAGGGATATTGTAATCCCTAATGGCATGGTACATCAGTTTGGATTAGATGCGGCTGTGAGTAAGAGACACTGTTAGTGACAAGATATAAATGTATTTCTCCTTCCTATAAAAGTCTGGCAGTAGGTAGTCCAGGGCCAGAATTGTGAGTCTACTCCACAAAGTCCTCAGACACCCAGGTTTCTTCTATGTTGCTGTCCATGATCTCAATTCATATGGTTGCCTCCTGGTCCAATATGGTTGCACAGGTCCAGTCATCACACAAACATTCCAGCCACAAGGAAGGAGGAAGGGAAAGGACATGAGCGGCTGTCTTTATGGAAAACTTTTGGAAGCTGCCATGGGATACTGCCACTTACATCTCATTAGTCAGAACTTGGTCATATGACCGTATGTTACTTCAAAGGCGACGAAGAAAAGTAATTTTTATTTTGGGGGTGCATATGCTCAAATAAAAAGTGGGGGTTCAATGAAGATGGAAAAAAGGAGGATGGTTTTGGATGGCAACTAGCAATCTCTGATGAACACAGTAGTTTAGGTATATTTTATGTATGTCCATGTACTTAAAAAAACACTTATTGAGACCAGCCCTGGGCAACATAGTGAAACCCCATCTCTACAGAAAATACAAAAATTAGCGGCCAGGTGCGGTGGCTCATGCCTGTAATCCCAGCACTTTGGGAGGCCAAAGCGGGTGGATCACCTGAGGTCAGGAGTTCGAGACCAGCCTGGCCAACACGGTGAAACCCTGTCTCTACTAAAAATACAAAAAAATTAGCCGGGCATGGTGGCAGGTGCCTATAATCCCAGCTTCTCAGGAGGCTGAGGCAGGAGAATCGCTTGTACCCAGGAGGCAGAGGTTGCCGTGAGCGGAGATTGCACCCCTGTACTCCAGCCTGGGCAAGAAGAGCGAAACTCCGTCTCTAAAATAAAATAAAATAAAATAAAATAAAATAAAATAAAATAATTAGCCGGGCGTGGTGGAATGTGCCTGTAGTTCCAGCTACTCAGGAGGTTGAGAAGTGGGAGGATCACTTGAGCCCAGAAGGTCAAGGCTGCAGTGAGCTGTGATGGTGCCACTGCACTCCAGTCAGGGCAACAGAATAAGACCCTGTCTCAAAAAACAAACTTATTGAGCATCTAGGCAAGGTGGGTCTTAGAGGTTCCCTTCTGGGCAGTCTTTCGTTCAGTCTCTCATGAATGATTGAGGCAACATTTCCCATCTGATTTGCTTTTGCAGACAAATTTATTTGTTTTTTCTTTTTGGGGACGTCATGCTAATCTTCTCCGTATCGTTCCAATTTTAGTACATGTGCTGCCAAAGTGAGCATTCCGAGACAGATTTCTTAAAAAAAATTTTCCACTAGCGATGTTGTCTGATGCTGAACTCTGAGGGTAAATCATTCCGTTTTACTTGCCTGATACTTTGATTTTTGCTGGGGAGTCATCCTTAGCCTATAATTACCCCTAGGCCTCGAGTGAAAATAATGGACCAATATTAAATTTCAGCCAGATGCAGTGGCTCATGCCTATAATCCCAGCACTTTGGGAGGCCAAAGGGAGTGGATCACTTGAGCCCATGAGTTCAAGACCAGCCTGGGCAACATGGCGAAAGCCCATCTCTACAAAAAATGCAAAAATTAGCTGGGTGTGGTGCTGCCTGCCTGTGGTCCCAGCTACTTGGGAAACTGAGTGGGGAGGATCACCTGAGCCTGGGAGGTCGAGGCTCCTGTGAGTTGTGATCACACCCCTGCACTCGAGCCTGGGTGAGAGTGAGACCCTGTCTAAAAAAATATATGTATAATATATATAATATATAATATATATAAAATATATAATATACATATAAAAATTTAATATATATATATTCTACTAAAAATACAAAACAATTAGCTGGGCATGGTGGCAGGTGCCTATAATCCCAGCCTCTCAGGAGGCTGAGGCAGGAGAATCACTTGTACCCGGGAGGCAGAGGTTGCTGTGAGTGGAGATTGCACCCCTGTACTCCAGCCTGGGCAAGAAGAGCGAAACTCTGTCTCTAAAACAAAATAAAATAAAACAAAATAAAATAAAATAATTAGCCGGGCGTAATATCCCTTCCTTATTCACATGCTGAGGGAGGCAGTGGCTTCCCAGGGCTCCCCTTGCTAGTGCTAGGGGCGTGTGGCCCCATCAAAACCCCTCTGCCTCTTGACACCAGGGGAAGGGTCAGCATTCAGGCCGAGGCCAGTAGGCCTCAGTCACGAGGCACCAGGCTGCGCTCAGGGAGGTTGCAACTGACGCTTGATTCTCCCTTAATCCCCCAGTGACCTGTCCCAGTTCCACAGGTACACATTTCTGAGCCCTGCTTGAGGCAAAACTCCGCTTTGAACTTGTATCCTTTTGCTCTCTGAGCATTTCCTCCTCCTCCCTCCAGCCGCCCACCCCACTGTCTGCCCCACTGCACATGCCAACCTGTCACTGTTCCCATCCCTGGGGATGGGGAGGAATTCCATGTCCTCTGGCCAGGTCTAGGTGCCCTGAATAGCTGGATTGCATGTAGTCTGTTGCCCTAATAGTAAACAATCCAAAGTGATTAATAGTAATAATAAACCATCTGCTAATGATTGAGCCTGTGTCTGATGGGTTAAGATGGTCCCTCGATTGATGCCATTCTGACTTGCATTCTAACTTTTTCAGGGTGGGCCAGAAGGGCTGGAGTTAACCTGGCACTGGCGCCCCTGGACAGGCTGTCACAGAGGGGCACTCCAGCCTGGGTGACAGAGTGAGACTCTCTTCTAAAAAAATTTTTAAAAAGCAAATATATGACCTGTTCTTAGAAAAACAACAGTTTTATAGTTACCCATGCTCCCAGTTAAAATATAACTCTATATTTAGAGTAAAAATATAACTCTAATGTAATTCAAATAAAAATACCAACATTAATTCCTTTTGGGGGGAAAAAAAACCCACTCTGGTTTGAACCATCCTTTAATGCATGGGGCAAGGAGGGACCTAATACATGTGGGGGGAGAGATAGTGTCTATTTTGATCCAGAATGCGGTGGCAAAAGTGCTGCCTGATATGCTAGAAGCTCTTTTCCTCCACCTGCTGCTTACTGTGTGTGTCAGCCCAGTGAGGGTGGTGTTTCCTGATGACTGGGCCTCAGGCCGCCTCATCGGAGTCCCCTGGGGGGGGGATGGGAACATGCAGATTCCAGGGCTCCCACCCAGTCAGCAGCTAGGGCAGGACACCTGGACCCTGAAGATTATCTAAGCCCTGGATGATCCTCAAGTGGATGAATGTTGGTGAATGTTTGCTCCAGGGAACAGAAGTGTCCCATCCCCAGCAGAGCCTAGGTTGCTAAGGTCCCTGGGCTTGTACTGCTGCTATAACCCCAGGTCTTGGCCTCCTGACTCCTGGAACTGAGAGATGTGCTTCCCAGGATGGCTCTGACAATTAGCACTTCAGATCTTGGGATAGGGAAGGCCTACAGGGAATGCTGCCTTAAGGAAAAAACAACTCAGAAGGGCCTGATGCAGGGACAAGATGGGGAGGGCCCTTCATGAACGTCGCTTGCACCTCCAGTATTCGTCAAAGAGCAGTTACTCATGCGGGACGCAGGTGGCAAGGTGGTGGCCCCTGCAGAGCTGGCAGGCAGGACCCTGGATGCTAACCCAGGATGCAGCATTGATGTCCTCTGAGGTGGCGGGTGGCAAAGTCTCCCAACAAATCCACCTTCAACACTGCAAAGAAATGCGTTTTGGCACGGCAGGCTCTGCTCCCACCTAGCCCCTGGCAGGGCTTTGTCTTGTGACGCCCCTACGCCCCTACGGTGTACACACACTCTATCCTGTGCTTGTAAAATGTGGGTGACATGTCATATACAGATCTAATCACAGGCCCCCCAGAGAATCATCGAGCAGATGATGTGGTCCCCTTGACATTCACACCTGGTGGCTGCTGAAACCCTAGAAAGAGAGTGCAATTAGCAAACAAACCACCTTGGCTTCATATATTCGTTTCTCTTGCCAAGTGAGAAATTTCACCCTTCAAGAAAGATTTTTCTTCCATGAAGGTTGTGTTTTTCTGCCTGCTCAGTGTGAGACTTTACAGATGGTTCCTACTTTAATTTTAAAGTAGATGATAGTAACAACCCCAATATGACCGCTGCCGCCAACAGCTACTAAGATGCCCTGCATGGGTAGAAGGACTCACACTTTGCAAAGCACTCTTCTGTAACGCAAAATCTATAGAGACAGGGAGCAACCAGATCTGCTCCCTCCCCTCATTCCTTCTGCAAATTTGCATTGCGTGCCTACTATGTGCAAGTGGGCTTTGCAGAGAGAAGAAATCCAGCTCCTGGTACCAAGCCAGACACAGCATGTTGGCAGGACAGAAGCAAACAAACAACGCACGCCACTGTGATGAGGGCAAGGAGAGAGGTGCGTGTGGACAGAGGGAGACTTCCGGAAAGGGGAACGGCCTCCAGAGAGCCCTGGACATGGATCAGTAGCTTAACAGGGAAACATACTAAGGATAGAAGGTTTCTCACCCAGAGATCTGTGGATGAGCAACACAGCATTGCTGGAGCTTAGGCTGAGCGTGGGCTGGAGGAGATGGGGATAGAAAGGCAGGCAGAGGCCAGAGCAGGAAAGGTTTTTGTATCCTGCCAAGGGGTTTGGCTTTCCCTCTGCAGGAGCTGCCTAAGACCTTAAGCAATGGGGCACCTTAAGTAAGGTTGCTGAGGAAGATGCTGGAGGAGGCGTGTGCAAGCCTCATGCACAGCTGACAGCCAGAAAGAAAGACCTGGCAGATGAATTCGTTCTGCACTTGATCCAGTAGAGGGAAGTTTGCAGACTTAAGTGTCCGTTACAGATCAGTTTGCCCATTACCCTTCAGGCTGTGTTTCAAGAAAGATATCAGTGTCCTGGATAGATCTACTTCATGAAGACATCCCTCAAGCCTGAGACAGAGGTGGCAGGACTGACAGAACCAGCCACCAAATTCATCTTCAAACAATCAATGGGGAAAACACTTGCCACAATCTGAGAGACAGTTAATATATTCCTACCTGAAGAAAACATAAAATTAACCTTAAAAAGACCCAAATAGAAAAGCAAGCACATATGTAAGCAAGGACATATGTAAACAAATAAGAGCTTAAGGTAAATAATATATAGAAGCCCTGGGAACATAAAATAAGAAATCTCTAAATCAATACACATGAAGAATATTTAACACTAGGAGTGACCGAGGTAGTGATCATCTAAGCAGCTTAATCAGTCCTTTCACAAATCAGATTGACAGACTAAGAACCAAACACAGACCTCTGAGATGTGCTGGGGAGCTGCAGTGAGGTGGGCCCTCCCCCACACTGCTGGGGGTATGGAAATTGGAAACGTTTCTAGAAAGCGATTTGGAAAATGAAAGCCAAAAGCCATAAAAATGTCTTATTCTGTGTTCTTACTTTCAGAAATCTATCTGAAGGGAATAATAAATGAGGCAGCAAAGATGTGAATCTGAAGACAATGAGCGTCGTGCTGTTTATGCTAATCCTGAACTGAGCAGGAAGTGATGGGTCATGTAAGGATACAGCCTAGCATGACAGTTTATGGCCTGTGGTCTATGATGTACTGCTGTGTGGCCACTAGAGGCATATACTCAAAGGTTTTGAAGTGATATACGAAAATGACTGTGACGCCATATTCTATAAAAAAGCAGCATATTACATCATAAAATCAGCATGCTCCCAATTTTATTTTTTAAAATGTGTATAAGCTAGGTGCAGTAGCTCATGCCTGTAATTCCAGCACTTTGGGAGGCTGAGAGCAGAGGATCTCTTGAGCCCAAGAGTTTCAGACCAGCCTGGGCAACATAGCAAGATCACATCTCTACAAAAATCAAAAATTAAAAAATTAGGCAGGTGTGGTGGTACAGGCCTGTAATCCTAGTTAGAGGCTGAGGCAGGAGGATCACTTGAGCCCAGGGTTTCGAGGCTGCAGTGAGCTATGATTGCATCACTGCACTCCAGCCCGGGGGACAGAGCAAAATCCCTGTGTATCTTAAAATATATAAATTAAAATTTAAAAATAAAAAATAGGTCGGGCACAGTGGCTCATGCCTCTAATCCCAGCACTTTGGGAAGCCAAGGCGGGCAGATCACCTGAGGTCAGGAGTTCAAAACCAGTCTGGCCAACATGGTGAAACCCTGTCTTTACTAAAGATACAAAAATTAGCCAACTGTGGTGGCCAGCACCCATAATCCCAGTTACTCAGGAGGCTGAGGCAGGAGAATCGCTTGAACCCAGGAGGCAGAGGTTGTAGTGAGCAGAGATCTCACCATTGCACTCGAGCCTGGGTGATAGAGTGAGGCTCTGTCTCAAAAATAAATAAATGAATAGATAGATAAATAAATAAATAAATAAAAATAAATAAAAAATAAAATGTGTATGAAATAAACTTAAATAAATACTAGAAGCACATGTCTCCACGTGGGGAGGTTATGAGTGTTTTCTTTTAAAGGAATATTTCTATTTCTCTACATTTTGCCAGTTTTCTTTTTCTCCCAGGTTCAAGCTATTCTTTTGCCTCAGTCTCTTAAGTAGCTGGGATTACAGGCATGCGCCCCCACACCCAGCTAATTGTGTATTTTTAGTAGAGATGGGGTTCCTCCATGTTGGTCAGGCTGGTCTCAAACTCCTAACCTTAGGTGATCCACCCGCCGTGGCCTACCAAAGTGCTGGGATTACAGGCATGAGCCACCGCGCCCGGCCTTTGCCAGTTTTCTACAATAAATATGATCTCTCTAATAATTATTTTTAAAAATTTAACCTAAAATGCATGTTTACCACACTCAAGTGGCCCTGGTGACTCCCTGACACCAACAGCAAGTTGGTGCCACCTTCAGCTGCAGTTGGGCCAGATGGAGTGTCGTGGGCTCTTTGGTCGGCCAGGCCGGGGAGAGGGTTCTGTTTGGGCTGCCTCATCTGCCCCTGCAGAGGGCCTGCGCAGAGGTGGCTACTCAGCGCTCCCCCATGGGTGAGGGAGAGACTACCCTTCTCCCTGCAGGGGAGGCGAGGGCTTGGGTGCAATTATACCGCGTGGGGCAGGTTCTCTGGGCCCTCTTGCTTCCTTTTCTGTACCCATCCCTTACTCCCTGCACCCTCTTCTACCCCACAGGCTGGCTTCCAGGGCCTTCATGATGCCACCTGGCTAATAAGCACCCTCCTGCGTGTGCACCTGTGCCACCTGTGCCCCAGTGAGTCGGTCTTAATTTCTAATCACAGAGAAAAGGGAGCGGATTATACTCGCTCTGGATAAGACATAAATGATGGCCGGGCGCGGTGGCTCAAACCTGTAATCCCAGCACTTTGGGAGGCCGAGACGGGCGGATCACGAGGTCAGGAGATCGAGACCATCCTGGCTAACACGGTGAAACCCCGTCTCTACCAAAAAATACAAAAAAACTAGCCGGGCGAGGTGGCGGGCGCCTGTAGTCCCAGCTACTCGGGAGGCTGAGGCAGGAGAATGGCGTAAACCCGGGAGGCGGAGCTTGCAGTGAGCTGAGATCCGGCCACTGCACTTCAGCCCGGGCGACAGAGTGAGACTCCATCTCAAAAAAAAAAAAAAAAAAAAAAAGACATAAATGATAAATTGACTGACTTACTAAGCCAGGGATTCCTTGTATTTTAGAGTGTTTCCCAAAACCCACGAAGGTCATGGTCTTAGTCCGTATAGGTGACTATAACAAAATACCACAGACTAAGTTGTTTATAAACAACAGAAATGGATTGTTGACAGTTCTGGAAGCTGGGAAGTCCAAGATCAAGGTACCAGCAGATGTGGCGTCTGGTGAGCACTTCTCTGCTTTACAGATGGCGCCTCCTTGTTGAGTTCTTACACAGCAGAAGGGGTGGACAGGCTCCCTCGGGCCTGCTTCATAAGGGCACTGATCCCATTCATGAGGGCAGAGGCCTATTCATGAGGGCAGAGCCCACTTCCCAAAAACCCTGGCTCTCAATCAACCACATTGCGGATTCGATTTCAACATATGAATTTTGCGGGGACACAAATGCTCAGACCAGAGAATCATCTTTATGGAAACATTTTAGGCCATGGGACGGGCCGATGAGAGCTATTTTGGAGCTCAGGCTGTGGGACACTAGCTCATCACTCACCACAGAGGACTGGAGGGAGGTTTCTCCTTACCTTTCTGCCCTGCAGCAGAGGCAGGGGAGGCTGATGTCAGAGTGGACTCCTTACCTTTCTGAAGGGGTTAGGGAGTAGCTCTGAAAGCCTGACCAGGTAGGATAGTTTGAATATTTGACCCTCCAAATCTCATGTTGAAATTTGATTTCCAGTGTTTGAGATGGGCCTGGTGGGAGGTGTTTTGGTCATGGGAGCGGATCCATCAGGAGTGGCTTGCTGCCTTTCTCACAGTAATGAGTAAGTTCTCACTCTTAGTAAAAGAGCCTGGCACCTCCTCTTTCTCTCTCTGTCTTTTTTTTTTTTGAGACAGAGTCTCACTCTGTCACACAGGCTGGAGTGCAGTGGCATGATCTCAGCTCACTGCAACCTCGGCCTTCCAAGTTCAAGCTATTCTCCTGCCTCAGCCTCCCAAATAGCTGGGATTACAGGGGTGCGCCACCACACCCAGCTAATTTTTGTATTTTTAGTAGAGATGGTGTTTCACCATGTTGGTCAGGCTGGTGTTGAACTCCTGACCACAAGTGATCTGCCTGCCTCAGCCTCCCAAAGTGCTGGGATTACAGTCGTGAGCCACCGTGCCTGGCCTTTCTCTATCTTCCTTTCTTGACGTGTTATCTCTGCACATGCTGGCTCTCCTTCCCCTTCTACCATGAGTGGAGGCTCCCTGAAGCCCTCACCAGAAGCAGATACATTGACTGACTTTACTAAGCCAGGGATTCCTTGCTTAGTGCCATGCTTCTTGTACAGCTTGCAGAGCCGTGAGCCAGATAAGCTTCTTTTCTTTATAAACTACCCAACATCAGGCATTCCTTTACATCAGCAGCACAAACAGGCCAAGATACCCAGTGACCCTGGGATGCTGTTGGGATTAGCCCTGGACCGCCCTGAGAAGTTGACTCTTGTAGGGTGCCCTTGGGTTTACATTAACAGTCATGAGGTGTCTGCCGAGCGCCAGCATTGTCACAGGCATTAGTAGTACCTATGGGCAGCTGTCTTTTCTGTTTTGCTCACTACCTAGAAGAATGTCTGCAGAGTGAACATACAGTGACAGTCATATCCAGCTTCCATAGGCTCACAGCACAGACAATTTTGGAGGGCTTCTTCTTATTCTTTTTTTTTGATATGGAGTCTTGCTCTGTCACTCAGGCTGGAGTGCAATGGCACAATCTCAGCTCACTGCAGCCTCTGCCTCCTGGGTTCGAGCGATTCTCCTGCCTCAGCCTCGAGTAGCTGGGATTATAGGCATGTGCCACCACACCTGGCTACTTTCTGTATTTTTAGTAGAGATGGGGTTTCACCGTGTTGGCCAGGCTGGTCTTGAACTCGAGACCTCAGATGATTCGCCCACCTTGGCCCTCCCAAAGTGTTGGGATTACAGGTGTGAGCCACCACACCTGGTCTGGAGGGCTTCTTTAAGAAAAGGAGGGCCGGGCGCGGTGGCTCAAGCCTGTAATCCCAGCACTTTGGGAGGCCGAGATGGGCGGATCACGAGGTCAGGAGATCGAGACCATCCTGGCTAACACGGTGAAACCCCGTCTCTACTAAAAAATACAAAAAAATTAGCCGGGCGAGGTGGCGGGTGCCTGTAGTCCCAGCTACTCGGGAGGCTGAGGCAGGAGAATGGCGTGAACCTGGGAGGCAGAGCTTGCAGTGAGCTGAGATCCGGCCACTGCACTCCAGCCTGGGCGGCAGAGCGAGACTCCGTCTCAAAAAAAAAAAAAAGGCACAGTGACTCGTGCCTGTAATCCCAGCACTTTGGGAGGCCGAGGTGGGCGGATCACAAGGTCAGGAGTTCGAGACCAGCCAGGCCAACATGGTGAATTAACATGGTGGCCAACATGATGAAACTCCGTCTCTACTAAAAAAAATACAAAAATCACCCGGGCATGGTGGTGTGTGCCTGTAATCCCAGCTACTCGGGAGGCTGCGACAGGAGAATTGCTTGAACCCGGGAGGCGGAGGTTGCAGTGAGTGGAGATCTGGCCACTGCACTGCAGCCTGGGCGAAGGAGCAAGACTTCGTCTCAAAAAAAAAAAAAGGTTCAAAATAATTTATTTAGACTGAACAATCATAACAATTGCAGGTTTTAAAAAGCCTTGCAGGCCATGTTATCCTAAGATGTAGGACAATCACATTTTTTTTTGTGAATTAGTTCACTTGCCTGTCTCTGAAGTGCTTGTCTGCAGACTAGCTTCTGGCACCATTGATTTCCACTCTGTTGTGTCACCTTTGCTCACATGCCCAGTGCTGGGCTCAGTAGGGGACATTCAGGCCATGGTACAGCTCCTGTGCTGCACCGTGGCCTCGGGGTGCCCAGTGAGTCAGCACAGTGGGCAGGAGGAGGTGTGGGAGCTGTACCCGAGATGGCTACATGTGGAAGTGACTATCACTTCCTGCTCATCATCAAACAGCCCGCCAGACCCAAGTTAAAGGATCTCCATCCCAACATCCCTCTAGCTAGATCCTGAATCCCCTGTGGCTACCCCATCCCATGTAGAGGGAAGTGTAATCAAGGGAAAGTTGTAGGGAAGATACCTTACTTTTGCAAACTTTACCAAAACCTGACCTTTTACATAAGCATTGAAAAGTTCCTCCCAGAGTCTTGATAGGTACCTATGCAAATAAGGGTCCCTAAAACTGAAGCTTAATTAGCTTTACTATACAGTCACATTGGTGAATATTTGCGGCAAATATTTGTTGAATTGAGTAAAAGACATGGGCCCAGGCTTTGAAAAGCTCACACCACAGTGCAGAGACCCAAACTTGCAGAACCCAGGACATCTTGTCCCAAGCTAGGTTCCTGAGTCTACCTGAGCACGGCCTGTGCAGCAGACCGCAGAACCAGAGAAAGCCTGGATTTGGCCTGACCACTTAGAGAGTCGAACACTATTTACCCTTCTAGAGCCTTCTTTCATAGTGTCTCTTCATACTCAGATGTCAGGACCCAAAGCCTTGAAGCTGAGGGCTGCTGTGGAGAACAACAGGACCACTTGTCCTAGTTTCACAAACAGCGTGTTTTTAAGAAGTTTTAAGGAGTAGACCACAGAGGGGACCAGCAGTTTTGTTCAGAGGACTTGGTAAAGTCTAGGGGCCCAGATTCCTGAGCTTGGATTAAAACAGAGCCCAGCTCTTTTTCTTTTTTCTTTTTTTTCTTTTTCTAAGTCAAGGTCTTGATTGGGCACAGTGGCTCACACCTGTAGTCCTAGCACTTTAGAAGGCCAAGGCAGGTGGATCATTTGAGCTCCAGAGTTTGAGATCAGCCTGGGCAACATGGAGAAACCCCCTCTCTACAAAAACAAAAGCAACAAATAAAGAGTCAGGGTCTTGCTGTGTTGCCCAGGCAAGGCTCGAACCGCTGACCTCAGGCAATCCTCTGGGCTCAGCCTCCTGAATAGCTGAAACTACCAGCCATGCCCAGTTCAGAGCCCAACTCTTGGGGTTGGGGTTGAGGGTGAGGGGCAGACACAGGGAAGGTATTTTCATGGATTCCTGGGGTGAGTTTGCAAACCAAGATTCTTACGTAGGTAGGTATTAATCATGATTTAAAGTGTAGCTGGGGCAGAGCGGGAGGAAGTGGATGGGGTCAGGGCCTGAGAGACCAAGCCGGCTCACACATGCAGCTGGGTTCCCCGTGGACACCAGATGGTGGATCCCTTTCTCTGGCAGGAGGTTCTGCTGTGTATTATCTGGTTGTCCCATTGCAGGCAGGAGAGAATTTCTAGCTTCTTCTTTAGAAATCAACACTCTTGGCCGGGCGCGGTGGCTCAAGCCTGTAATCCCAGTACTTTGGGAGGCCGAGATGGGTGGATCATGAGGTCAGGAGATCGAGACCATCCTGGCGAACACGGTGAAACCCTGTCTCTACTAAAACTACAAAAAACTAGCCGGGTGAGGTGGCGGGCGCCTGTAGTCCCAGCTACTAGGGAGGCTGAGGCAGGAGAATGGTGTGAACCCGGGAGGTGGAGCTTGCAGTGAGCTGGGATCGTGCCACTGTACTCCAGCCTGGGCGACAGAGCGAGACTCTGTCTCAAAAAAAAAAAAAAAAAAAAAAAAAGAAATCAACACTCTTCCTCCCAAGAGGGAGATGTATCCTTGGTTTTGTACCGTTCTGTGGGGACCTGAAGCCCAGACTGTGTTAGTATGCTTACTACTCTTCCTGTAAGCCTGGGCTTACCCCAACCCTACCCCACAGCACTCCTCAGGCAGGGAGAGGGACAAGGGATCACAGAACCCTGGGTGGCCTCATCCTCCCTGGGGGCTTCTATGGGGCTCCCCACCTTGCTCTGACCCAGCTGCACCCTCACTTCTTGTGGACCTGCAGGTGGGCAGCACAAACTGGACCCTGGCTCTGCTACCCTCTTGCTGCTGGGCACTCAAGCCCTGAGCTCTGGTGTGCATGCTGCCTGGGCAGGGAACACTGCTCAGTGGCCTAGGAATACAGTGCCTCTGGGGATGTGGTAAGTGGTAAGTATTGATAAGGGCATCAGTGTGGTGGTGTCCTGCAGAGGAAAATCAATCCTTAGAGCAGCATTGCTCTGAGCTCACACTCTTGATCATGCAGAGTGCTAACTGGATGGGTCAGCATCTTGGATGCCTTAGATCTGCACTTTGGGTGTGTAAAGGAAAAAAGATGTCAGGACCTCCCAAATTTAGGCAAAAGTGAAGATTAAGCCCTGAGGCCGAGTCATTGCAACATCCTCTTCCAAATGAACAGCGCTTACTGACTTTAGGCATCAGCCAGGTCCCCATGGAAAGGTAAAGGGAAGGCCTCAGGCATCTGCGATGGACCAGAAGGGCTCCACCTCCACAGATCACTCATAAAGGAGTTCTTTGCTGGCCTCCCATAAAAGAGGACATGCCAATTGTAACGTGAGGTCTACAAGCTAAGTCTAGCTCCTAAAATGAGTCTGTTCATTCCATACTGAGAATGTGGATTACGTGCTTATCTTCCCAGGTGCAGAACAAAGTCAAGACTCCTTCCTCCACCTTCCCTTCCTCCACCTTCCCCGCACAATTGACTCTTCCTTTACTATCTTTTTTCTCTTATGTAAAAGCGTAGATTTACTAGACACTAACTAAAGTCTCACAAGAATGTATTAAGTTGGGGCAAACTAATTTGGTTTTTGCCATTACTTGTAATTTTGCACCAACCTAACTATAAAACTATTCCCACTTGTCTGCCTCTCTTCCTACATGCCTGCCCCCACCCTTCTTTAAGTAAATGTATAAATACAAAACTTCCTGAAAGCCTCTTTGGAAAAACAGCCACAGATGTGTCTGTGGCTTGTGTTTTTCCAGATGTTCCCTAAAGTGGCTGAATAAACCTATGCCTCAGTCCCTCATTTTGGTTGTCAGGTAATGTGTGTCATGTTTCAAACCACAGCTCTTAGTGTTCTCTGAGCTGTGGATAGAAGCCGTCTGCCCGGGTTTAGGTGGAATACCACCAGGTAAGGATGTTTGTTCTCTGAATCACTTCTGCCAGGCACTCTCCAATTAGATTCCATTCCTGTTTCTCAGGAGAAGCTGGATCTAGTCCTCCGTCAGTGGTTGTGAGAAGATGCTGTTGAGCTGTCCACTGACGTGTTGCAAGAGGACTGGGCTGAATGCAATGGCAAGTCAGAAAGCTTAGAAAGGGGCCAGACACAGTGGCTCATGCCTGTAATCCCAGCACTTTGGGAGGCTGAGGTGTGTGGATCACTTGAGGTCAGGTGTTCGAGACCAGCCTGGCCAACATGGCAAAACCCCATTTTTAATAAAAAAAAAAAAAAAAAAAAAAAAAAAAAAAAAAATTACAAAAATTAGCCAGGTGTGGTGGCACACACCTGCAATTCCAGCTACTTGGGAGATTGAGGCAGGACGCTTGCTTGAATCCAGGAGGTAGAGGTTGCAGTGAGCCCAGATCGCACCACAGCACTCCAGCCTGGGTGACAGAATGAGACTCCATATCAAAAAAAAAAAAAAAAAAAAAAAAAGAAAGAAAAGAAAAAGAAAAAAGAAAGAAAGCTTAGAAAGGGTTTCCAGCTTCTCAAACAAATTAGGTCATCAGTGTCTTTAGGAACTAAGTCATATATTAACATTCTATTTCGCATCTCAATTCTTTACATCTTCCCCTCAAACTTAGTTCCCCAACCTCTAAGGAATTTTTCCATCACATGCTGACTAAGCCATTATTGTCATAAAATCCAAAATCCAAATCCCAAAGGAAATTAATCTGAAAATCCTTGATTCTATAACGGGCTTGGTTTGCTACTTTCATTTCATGCAAACTGCCTGCCGAAAAAGAACTGTAAATTTCTCTGCTTTCTTATCCAGTGAGTGCCCTTTTTGTGTGTGTGCAGGAAGGCTCCTAAGCTACTGCAGAGAAGTGGGGAGCTATTTATAAATGCAGCACACGATGATGCTGGGCTCGGCAAGTGAATCACCCAGAACTGAGCGTTTAGGGAGGAGGACATGGTATCATTTCCCCTCTAATCTGCCCTGGCCTGCTGCCCAGGGAATGCCATCTGAGCCCTTGAGGGAGCCCCACGGGAAAGTTCAGTCCCTGAGGACCCCAGCTGGTTGGTTTGAAAATGTCTGCAGCTGTAACTTGCACTGGGCGTGGAGAACTCACTGGCACTCAGTTTTCTGTGTCAATTCATACCCCTAGAGAAGTTTTCATGAGTTACAATGGAGATTGGAGTTTCCCACAGCCCCAGCATCCTGCGCTGTCCTCTGAGGTAACAGCAGAGTGCAGGGCAGAGTGAGATGTTTTAACCAGGCTGCAGACTCCAGGCCCAGATGATCCAGAACTGGGCTTTCCTATGGTGCTCCGTGCTCCTGGATATAATTTGAAACTTTTTTTTTTTAATGATTTTTAATGCATCACAGGGAATGGTAGAAGTACTGAAAAGATTAGAATCAGGTAGGCATCTCTTCCTTTTTTTGAGAAGGAAAATAGAGTAGATCGTAAGAAACTGTCGGGTTGCTTGATGTAGCTTCCTGAACACTCCTGGGGTTGATTGCTGAGCATATGATTTATGAACATTAGGAAGAAATACAGATTGCCAGGAATCTGTGCTAGTTCAGAAGAGCAGGCCATGCCAAACTCACACTGTTTCTTGTTTAGAGGGTGGTCCTTGGTTCATACCTCAGAAGAATCCCATAGAAAGCATATTTTAACATTTTGTCAAGCATTTGACATAAAATCCCATGTATAAAATAAAGAAATATGGTCTTGGTGGTAGCACAATTGGACAGGTGAAAGATCAATTGATTGAACATCTACATTAAAAAACCTGCACTGTCCCAATTACCCTGATTTGCTCATTACACATTGTACACATGTATCGAAATATCACATGTATCCCCAAAATATATACATCTATGATATATCAATTTTAAAAATAAAAAATAAAATAAGAGTGGAAAAAACCCTTGAAGGTAAGAACATGGGTCATGTTTAAGGATCTCTTGATGTGGTTGCATAAGAGATTTTAGTTTGGGGTAGGTTAAATTTTAATCACTAAATTCCCTTCCAACCATAGAACATCTATTCACAGTGTAAATTTAAAAGGAGAAAACCACCTTGGGACTTTCAAAAATACTGCGATGTGGTTAGAATCCTAGAGTTCTCAGATTTAAATATGTCTACCCCATATGTCATTTCCACACTCCTTTTTGAAGATTTGCTGTATTTTAATTTCTCACTAACTTTGCATGGTGGCAAGTGTAATTATTTGTATATAATAAATTATATAATACAAGAAAAAAAACTGGATCAGTGTTATCCTGGAGAATGAAGTAGTCTATTTTTGAATTTCAATGTTCAGAAGTATTAAACTTGCTGCCAAATCTGTCAATAATAAAAAACTTATAGGGAAGGCTAGTATGTCAACGACCCAATTCAACTTAGAAGCTTGACAGGCCTGGAATGATGGGCTCAGACCAACAAGTCAAATGCGAGCCCGGATAAATGTCAAGTTTGGATTTAGATTTTTAACCATGGGGAAAACATCTTGGCAATTCATGTGAAAAAGAACTGGGGAGTCAAATATAAAGAATTTTTTTTTTTTTTTTTTTTTGAGACAGGGCTTCACTCTGTCACTCGGGCTGGAGTGCAGTGGTGCCATCACAGCTCACTGCAGCCTTGACCTCCTGGGCTCAAGGGATCCTTCCACCTCAGGCCCCTGAGTACCTGGGACTACAGGCATGCACCACCATGCCTAGTAAACTTTTAAACTATTTTTGGTAGAGATGAGGTTTTGCTGTGTTGCCCAGGCTGGTCTCAAACTCCTGGGCTCAAGTGATCCTCCTGCCTTCGCCTCTCGGAGTACTGAGATTACAGGCATGAACTACCATGCCAAGCCAGAAACATTTTAATGTTTAAAACATATGTATGTTTTTAGTTTTTTACTTTAAGAAAACCAACAAAATGCATATTATAAAAATCAGGAAAAAATAAAGAAGCAGCGGAGAAGAAAATGCCCATATTCCCACCAAGGAGAAGCCATTTGTTGTTGTTTTTTTTTTTTTCTGAGACGGAGTCTCGCTCTGTCGCCCAGGCTGGAGTGCAGTGGCCGGATCTCAGCTCACTGCAAGCTCCGCCTCCCAGGTTTACGCCATTCTCTCGCCTCAGCCTCCCAAGTAGCTGGGACTATAGGCACCCGCCATCTCGCCCGGCTAATGTTTTTGTATTTTTTTTAGTAGAGACGGGGTTTCACCGTGTTAGCCAGGATGGTCTCGATCTCCTGACCTTGTGATCCACCCGTCTCGGCCTCCCAAAGTGCTGGGATTACAGGCTTGAGCCACCGCGCCCGGCCAGGGAGAAGCCATTTGTAAAGGAGCAAAGATGAGGCTGGGGAGGCGAGGAGTGAGCTTGGCCAGGGCTCAGGGGCACGGATTTGGCTTCTGAGGTTCCATTTCCTCATCGCTAAAGCGAAGGGCTTGATTCGATGGTCTGTTAGGACCCTTCTCATGTTAGGAATGAATGACTTACTGATAGGCTATGGCTGTCTGCAACAGCTGAAAGGCTCTGAGGCTATCAAAGGAAGCAGATGGAGCAATGCTGTTCTAAATTTCAGAAGATGAAACCCCACAAGTGGGTGAGGTGATACTTAAGTAAACTGAGAAAACTTTACTCTCTATTTCCAGAACTAGAGAGGGCTACTTGCGCTATGGTTTGAATATGGGTTGTTTGGCCTTGCCAAGCTCAGGTTGAAATTTAATCCCAGTGTTGGAGGTGGGGCCTGGTGGGAGGTATTCATGATCAGGTTGGTGCATCTGGCCTCACAGTAATGAGTGAACTTTCCCTCTACCAGTTCCCATGAGAGTTTCCCTGAGAGCAAATTGTTAAAAAGAGCCTGGCACCTCCCTTCTCTCTCTCTTGCTTCCCTCCTCTCACCTTATGACCCCTGTTTCCCCTTACCTCTCACCACGAGTAGAAGCAGCCTGAAGCCCTCCCTAGAAGCAGATCCTGGCACCATGCTTATTGTACAGCATGCAGAACTGTGAGCCAAATAAACCTCTTTTCTTCATAAATTACCCAGTCTCAGGTCTTCCTTTATAACAACACAAACTGACTAAGACAAGTTGTCAAGTGTCAAGTACACTGATATGGGGTAAACCAATGATCACCTGTCACTTTCAGTTTGGCTAAGAGAAGATTTCTTTTTTAGACGGAGTTTCACTCTTGTTGTCCAGGCTGGAGTGCAATGGTGCGATCTCGGCTCACCACAACCTCCACCTCCCAGGTTCAAGTGATTCTCCTGCCTCAGCCTCCCGAGTAGCTGGGACTACAGGCCTGTGCCACCACGCCCAGCTAATTTTGTATTTTTAGTAGAGACAGGGTTTCACCATGTTGGTCAGGCTGGTCTCGAACTCTCAACCTCAGGTGATCCGCCTGCCACGGCCTCCCAAAGTGCTGGGATTACAGGCGTGAGCCACCACATCTGGCTGGCTAACAGATTTCTGAAATAAATTCCTGAATCTCAACCCCTACAAAAGCCTCATTTGGCCGGGCACAGTGGCTCATGCCTGTAATCCCAGCACTTTTGAAGGCAGAGGCAGGTGGATCACCTGTGGTCAGGGGTTCGAGACCAGCCTGACCAACGTGGTGAAACCCTATCTCTACTAAAAATACAAAAATTAGCCAGGGTTGGTGGCGCATGCCTGTAATCCCAGCTACTTGAGAAGCTGAGGCAGGAGAGTTGCTAGAATCTGGGAGGCAGGGGTTGCAGTGAGCCAAGATCATGCCATTGCACTGCAACCTGCGCAACAGTGCAAAACTCTGTCTTGAAAAAAAAAAAAGGAAAGAAAACTTCGTTAATCCAGACACCATTTCTTAAGAAATTGCATTTGTTGAGAAAGGAAATTCCTTCCAGGCAGTGACTCATGCCTGTAATCCCAATACTTTGAGAGGCCAAGTCAGGTGAATTGCTTGAGCCTAGGAGTTTGAAACCAGCCTGAGCAACATGGTGAAAATTTGTCTCTACAAAAAAACACAAAAATTAGCCAGGTGGGGTGGTGTGCACCATGGTCCCAGCTACTCTGGATGCTCAGGTGAGAGAATCAGCTGAGCCCAGTGAGGCTGAGGCTGCAGTGAGCTGTGATTGTGCCACTGTACTCCACCTGGGTGAAAAGTGAGACCCTCCTGTCTCATAAAAAAAAAAAAAAAGGAGAGAAATGCTTACTCAATGCTAAAGGTGTTGAAATAATTCTTCCTCTGCATTTTCAAAACACTCAGAGAGGCGAAGGCAGGAAGATCACTTGAGCCCAGGAGTTTGAGACCAACCTGGGCAACACGGCAAAACCTCATCTCTACCAAAAATAGTTTAAAAGTTTACTAGGCATGGTGGTGCATGCTTATAGTCCCAGCTACTCAGGAGCCTGAGGTGGAAGGATCCCTTGAGCCTGGGAGGTCAAGGCTGCAGTGAGCCATGAAACATAAAAACATAAAAAAGGAAAACATTATTAAATAGCAAGACTTTTTCTTCTTTTGAGACGAGTCTCACTCTCATCCGGGCTGGAGTGCAGTAGTGTGATTATAGCTCACTGCAACCTCAAATTCCTGGGCTCAAGCCTTCCTCCTCAGCCTCCTGAATAATTGGGATGACAGGTGTGCACTGCCATGCCTGGCTAATTTTGTGTGTGTGTGTGTGTGTGTGGAGATGAGGGTCTCACTATGTCGCCCAGGCTGATCTCAAATTCCTGGCCTCAAGTGATTCTCCCACCTTGGCCTCCCAAACTGCTGGGATGACAGATATGACCCACTGTGTGCCTGACAATACCAAGACTTTTTCAAAGAGAGCCCAATAAATCGAAGACTATTGCTGTACCTTTTCATGTTCCTGGTCTAACTACAAATGTATACATATGAAAGATTTTTTGTTTTCATAGCATGCCATTACATAATGATGTCTAACTATGAAAGCCTGGTTATGCTCATTAATTAGTCCTACAATTAGCTGTACCATTGCAAAAACATGTAACCAACCTAAATACTCATCAATTGATGTGTGGATAAAGAAAATATGGTGTATAGATACACCATGGAATACTACTCAGCCATAAAAAACAATGGAACAATGTTTCTTGCAGCAATTTGGATGGAACTGAAAGCCACTGTTCTAAGTGAGGTAACTCGGGAATGGAAAATCAAATACCATATGTTCTTACTTATAAGTGGGAGGGGAGCTAAGCTATGGGCACACAAAAGCATACAGGGTGGTATAATAGACTTTGGAGACTCAGAAGGGGGAAGGTGGGAGGGGAGTGAGGGATAAAAAACTACATATTGGGTACAATGTACATTATTCGGGTTATGGGTGCACCAAAATCTCAGACTTCACTGCTATATGTTTCATCCATGTAACCAAAACCCACTGGTATCCCAAAAGCGATTGAAATAAAAAAAAGTATGTATTAGTCCCTTATCGCATTGCTATAAAACCTACTCAAGACCGGGTAATTTATAGAGAAAGAGGGTTTAATTGACTCACAGTTCCACAGGCTGTACAGGTAGCATGGCTGGGACTGCCTCAGGAAACTTACAATCATGATGGAAGGTGAAGGGGAAGCAAGGGAAGTCTTACGTGGCCAGAGAAGGAGGAAGAGAGAAAAGGGGGAGGTACTACACACTTTTAAACAACCAGATCTCGTGAGAACTCTCTCACTATGATGAGAACAGCAAGGAGGAAGTACGCCGCCATCATCCAATCGCCTCACCTCCCACCAGGTCCCTCCTCCAACGTTGGGGATTACAATCCAACATGAGATTTGGACGGGGACACAAATCCAAACCATATCAATATATATAATAAAAAATTATGGTGGATAATGAGGAGAAAAAATTAATTATCTGTACCCAGATGCATTTTAATTTGCATTATACATTACACTAACGTCCAGAAAAATATAGCCCTTTAAATACTATAATTCAAAAATTTTCACAAATTTTCCTCTCCTACTGGCCTTCTTCCTGTCTTTTCCTTCCTGCTTTTAAGTTTTCAGTGATAAGGAATTCTCAGCAGATTTCAATATAGCCTTGATTTTAAGATGGTGATTTGCTTTGAAAATGCCGGTATTCCTGCAAGACTGGAAATGAACAACTCTTGGATAAAGTTCAGTGAGGATAACTACATGGATGACAGCTCTTGGAGCCTGCTCTCTCACAAATGTCACACACGTCACAGGCTGGTGGGAATCAGGAAGACACGGGGGTCTCTTCACGAACTGTCTGACCACTCTCCTTCCTCCTCTCCCAGCCAGCAGTGGCATTTCTTCTCTCAGGCCTTTCATTTACTGTCACCCGTGCCTGGGACTCATTTCCTTGCCATGTTTGCATAGCTTCAGTTTCTGCTCAAATGTCCCCTCTTCAGAGACGTCTTCCCCTGGTTTACATGTCCTTCAATCCCAGAAATTATCCTACTTGCTTTTTCACTTGTTTGTTCTGTGACCTCCTGGAGGGCAGGTCTTGTTCATGCTGTACCTTCTGTCCCTACACGGGTGCCAGGAACCCAGTAGGGGCTTCATCAGTATCTGTTGAGCAGATGTCAGGTCCCTGTCTGGAAGACCTTGCAGTCGGGTAGGGAGAGGCAAACAACAAGGATTCCACAAGGTAATTCCTGAAATGCAAGTATGTGCCAAAAATCGTCTGGGAGAAGAAGTGCTCCGTGTTTCCTGAGAGTTGGTGCTGATCAGGGTATTGAGGACTGAATTCCTGAGTTGAGTTTAAGGACAAGTCAGAGCCCGGCCACCTGACACCAGGACAAGGGGGTTGCAGGGGGAACAGCGCATCCAGACAGAATCCCAGAAGTGTGGCGGCCCATCCCACATTGGAAGGCCCAGATGGCTGCCCTTGGCAGGGACAGAGCTCAGTGAGTAAACCCATGGGCTCCCTTGTACTTTCTATTTTTTCAGTTGAGTCCATGTGACCAGATCTAAAAGTGATGCGTGGTACTTCCTGGCCAAGGATGTTAAGAGCTGGTGTATCTCCTTCCTCCCTTCCTTCCCTTTCTCCTCCCTGGGACCACGGCCTCCCTGGGATGGCTGTGTGATAAGAAGGGGTCCTGGATCTCTGACTCACTGCCTGGTGGAGAGCCTGCTCTTTGGCTGGGTGAGAAATAAATCTGGAATTCGCTTCTGTAGATGCTGACGGTGAATACACCCATCTGATACACTGACTGAGTAGGGAATGCTCACAGGCATTGTCCTTATCCAGATGAGATGAACAAAAAGTGAAAACCTCATGTAGCTTTCTCTACCTTTCTAGAGAGTGAGCATTCTCACCTCAGTTTCATCTAAAACAACACTTCTTCTATCTCTCTTGCTTTGTCTTACATCATTCGTGTTGCTTTAAAGAAATATCTGAGACTGGAGAATTTGTAAAGAAAAAAAGGGTTATTTGGCTCATGGTTCTGCTGACCAGAAGCCTGGGCATCCGGTGAGGGTTCACGCTGCTTCCACTCATGTGCAAGTCAAAGGCGAGCTGGCATGGGCGGAGATCACATAGCAAAAGAAGCCAGAGAGAGAGCGAGAGGGGAGGTGCCCGTGTCTTTCTACCAATCAGCTTTCACAGCAACTAACAGAGTGAGAACTCGTTACTTCAAGGACAGTACCAAGCCATTCATGAAGGATCCATCCCCAGGACACAGACACCTCCCATTCAGCCCCACCTCCAACTTTGGGGACCACATTCCAACATGAGAGTTGGAGAGAACAAACATCCAAACTATAGCACACTTGTTTAAGCTTTATTGATCAGATTTTCTTTTTCTTGTTCTTTTTTTTTTTTTTTGAGACCAGGTCTTGCTCTAGTTGTTCATGCCAGAGTGCAGGACATCATTTCACCTTACTGCACCTCCACCTTCCGGGCTCAAGCGATTCTCCTGCTTCAGCCTCCCGAGTAGCTGGGACTACAGGCACGCACCACCATGCCCTGCTAATTTTTGTATTTTTAGTAGAGATGCAGTTTCACCATGTTGTTCAGGCTGGTCTCGAACTTCTGACCTCGTGATCTGCTGGCCGTAACCTCCCAAAGTGCTGGGATTACAGATGTGACCCACCGTGCCCGGCCAATCAGATTTTCTTTAATAAAAGACTCATTTGCAAAAAATAAAAAATAAATAAAAATAAAAAAAAACTCCAAGGCATAAAATAAATGAAATTAGTGTCAATGGAGGCTGGTTAACCACCTGCTCACAGTGAAGCCTTCAGTGTGTGTTATCTGGCTTACTCCTCATAACACCTCTGCGATGTAGATATTGTCACTATCTGCGTTTTTCAGGTTTGGAAACTAAGTCTTATAGAAGGGAATGGCTAGTCTGGGTGACACTGGGAGTGGGTAGGGAAAGCCGGGGTTTCAGTCCAGCTCTGTCTGACTGCAAAGTGCTTGCTCCTAACTCCTGAGTGACTCCACTGGTCTAATTCAGTCGTCCACTGAAGGCTCAAATCTTCAACAAGGATCTTTTACTTCCTACCTGGTAGAACAGCCAATCACAGCTCTGGTCTTTTTTAATTTGTAAGAAAGTTCTTCTTTACCCAAAGGGAAAATCTGCCTCCCAGGACTCTTGTAAATGCTTCTTGACTAGAGTCATTTATTTCTTCCTATACTGGGACTGCTACGTTATGTATGTATCTTTCCATTTTAACAAAACAAAGGATTTGTCTAGGAAAAGGAAAGAGCTAATAAACTGTTTCCAGATATTATAGTTTTCCACTGCAGAGAGAGGAGTTATGCAACAGCAACGATTATTATAAAATAGTGCATTTCAACATCCTAGCAAGGAATGCATATGGTGTTGGCCGTCGGTTCTAGGATCCATAGCCCTGCCGATGCTACAGTCTTGTTGGTCTTTTAACATTCTGCACATCTAAATCACGTATTTGAAACACCTTTATTGTGAATCATGGACAGCAATGTTCCCCCTGAATCATCCTAGAGGCTTAAATCAGGTGCACACTCTCAAAATACAATGTATGTTCTTCCTGTGTGAATGACTAATATGATATCATTCGTAACAAATTCTAGTCTCGGCTCTGATTCCCTTTCACTAGGACCTTATAAATGCATTCTTGACTGGGCGCGGTGGCGCACGCCTGTAATCCCAGCACTTTGGGAGGCCGAGGTGGGCAGATCACAAGGTCAGAAGATCGAGACCATCTTGGCTAACACGGTGAAATTCCGTCTCTATTAAAACACAAAAAATTAGCCGGGCGCGGTGGCTGGCGGGTGCCTGTAGTCCCAGCTTCTCAGGAGGCTGAGGCAGGAGAATGGCTTGAACCCGGGAGGCGGAGGTTGCAGTGAGCCAAGATTGTGCCACTGCACTCCAGCCTGGGTGACAGAGTGAGATTCTGTCTCAAAATTAATTAATTAATTAATTAATTAAAAATTGTTCTCAGCTGCAGACTAAGGGGATGTAGAGGAACCAATATCTCAGCAGCTTCTGAATTTCAGAAGGTCCGCGAAAAAAGATTTGTTGTATGAGACCTCTTCAACAGGAATTCTAACCTAACTTTGTCATATGGTCAGAAGCCTCAGATACTGTTTTCTCAGCCTCTGATTCCTACATCCACTGTGTGCTTTTGTTTAGTGTGTAGCAGTGTAAAGTGAGGGGCATGGTTCACAAGACCACTCTCACCTCAAACATAGATTGCAAATTTGAGGTTTCCCAAGACCACTGTCAAGGTTTGATAATTCTCTAGAAGGACTCATAGAACTCACTGAAAGCTGAAATTCCCATAGTTACAGGTTACAGGTTTTTTTGTTTTGCTTTATTTTTGTTTTTGTTGTAATTTTTTTTGACAGGGTTTTGCTCTATCACCCAGGGTGGAGTGTAGTGGTGCATTCATAGCTCACTACAGCCTCAGTCTCCCAGGCTCAAGTCATCTTCCTGCCTTAGCCTCCAACGTGGCTGGGACTACAGGCATATATGACCACACCCAGCTAATTTTTTTTTTTTAATTTTGATTTTTAGCAGAGACAGGGTCTTGCTTTGTTGCCCAGACTGATCTCAAACTCCTAGGCTTAAGTGATGCTCCTGTCTTGGCCTCCCAAAGTCTCCCACCTCCCAAAGATTAGAGGTGTGAGCCACTGCACCTAGCTGGTTATAGTTTACTACAGTGAAAGGATACAGATTAAAGTCAGCCAAGCCATGCACCATGGCTCACACCTGTAATCCCAGCACTTTGGGAGGTGGGGAGATCACCTGAGATCACAAGTTCGAGACCAGTCTGGTCAACATGGTGAAACCCCATCTCTACTAAAAATACAAAAAAATTAGCCAAGCATGGTGGCAGGCACCTGTAGTCCCAGCTACTCAGGAGGCTGAGGCATGAGACTCGCTTGAACCGGGTGGTGGAGGTTGCAGTGAGCCAAGATCGTGCCACTGCACTCCAGCCTGGGCAACAGAGTGAGAACCCATCTCAGAAGTTTATGTCTTAAGGAATAAGAAAAAGAAGAAAAAACTTAACCCACAGCTAACAAGCAGAAAGAAAAATAAAAATCACAGCAGGGACAAATAAAAAGAGAAGAAAAACAACAGGCCTATTGCAACCCCCATCCCCTCCACCTCCACTGGAATAGGCGCTGGTATCCACAGCTGAGAGACCCATAGACAGTTCACATCACAGGACTCTGCAGACAACTCCCAGTATCAGCCCAGAGCCAGCTAGACTCGATGGGTGGTTAGACCCAGAAAAGAGACAACAATCACTGCAGTTCGGCTTGCAGGAAGCTACATCCATAAGAAAAGGGGGAGAGTACTACATCAAGGGAACACCCCATGGGACAAAAGAATCTGAACAACAGCCTTCAGCCCTGGACCTTCTCTCTGACAGAGACTACCCAAATGAGAAGGAACCAGAAAACCAACCCTGGTAATATGACAAAACAAGGCTCTTCCGTACCCCCGCAAAATCACACTAATTCACCAGCAATGGATTCAACAAACCGAGAAAAATCCCTGATTTACCTGAAAAAGAATCTAGAAGGTTAGTTATGAAGCTAATCAGGGAGGGAGCAGAGGAAGGCAAAGCCTGATGCAAGGAAATCCAAAATATAATACAAGAAGCGAAGGGAGAAATGTTCAGGGAAATAGATAGCTTAAAGAAAAAGCAATAAAAAGATCAGGAAACTTTGTACACGCATTTAGAAATGTGAAATGCTCTGGAAAGTCTCAGCAACAGAATTGAACAAGTAGAAGAAAGAAATTCAGAGCTTGAAGACAAGATCTTCGAATTAACCGAATCCAATAAAGACAAAGAAAAAAGAATAAGAAAATATGAACAAAGCCTCCAAGAAGTCTGGGATTATGTTAAACAACCAAAACTAAGAATAATCGGTGTTCCTGAGGAAGAAGAGAATGTTAAAAACTTTGAAAATATATTTGGGGGAATAATCAAGGAAAACTTCCCCGGCCTCACTAGAGACCTAGACATCCAAATACAAGAAGCACAAAGAACACCCAGGAGATTCATTGCAAAAAGATCTTAACCTAGCCACATTGTCATCAGGTTGTCCAAAGTTAAGACAAAGGAAAGAATCTTAAGAGCTGTGAGACAGAAGCGCCAGGTAACCTATAAAGGAAAACCTATCAGATTTACAGCAGATTTCTCAGCAGAAACCCTACAAGCTAGAAGGGATTGGGGTCCTATCTTCAGCCTGCTCAAACAAAGCAATTATCAGCCAAGAATTTTTGTATCCAGTGAAATTAGGCATCATATATGAAGGAAAGATATAGTCTTTTTCAGACAAACAAATGCTGAGAGAATTCGCCACTACCAATCCACCACTAAAAGAACTGCTAAAAGGAGTTCTAAATTTGGAAACAAATCTGGGAAACACATCAAAACAGAACCTCTTTAAAGCATAAATCACACAGGATCTATAAAGCAAAAATACAAGTTAAAAAGCAAAAACAAAATACAAAAGCACACAGGCAACAAAGAGCACGATGAATGCATGTTGAATTTAATACTAACATTGACTGTAAATGTCCTAAAGACTCCATTTAAAAGATACAGAACTGCAGAATGGATAAGAACTCACCAACCAACTATCTGCTGCCTTCAGGAGACTCACCTAGCACATAAGGACTCACATAAACTTAAAGTAACGGGGTAGAAAAAGGCATTTCATGCAAATGGACACCAAAAGTGAGCAGGGGTCACTATTCTTATATCAGACAAAACAAACCTTAAAGCAACAGCTGTTAAAAGAGACATGGCCGGGCGCAGTGGCTCAAGCCTGTAATCCCAGCACTTTGGGAGGCCGAGACGGGTGGATCACGAGATCAGGAGATCGAGACCATCCTGGCTAACACGGTGAAACCCCGTCTCTACTAAAAAATACAAAAAAAAAAAAAAAAAAAAAAAAAAGAGAGACAAGGAGAGACATGGTAATGGTAAAAAACCTTGTCCAACCGGAAAATATCACAATCCTAAATATATATGCACCTGACACTAGAGCTTCAAAATTTATAAAACAATTGCTAACAGACCTAAGAAGTGAGATAGACAGCAACACAATATTAGTGGGGGACCTCAGTCCTCCACTGGCAGCACTAGACAGGTCATCAAGGTAGAAGGTCAACAAAGAAACAATGGATTTAAACTATATGTTGGAACAAATGGACTTAACAGATACATACAGAACAACATTTCATCCAACAACTGCAGAATACACATTCTACTCAACAGTGTGTGGAACTTTCTCTGAGATAGACCATATGGTAGGCCATAAAATGAGGCTAAATACATTTAAGAAAATTGAAATTATAGCAAGCACTCTTTCAGATCACAATGGAATAAAACTGGAAATCAACTCCAAAAGGAACCTTCAAAACCATGCAAATACATGGAAATTAAATAACCTGCTCCTGAGTGAGCATTGGATCAAAAATAAAATCAAGATGGAAATTTAAAAATTCTTTGAACTGACCAAAAATAATGACACAACCTATCAAAACTTGTGGGATATGGCAAACATGGTGCTAAGAAGAAAGTTCACAGCCCTAAATACCTACATCAAAAAGACAGAAAGAGCACAAACTGACGCTCTAAGGTCACACCTCAAGGAACTAGAGAAACAAGAGCAAACCAAACCCAAACCCAGCAGAAGAAAGGAAATAACTGAGATCGGAGCAGAACTAAATGAAATTGAAACAAACAAGAAAAAAATACAAAAGACAAATGAAACAAAGTGGATTCTTTGAAAAGATAAATACAATTGATTGACTATTAGCAAGATTAAACAAGAAAAGAAGGGAGAAAATCCAAGTAACCTCACTAAGAAATGAAACAGGAGATATTATAACTGACACCACTGAAATACAGAAGATCATTCAAGGCTACTATGAACAACTTTATGCACATAAACTAGAAAACCTACAAGAGATGCAAAAATTCCTAGAAACATACAACCTTCCTAGCATAAATTAGGAAGAATTAGATACCCTGAGCAGACAAATAATGAGCAGTGAGATTCAAATGGTAATTTAAAAATTACCCCCAAAACACAAAAAAGTCCAGGACCAGACAGATTCACAGCAGAATTCTACCAGACATTCAAAGAAGAGTTGGTACTAATCCTTTTGACACTATTCCACAAGATAGAGAAAGAAGGAACCCTCCCTAATTCATTCTATGAAGCCAGTATCACCCTAATACCAAAACCAGGAAAGGACATAATCAAAAAAGAAAACTACAGACCTAATATCCTTGATGAATATAGATGCTAAAATCCTTAACAAAATACTAGCTAACTGAATCCAACAACATATCAAAAAGATAATCCACCATGATCAAGTGGGTTTCGTACTAGGGATGCAGGGATGGTTTAACATATGCAAATCAATTCATGTGATACACCACATAAACAGAATTAAAAACAAAAATCACATGATCATTTCAATAGATGCACAAAAAGCATTTGACAAAATCCAGCATCCCTTTATGATTAAAGCTCTCAGCAAAATCTGCATACAAGGGACATACCTTAATGTAATAAAAACCATCTATGACAAACCGGCAGCCAACATGATACTGAATGGAGAAAAGTTGAAAGCATTCCCTCTGAGAACTGGAACAAGACAAGGATGCCCACTCTCACCAGTCCTCTTCAACATAGTACTGAAAGTCCTAGCCAGGACGATCAGATAAGAGAAAGAAATAAAGGGCATCTAAATCAGTAAAGAGGAAGTCAAACTGTTCCTGTTTGCTGACAATATGATTGTTTCCCTTGAAAACCCTAAGAACGCCTCCAGAAAGCTCCTAGAACTGATAAAAGAATTCAGCAAAGTTTCCAGATACAAGACTAATGTACACAAATCAGTAGCTCTTCTATATACCAATAGTGACCAAGTGTAGAATCAAATCAAGAACACAACCCCTTTTATAATAGCTAAAACACACACACACACACACACACACACACACAACAACTTAGGAATATACCTAACCAAGAAGTCAAAAGATGTTTACAAGGAAAACTACAAAACACTGTGGAAAGAAATCATAGACAACACAAACAAATGGAAACACATCCCATGCTCATGGATGGGTAGAATCAATATTGTGAAAATGACCACACTGCCAAAAGCAATCTACAAATTCAGTGCAATTCCCATCAAAATACTACCATCAGTCTTCACAGAATTAGAAAAAAAAATTATAAAATTTGTATGGAACCAAAAAAGAGCCCACATAGCCAAAGCAAGACTAAGCAAAAAGAACAAATCTGGACGCATTACACTACCTGATTTCAAAGTACACTATAAGGCCATAGTCACCAAAACAGTGTGGTACTGGTATAAACACAGGCCCATAGACCAGTGGAACAGAATAGAGAACCCAGAAATAAACCCAAATATTTACAGCCACCTGATTTTTGATAAAGCAAACAAAAACACAAAGTGGGGAAAGGACACTCTTTTCAACAAATGGTGCTGGGATACTTGGCTAGCCACATGTTGGAGAATGAAACTGGATCCTCGTCTCTCACCTTATATAAAAATCAACTCAAGATGGATTAAGGACTTAAATGTAAGACCTGAAACTGTAAAAATTATAGAATATAACATTGGAAAAACCCTTCTAGACATTGGCTTAGGCAAGGATTTCATGACCAAGAACCCCAAAGCGAATGCAATATCAACAAAGCTAAATAGCTGGGACCTAATTAAACTAAAAAGCTTTTGCAAAGCAAAAGGAACAGCCGGCGGAGTAAACAGACAGCCCACAGAGTGGGAGAAAAATCTTCACAATCGATACATCTGACAAAGGACTAATATCCAGAATTGACAACAAACTCAAACAAATCAGTAAGAAAAAAACAAACAATCCCATCAAAAAGTGGGCTAAGGACATGAATAGACAGTTCTCAAAAGAAGATATGCAAATGGCCAACCAACATATGAAAAAATGCTCAACATCATTAATGATCAGGGAAATGGAAATCAAAACCACAATGTGATACCACCTCACTCCTGCAAGAATGACCATAATAAAAATAAAAAAATAAAAAAAATCAAAAAACAGTAGATGTTGGCGTGGAAGCAGTAAACAGGGAACACTTCTACACTGCTGGTGGGAATGTAAACTAGTAGAGCCGCTATGGAAAACAGTGTGGAGATTCCTAAGAAACTAAAAGTAGAACTACCATTTGATCCAGCAATCCCACTACTGGGTATTTACCCAGAGGAAAAGAAGTCATTATTCAAAAAAGATAATTGCACATGCATGTTTATAACAGCACAATTCACAGTTGCAAAATCGTGGAACCAAATCAAATGCCCATCAATCAGTGAATGGATAAAGAAACTGTGATCAAATACCTATATGATCGAATACCACACAGCCATAAAAAGGAATGAATTAACAGCATTTGCAATGACCTGGATGAGACTGGAGACTATTATTCTAAGTAGCTCAGGAATGAAAAACCAAACATCATATGTTCTCACTGATATGTGGGAGCTAAGCTGTGAGCATATAAAGGGGTAAGAATGATGCAATGGACTTTGGTGACTTGTGGGGAAGAATGGGAGTGGGCAAGAGGATAGAAAACTACAAATACGGTTCAGTGTATACTGCTCGGGTGATGGGTGCACCAAAATCTCACAAACCACCACTAAAGAACTTACTCGTGTAACCAAACACCATCTGTACCCCAATAACTTATGGAAAAATAAAATGAAAAAGAAAAACAACAGAGAAAGCCAATGAAAGGGGATTCTTGAAAAAGAGCTACAAAATTTACAAATCTTTAGGTAGATTGACCATGAAAAAGAGAAGATTCAAGTTACTAAAGTGAGAAGTACAAGTGGGGACATATTGATTTTCCAGGAATGAAAAGAATTATAAGAGAGTAGTAGGAACAACTATATGCCAACAAATTGTATACACATAGATGAAATGCACAAATTCATAGAAACACACAATGTATCAAGAGTGAATCATGAAGAAACAGAAAATATGAATAGATCTATAAGTAATAAGGAGATTGTATTGGTAATCAAAAACCTGTCAACAAAGAAAACCCTGGACAAGATTGCTTCACTGGTGCATTTTACCAAATATTTAGAGAGGATTTAACACCAAATCCTTCTCACATTCTGCTGAAATGTTAGAGAGAATACTTGTTAACTTAACCTTTGAGGCCAGCATTACTCAAACACCAAAACCAAAGACAGCAAAAGAAAACCACAAATCTCTATTTATAAATATTGATGCAAATAAAAAGCTTCAACACAACACTAAGAAACAAAATTAGCAGCATAGTAAAAGGATTATACCCCATGACCAAGTGAGATTTACTCTCAGAATGCAAGGATAGTTCAACTATGAAAACAAATCTGACCAGGTGCAGTGGCTCATGCCTATAATCCCAGAATTTTGGGAGGCCAAGGTGGCAGGATCACTTGAGCCCATGAATTCAAGACCAACCTGGGCGACATAGTGAGACCTCATCTCTACAAAGAATCAAAAAATGAGGCAGGAGCATCACTTGAGCCAGGAGGTTGAGGCTGCAGTGAGCTGTGATAGTGTGCCACAGCATTCCCACCTGGGTGATGGAAGTGAGACCCTATCCCTGCCCCGCCCCCTCTAAAATCAATCAATCAGTCAATCAATCAATCAATGTATGCTCCATGTTAACAGAATGAAGGAAACAAATCCTATGAGCATTTTAATTGATTCAGAAAAATATCGTTTGACAAAATTCAACACTTGTTTGTGACCAAAACACAGAAAAAACCTAGGACTGGAAATAAACTTCCTCAACATAATAAAAGCCATATACGAAACCCCACAGCTAGCATTGCCTTCAATGGTGAATAACTGAAAGCTTTCTCCCAAGATCAGACACAAGACAAGGTTGCCTTCTTTTGCTATTTCTGCTCAACATAGCATTGGAAGCCCTAGCCAGAGCAGTTAGGTAAGAAAAAGAAATAAAAACCATTCAAATTAGAAAGTAAGAAGTAAAATTACCTGTTTGCAGATAAATGATCTTATACATAGAAAACCCTAAAGACATATAACATATACATGAACTGTCAGGACTAATAAATGACTTCCACAAAGTTGCAGAATACAAAATTAACATAGAAAAATCAGTTGCATTTATATAAACTGACAATCAACAATCCAACGAGTAATTTTTAAAAATTCTATTTACAATAGCAACAAAAAGAATAAAATACTTAGGAATAAATTTAATCAAGGATGCAAAAGGCTTGCACATTTAAACTACAAATTGTTGCCAGGCATGGTGGTGTGTGCCTGCAGTCCCAGCTACTCAGGGGGCTGAGGTGAGAGGATCAGTTGAGCCCAGGAGTTTGAGACCAGCCTGGGCAACATAATGAGACCCTGTCTTTAAAAAAAAAAAACAGATGAAAATTATAAAAGATTGGTGAGATAAATTAAAGAAGATACTAGTAAATGGAAAGACATCTCATGTTAATGGATTGGAAGACTTAATACTAATAAGATGCTATTACTACCCAAAATAACCTGCATATTTAATACAATCTCTATCAAAATCCCAACAATTTTTTTTTTTTGCAGAAATGGAAAAACCCATCTTAAAATACATATGGAATTTTAAGGCACCTTGAATAGCTAAAACAGTCTGGAAAAGAAGAACAATGTTGGAAGACTCATGCTTCCCAATTTCAAAACATATTGCAAAGCTATAGTAGTCAAAACAGTATGGTATGCACAAAAAGCCAGACATCTAGACCAATGGAATAGAGAGCCCAGTAATCAGCCCTCAGACATATGGTCAAATGATTTTTGACAAGGATGCCAAGACCATTCAATGGGAAAAGTAAAGTCTTTTCAACAAATAGTGCTAGGAAAATTGGATATTCACTCATAAAAGAATGAAGCTGGACCCTTACCTAACACCATAAACAAAATTTAACTCAAAATGGGTCAAAGACCTAAATGTAAGACCTAAACCTTTAAAATTCTTAGAAGAAAAAGTTGGGCAAAAGCTACATAACATTGGGTTTGGCAGTGATTTCTTGGATATAACACTGAAGGCACAGGCAAAAACATAAGAAATAGACAAATTGAGCTTTACAGAATTTTTTTAAAATTTGTGCATCAAAAGAAGCTATCACTAGAATAATAGGAAATCTACGGAATGGGAGAAAATATTTGCAAATCATATACCTGATAAGGGATTGGTATTCAAATGCATAGAAAACTCTTAAAATTCAATAACAGAAAAACAAACAGTTCAATTCAAAAATAGGCAAATAACATGAACAGACATTTTGCAAAGAAGATATACAAATGACCAAGAAGCCCATTGAAAGATGCTGAACATCACTAACATTAGGAAAATGCAAATCAAAACGACAATGAGATACCACCTCACACATATCATGATGGCTATTATTAAAAAAAAACAATATATTAAGAGTGGACAAGGATGTGGAGAAATCGGAATCCTTGTGCATTGCTGGCGGAGATCAAAATGGTGGCTCGGTGTGGTGGCTTCATGCCTGTAATCCCAGCAATTTGAGAGGCTGAGGTGGGCAGATTGCTTGAGTTCAGGATGTCAAGACCAGCCTGAGCAACATGGTGAAACCCCATCTCTATGAAAAATACAAAAATTAGCCAGGTATGGTGGTACATGTCTATGGTCCCAGCTACTTGGGAGGCTGAGGTAGGAGGATCACTTGAGCCCAGGAGGGAAAAGTTGCAGTGAGCCGAGATTGTACCACTGTACTCCAGCTGGACGCGAGACCCTGTCTCAAAAAAAAAAAAAAAAAAAAAAAAAAAAAAGTACAGTTTCTGTCAAAAATAGTATGGCAGTTCCTCAAAAAAATTAAAAATAGAATTACCATATGATACAGTGATTCCACTGCTGGGCATATACCAAAGAATTGAGAGCAGGGTCTGGAAGAGATATTTGTACATCCATGTTGATAGCAGCATTATTCACAATAGCTAAAATACGGAGGCAACCAAAGTATCTGTTGACAGATGAATGGATAAACAAAGTGTGGTCTATCCAGACAATGCAATATTATTCAGCCTTGAAAAGAGGAAAATGCTGACACATTGCTACAACGTGGTTGAACCTTAGAAGACATTATTTTAAGTGACATAAGCCAGACTGTATGATTTCACTAACATGAGGTACCCTAGAGTAGGCAAATTCATAGAGGCAGAAAATGGAATAGTGATAACTAGGGACTTGGGGCAGAGGAGAATGGAGAAATATCGTTTAATAGGCACAGTTTTAGTTTGAGATGATGAAAAATTCTGGAGGTGTACATTGGTGATATTTGCACAACAACATAAATGCGCTTAGTGTTACTGAATTGTACACTTACAAATGGTTAAAATGGTAATCTTTTTCTTTTTTTATTTCTTAAAATGGTAAGTTTTATGTTACATATTTTTACTACAACAACAGAAAATCATTTGCATTTTATAAGTTACATCAATCCTTACAGAATTTAAAATTTCCTAAGCAATAGCCAAACAAAGGCACATGCCTCTAGAACAGGGTTTCTCAAGCTCAGCACTACTGATGTTTTGAACCAGATAATTCTTTGTTGTGGGCAGTGTCCTGTGTCTTGTGGGGGTATGTAGTAGCATCCCTGCTGTCTTCCCACTCAATGTCAGTAGCAATCCCCTCCCCTGCTGTGACAACCAAAAATGTCTCTGGACATTGCCGAATGCTGCGCCCCCGGGGGCACAAAATCACCACCAGTTGAGAACCACTAATAAGAGTTCTGAAATCCCCTACTCAGTCCCGAATACTGACAGTTGTCTAGGCAGCATCAGCTTGCAAGTCTATAGTCATAAATCCATTCCTTGAGATATCAGTAGTTAGAAGTAAATGATACAGTCCTTTCCAACCAACACTCTGAGACAGTCCTTCTTTGTTGTAGATCTAAGTTTTAGAATCTATAGCTTAGAGTAGAGCCAGTCCATATCACAAAGAATCATTTTCCTTTCCAGTGTGCATGAAATATTTTCTTAATTCATTTGAACTCATAAATAAGACAGACAAATGAGCAAGGTTATTTAGCCAATTCTTTGTCGTATCTCACATGGCAGAGAATAGGTTCACATCACCCTGCTATATCACAAAATTGTTGGACCATAAAACAAAAAACTAGCCGGGCGAGGTGGCGGGCGCCTGTAGTCCCAGCTACTCGGGAGGCTGAGGCAGGAGAATGGCGTGAACCCGGGAGGCGGAGCTTGCAGTGAGCTGAGATCCGGCCACTGCACTCCAGCCTGGGCGGCAGAGCGAGACTCTGTCTCAAAAAAAAAAAAAAAAAAAAAAAAAAAAAAAAAAAAAAAAAAAAAACCACATTCCTAATCAGTGCTGCCACCACTGGGGAATACATTCTTGGCCATGCGCAAATCTGAACTGGAAACAAACTTGTCTAAGGACAAGAAACAGAAATAAAAGTAATAAGATGGGGTGGCAGCAGGGAGGGGGTGGTGAGATGCACAGAGGAACAGAGTCAAGGAAGATAAATTCTGTTTGCATTTGAGATTCACTTCAGGAACCAACAAAAGGTGCTCCTGGGCTTACCTGGCCAGGAAGTGCACTTTTTTGGTCAATTAAGTTTAATTGGTTCTGGGAGTTGAGTCCACTTGGATATCTCAATGAGATATCCAAAACTGTCAAAGTATGTGCAATGAACTGAATTGCATATGTTGAAGTGCTAATCCAAAATTCTTATGTTGAAACCCTGACCTTCGATGTGACTGTACTTGGAGATGGTGCCTGTGAGGAGGTGTTAAACGTTGAATGGGGTCATAAGACTTTAGCCCTGATCTGATAGGGCTGATGCCCTCATAAGAAGAGGAAGAGACCCCACAACTCTCAGCCATGTGAGGATACAGGGAGATAGGGGCCATCTACAAGCCAGGAAGAAAACCCTTTGCCAGAAACCAATGATGCTGGCACTTTACTCTTGGATTTCACAGCCATAACTGTGAGAAATAAAGTTCTGTTGTTTAAGCCACCCAGTCTATGGTACTTTTTTTTTTATGGCAGCTCTAGCAGACTAATGGAGTATAATTCCCCAAAAAGTTATCAACATGACTCTCTTACAAACACAAAGTTGTTTTTTCTTTTTTTCTGATGGAGTTTCCCTCTTGTTGCCCAGGCTGGAGTGCAATGGCCTGATCTCGACTCACCACAACCTCTGCCTACCAGGTTCAAGTGATTCTCCTGCCTCAGCCTCCCAAGTAGCTGCGATTACAGGCATGCGCCACCATGCCTGGCTAATTTTGTATTTTTAGTTGAGACAGGGTTTCTCCATATTGGTCAGGCTGGTCTCGAGCTCCCGACCTCAGGTGATCCGCCCGCCTCGGCCTCTCGAAGTGCTGGGATTACAGGCGTGAGCCACCGCGCCTGGCCTGATTTATTTTAATTCATCAATGATGGGATCAGCATGATAACAAGCCTGGTTCTGTATTAGACTTTTTAAATGAGTGACTTATACCAGCTACATTCATTTCCTCACTATTCACACATTCCTTAGCTTCCCAGATTTGACATTTACCCTCTCACTTTATTAAACCTCATTTTTTATTTGTTATTTTTATTTATTTTATTTGGAGACAGGGTCTCACTCTGTCACCCAGGCTCGAGTGCAGTGGCATGATGTCGGCTCACTGCAACCTCCGCCTCCTGGGTTCAAGCCATTCTCGTGTCTCAGCCTCCCGAGAAGCTGGGACTACAGGCATGCATCAATCACGATTGAATAATTTTTGTATTTTTTGGTAGAGATGGGGTTTCACCATGTTGGCCAGGCTGGTCTTGAACTTCTGACCTCAGGTGATCCACTCCCTTGGCCTCCCAAAGCGCTGGGATTACAGGCATGAGCCACTGCACCCAGTCAAAACCTCATGTTTTAAACAGATGGGTCTTGCTCTGTCACCCCGGTTGGAGTGAAGTAGTGTGATCATAGCTCACTGCAGCCTTGACATCCTGGGGTCAAACAATCCTCCCACCTCAACCTCCTGAGTAGCTGGGACTACAGGCGTGCTCCACCATGCCTGGGTAATATTTTTTGTTTTTTAAGAGACAGGGTCTTGTTACATTGCCCAGGCTGGTCTTGAACTCCTGGCCTCAAGTGGTCCTTCTGCCTTGGCCTTCTAAAGTACTGGGATTACAGGCATGAGCCACCATGGCTGGCAAAACCTCATTCTTGAAACTCACCGTGAACTATTCTACTGCGGAACCCAAGTTTTTTTCATTCCTTACTATCCTAAATTACATAGTACTAGTGACAACTGTTCACCTACAGTTCGAAGACCCTAACCCAGTTCTCTGCTTTTGTTTCTGGATACATCTGTTCTTTGTCATTCTTTCTTATGTGGAGCCATCCCCAAAGCACTGGGGTCATCCTGCTTAACAATAAAAGGAGTTACCACGTATTGATTGCTTATTCAATGCAGACACACTTCTCACTATTTCATAAACTGCAATTTTATCCACTCCTCACGAGAACTGTTATTATCTCTGTTTCATGCCTAGGGACACTGAAACATAGAGAAGTTACCTGACCAAAGTCACGTAGTTAGTGGCAAAACCAAGACTCAAACTCAGGCAGTCTGGTTCTGCCTTGAGGCAGACTACGCAGTCTCCACCTTCTCTATTTTTTGCCTCGGAGTGCCTGGCCAATTATCCCTTGGCCAACCTCAAATGGCTATTAACTCCAGAGTCAGCCATCTCTGAGCTCCAATTCCACCACTGCTACTTATTAGCTGTGTAATCTTAGCTGAGTTCTTTATTAGGTCTAGTCCTCAATTTCATCATCTGTTAAATGGGCACATAATAAATTCTATTTCTAATTCTCACAGAGTTGCTATGAGAATTAATCGAGCTAATATGAGTAAAATGCCTGACATTGAGAAGGCATTGGATGCTAGTACTATTAGTCATCTAATTATATGTTGTTTGTCTGTGGAACAGAGGACCTAGGTTCTTTTCCTGGGATCCATAAGCCAGCATGGGGAAGGGTTACAGGCAGGCAAATGTTTTGTGTGTACATTTATTTTTTCTGGGGAGAAGGTCCATAAGTTCGATCATATTCTCAAAGGAGTATATGACCCCCAAAAGCTGGGAACCGCCGAGCATTAAATGAGTCTAAAAGGGCCCGGCATGGTGGCTCATGTCTGTAATCCCAGCACTTTGAGAGGCTGAGGCAGGCGGATCACCTGAGGTCAGGAGTTCAAGACCAGCCTGGGCAACATGGCAAAACCTCGTCTCTATTAAAAATACAAAAATTAGCCCAGCATGTCGGCGTGTGCCTGTAATCCCAGCTACTTGGGAGGCTGAGGTAGGAGAATAGCTTGAACCAGGGAGGCGGAGGTTGCAGTGAGTCGAGATCATGCTACTGCTCTCCAGCCCGGGTGACACAGCAAGACTCCATATCAAAAATACATAAATAAATAAATAACCCTAAAGGTTGAGACCTGCGTCTTTTACATTTCCTGCCCTCAGCACAGCCAGGGATACAGCAAGTTTTCACTAATGTGCGTGGAATTGAATCCTCACCGGAACGCAGCAGCTGTGTCAAGGCCGTGGACAGTAGGGTTCCTGACGTTGTCACCTGTCTTCATTCCACACAAAGATGCCCACTGTGAAAAGTTTTCTGAAATCACTTCTTCAGTCCAATAACAACATTTCAAAGCTGAGTATTTCACATGCTGCATTGAGAAACGGTGCTGATTACATCCCTCAAACTGCACAACTGTGACCTTCACTGCTAGCTGAAGTGTGCAGGGGGCAACTGTTGATGTGGCGGGTCTGTGTTAGCATTCTTTGCCTTACCTTCACTTGAGGACTTAAGATAATAGCAGCTACCACAGAAAGAATGGAAACAAAAACTCTTTTATTTTAATTTGTACCCATTCTTACGGTTTCTTTATACCCCTCCTCAATTCAAAATGAATCTAAGCACATTTAGATATTGATTCCAGTTAAGATATTTAATATGTCTTATCTTCTGTGAACTAGTCCATTTTGCGTTGATATAAAGGAATTCCAGAAGTTGGGTAACTTATTAAAAAAAAAAAAAAGGAGGTTTTTTTGGCTCATGGTTCTGCAGGCTGTAGAACAGTGCTGGCATCTGCTTTTTGCAGGGGGGTGGGGGGTGGCGGGGGGCAGGAAGCTCACAGCCATAGCAGAAGGGGAAAAGGCAACAGGTATGTCACATGGAAAAAGAGGGAGCAAGAGAGATGCCAAGCACTTTTAAACAGCCAGCTCCCACATGAGCTAACAGAGCGAGAACTCACTCATTACTGCTGGGAGGGCACCAAGTCATGCCTGAGGGACCCGCCCCCGTGAGCCAAACACCTCCCACCAGACCTCACCTCCAGGAGCGGGGATCAATTTTAACATGAGATTTGGAGTGTACAAGTACCCGAACTGTATCACCTTTCTATGTGGCATCTGTATAGTTTTATATGACATACTGCTGCCAGTCTCACTGAATTTTTTTTTTTTTAGATGGAGTCTTGCTGTATTGCCCAGGCTGGAGTGCAGTGGTGTGATCTGCAACCTCCACCTCCCAGGTTCAAGTGATTCTCCTGCCTCAGCCTCCTGAGTAGCTGGGATTATAGGTGCCTGCCACCACGCCCGGCTAATTTTTGTATTTTTAGTAGAGATGGGGTTTCATCATGTTGGCCAGGCTGGTCTCGAACTCCTGACCTCAGGTGATTCACCTGCCTCAGCCTCCCACAGTGCTGGGATTACAGGCATGAGACACCGTGCCCAGCTGAATTTTTTAAAATGCTTACTTTTTACATTCATTGTAGAGAATTAATAACAATTTTCAAACATTTGAAAAAAGATTTAAGTAAACTTCCCAAAGTATACATAATACAAACGAATAAAATCAGCAAGAGAGGAAACCAGAGCAAGACTGAGATAAGCACAGAAAATAGAAGAAAATTGTGATAGGTGAGTGCACAAAAGTGGGCCATAAGGTTGGCTGTCTACATTCTAGGAGTCAAAGCAAGCAAACAAACAGATGAACAAAAAATAAATAAACAAAAATCAAAGACAGAAACCTAATTAAAACAAACAAACAACCTCAAAACCAAATTCAAACAAACAGGCAAACAAACAACATCCAAAACCTGCAGTGTCCAAAGGTAAAAAATAAGTGCATTTGTCAATAGAGGACCGAGAAGAATTTCTCCTGTGGGTTTTGTGAAGGGGATAACGGGTGAAGTGGCAGGCCAAGTTGCACAATCTGTCTTGCACGATGTAGGAGGGAATTGAGTTTGGCCGTTGCTTGTAGAGTGCATCAGTGAAGCCAGTACCCTAACACTAAGTGCAATTCAGAAAAAACAGTTTATTTAATTTTAATTTAATTTAATTTAATTTTATTTTGAAATGGAGCCTCATTCGGTCGCCCAGGCTGGAGTGCAGTGGTACCATCTTGGCTCACTGCAACCTCTGGCTCCCAGCCAGGTTCAAGTGATTCTCCTGCCTCAGTTTTCCGAGTAGCTGGGACTACCGGTGTGTGCCATCACCCCTAACTATTTTTTGTTGTTGTTGTTATTTTTATTTTTATTTTTTAGTAGAGACGGGGTTTCACCATGTTGGCCAGGCTGGTTTTGAACTCCTGACCTGACCTCAGGTGATCCATCCGCCTTGGCCTCCCAAAGTGCTGGGATGACAGGCATGAGCCACCTTGCCCAGCCCAGAAAACTCAATTCCGTGAGGGGTCAGAGAAATGTTCTTAAAGTACCTTGCTTTCTAATGATTTGGCCTAAAGCAATGAGGCAAGGATATGCATTAGGCCATCTTCCATGAAAATTATTTTCTTGTTCTCCAGCTTAATGGAGTTGAAGGCTATAATCTCTAGTAGAAAAACAAACAAACCAAACAGGCCGGGCGCGGTGGCTCAAGCCTGTAATCCTGGCACTTTGGGAGGCCGAGACGGGCGGATCACGAGGTCAGGACATCGGGACCATCCTGGGTAACACGGTGAAACCCTGTCTCTACTAAAAATATACAAAAATTAGCCGGGCGTGGTGGCGGGCGCCTGTAGTCCCAGCTACTCGGGAGGCAGAGCTTGCAGTGAGCCGAGATCGTGCCACTGCACTCCAGCCTGGGCGACAGAGGGAGACTCTGTCTCAAAAAAAAAAAAAAAAAAAAAGGACGCTGGAGTGCAGCTACACTGCTTAACTAAGTGGACAATGGAAAGTCCATCCACTCATGAAAAGTTTGAAGCCTCATAAAAAGATTGGTATCCTGATCTGCATGTGGCAGACTGATGGAGTCTGCGTAGATAGGACCAAGAATTTTCTCAGAAATGCAAACCAATAGGCAACCCTGGGCTCAGCATTCTACACCCGTAGGGCAAAGCAGGAAGCATTGCAGTCTGGGCGCTCTTTCAAAGCAGGCGTTTCCAATGAGACTGCACATAGAATTCTATGTTCTGAACACTGCCATGGCAGTCACACTGTTCTTCTGGATTTGATGGCTTATTATCTGGTAGTCAAGGTAATTGGGGGAGATTTTTGCTTTTTTGTTAGATAGGTCCAAGAGTGGGAACATCAGGGAAAGGAGACTGTTCAGGAAGGAGACAGAAGCACAGTGCTGTGAAACTTAGAAGTGAGGAGAAGGTGGGGGAGAGAAAAAGGGGGAAAGGGATGGATGGATAGAGAGAGAGGGGAGGAGGCAAAGAGAGGGAGGGGCAGAGAAGAAGAGAGGGGAGAGAAGGGAGGGAAAAAAGTGAGGAAGGAAAGGGAGAGGAAGGGAGGGAGAGGGAAAGATAAAGGAAGGGAAGGAGGGAGAGAGAGAAAGAGGAAAGGAGGGGGAGAGAGAGGAAGAGAGAGAAAGAGGGAGAGGGAAAGGGAAAGGAGAGAGGGAGGGATGCAGAGAGAAAGAAAGGAAGAGAGGGAAAAGCCAATGGAGGGAGGGTGGGAGGTGGAGGGAGGGAAGAGGGAATGAAGAGAGGGTGAGAAGGAGAGAGAAGGCAGTAGAGAGGGAGAGGAAGAGACTCCATTGGTTGCTCAGAGAAGTCACTTGTAGGGAAAAGGCAGCACGGTGAAGGAAGGGCAGAGAAGAGACAAGAGGGTCTTCAGTAGCTTCTCAGGAGCTCATCTCATAGTAGAGTCTGTGGTTGGTGGGTCCTGGCCCAGAACATCCCTTTGCTTCTTCTCAGTGAGTTAAGGCCTCAAGGTAGTTTTCTTGTGGGGCTCCAGAAGACCCTGATGTAGGTGGGCGTCTTGGTAGCTGTGACTTCTGCATGGAGACAGGATATGTGGATGGTGCCTTTTCTCGGCAATCCTCTTCCTATTAACAGTGGATCCAGGCCACCTAGTTGGGAGTATTTCCCCAGGCTCCTTGATAGGAACTCAGGCTAAATAGTTTGCTGTTTTTAACACATATCCTTACTTTTTCCTGCTGGCTAAAATGGCCTTGAGAAATAAGATTGTGACTACCAGGAGTAATCCAGTAGAACAAATGCTTAGGCTAAATCTTGTCCATGTAACAGTAACTACACGTATATGTTTTTCTTATGATAGTTCCTGGCTGTTTTCATGTAGACAAGAAGGAAAATAGGACAGTTAAACAGTGATGGTTGTAGTTTTTTGCATTTTTTTTTTTTTTTTAGGTCTTTCTCTTTGCTGCCATTTAGCAGTCTGGATCAGCCTGGGAGCTGGGAGCTCTGATAGCTCCCTCCTAAACCGCAGTTGTGGCTCCTATCAGCCGTGGATTGGAGGCCCTGTGAATGCTAAAGCTCAGTTAGGCGGGCCCTGCCTGCAGACCCTTTGTATGGATCTGGCCTTTCCTCTCTGCAGGGCAATGAAGGGGCTTGATGTGTGTATGACTGTGTCCCACTTGGGACACTGTGGTTGGTCAGCCCGGGCCAAGGTGATAAGGGAGGGGATAGACAAGTGAGACATGGTCTGATAGACAAGACTCACCCTAGCAAGTTATTGCATGTAAGGCACCCAGTCTCAGACGTGGGTCTGACATTCTGATTCTGCAACTGGGAGAAAGAAAGTGTCACTAATAGAAATCAGGAATATAGAAAAAGGGACTGTTGGAGGATGGAGGTGGGGGAAGACAAGAAAAATGTAGATATGATCACAGCAGAAGGTGTTGGCAAGCTGTGCACAAGGAGACAATGATTAATAAGTTGAAAGGGTGGTCTGGACCTCCAGAGAGGCCAGATATTGAGATATTTATAATGACCCTCATGTGGTAACCTGTGCAGAGATGGATGGTATGTTAAGAGAGATGAAGAAAGGATGGGGAATCCTTGGTTTAAAATGGAGGAGAGGCTGGGCACGGTGGCTCATGCCTGTAATCCCAGGACTTTAGGAGGCCAAGGTGGGTAGATCACTTGAGGTCAGGATTTCGAGACTACCATGGCCAACATGGTGAAACCCCATCTCTGCTAAAAATACAAAAATTAGCTGGGCGTCGTGAAGCGCTCCTGTAATCCCAGCTACTCGGGAGGTTGAGGCAAGAGAATCGCTTGAGCCCAGGAGGCAGAGGTTGCAGTGAGTGGAGACTGCACCACTGCACTCCAGCCTGGGAGACAGAGGGAGACTCCATCTCAAAAAAAAAAAAAAAAAAAAAAAAAAAAAAAAAAAAAAAAAAAAAAGGGAAGAGAAGGCGTAGGAAGCTATCAAAGAAACTGAGAGGCCAAGTCAAGAGGAAGGAGGCAGGACAGTCTGATGTATTAAACAAAATATTTAATTGCACACTATAGAAATCAACTCTGGGCTGGGCACAGTGGGAGGCAGGTGCCTGTAGTCCTGGAACATTGGGAGGTGGGGTTGCTTAAGCCCGGGAGTTCAAGACCAGCCTTCAACATGCCAAAACCCTGTCTCTACAAAATATACAAAAAAAAAAAAAAAAAATTAGTTGGGCATGGTGGTGCATGCCTCTAGTCCCAGCTACTCAGCAGGCTGAGGTGGGAGGATCATGGGATCCCAAAGAAGGTGATTGCACCACTGTGCTCCAGTCTAGGTGACAGAATGAGACCCCATAAAAAAAAAGACAAAGAAAAAGAAAAAAATCAACTCTGGTTAATTTTAGGATAAACTACACATATCTAAAAGATTCTCTGGAAGGGCCGAAACACCAGGTTTGGTGCTCTGGAAGGAAGACTACCTATAGAGACTGCCGCTCTTTTGGGGTACTAGATATGCTGTATCCCACCCCTGACGCCATTAGCTCTAGATGCTGACATTTCTCAGCACTGTGGCCACTGCTGCTCTAAGAGTTTGGTCTTTAAATTGGCATTTCAGTCAAAGAGAGATCCTCCTGGTCTTTGTTTCTATGCATCACAGATCCTGAATCGAAGTCTGGGGATGGGGTACCTGGAGAGCAGAGGTAGGTCTCACGACTGCACCCTAAGTACAAGGAAGGGTTGCAAATATCTGGCTTTTCTAGCTTCTACACTGGCATGGGAATTCATAAAAAGTGTCAAGTGGATAGGGGATGTCTCCTGAGTATGCTTGTATTTGGAAGGAGCTGTTGGGGGGCCGAGAAAGAGAACAGCACCATCCAGAGACAAATGGGAAGGAGAGGGCAGCGGAGGGAGGGAGCACTTTGTGGGAGGAGTGGGTACAGAGTACATGAATTGGGAAGGAGTCAGGAGGAGTGGGTACAGAGCATGCGAGATGGAAGATCAGCTTTTTCTCAGAAGCAAGGAAGAGGGAAGTCAAGGAAGTCCTCGGAGAATGGCCTCCCCGGCTCAGAAGAAAAAAGTTATTCAGATAGTTTGGGCTGGCAAGCCGAGGGAGTGATAGTGCCAGAGGCTTAGGGTGGAAGGGCTCTGAGAGGTTCAGCCACACCCCCGAGAGGTGGACAGCCTTCATGTCCCTGTGAGGCTGCCTGTTCTGCTCCTGGCCAGACTTGGTCGCCAGCAGGTTTTCTCATGTGGAATCTGTATGCCTTTGTGGCAAATATCTATTGTTTATCTTTCAGATGTACAGCTCCAGACCTTCCTTTTTCCTTTTGGAGATGGAGTCTCACTCTGTCGCCCAGGCTGGAGCATGGTGGTGTGATCTTGGCTGACTGCAACCTCCCCTTCCTGGGTTCAAGCGATTCCCCTGCCTCAGCCTTCTAAGTAACTGGGACTACAGGCACCCACCACCATGCCCAGCTAAATTTTGTACTTTTAGTAGAGATGGAGTTTCACCATGTTGGCCAGCTGGTCTTGAACTCCTGACCTCAGGTGATCCATCCACCTAGGCCTCTCAAAGTGCTGGGATTACAGGCGTGAGCCACTGTGCCTGGCCAGATCTTCCTTTCTCTTGGCTCCCCAATCTCCACCAGGGGGAGATGGCCCTCCTGACCCAGGGCTGCCTCCCGGCCAGGGCTTCCTCTGCTGAAATTAAGGGCACAGATCTTCCCTCTCCTGCCTATGCCTGGATCTTGCAGCCTGGTTTCTGGAGTCCCCATGGTGTCTCCTAAATTTCTACTCTTCTCATTTTTTTCTGTGAGCCTCTCAGGCTAGGGGTCCTGGTACCGTCAGTGGCCTGTTAGGTTCCGGGCCGCATTGCAGGAGGTGAGCAGCGGGTGAGCAATTACCACCTGAGCTCAGCCTCCCATCAGATCAGCAGCAGCGTTAGATTCTCATAGGAGTGCGAACCCTTTTATGAACTGTGCAGTACATTTTAATTATGAAAAATAGAGACAAGTAAAAAGAAAAACCCCAAATCATTCCTAACCTTATTTATTTTTTATTTTTTTCTGAGACAGAGTCTTATTCTGTTGCTCAGGTTGGAGTGCAATGGTATGATCTCAGCTGCGCACTCCTTATGAGAATCTATCTAATGCCTGATGATCTGAGGTGGGACAGTTTCATCACTAAACCACGCTGCCTTGCCACCACCCATCCGTGGAAAAATGGTCTTCCACGAAACTGGTCCTTGGTGCTAAAAAGTTTGGGGACCACTGCCTTAGGCCATTCCTAACAGTTCCCTCTTGCTTAAGAAACCAGTCTCAAGCCAGTAACGTTTGCCACAGTTGTATCTTTTATCTCTGCTCATCAGTCCTCATCTCATCTGCAGAACAAATTGACACCCTCGTCCACTGTGTCTGTCCTTCAGTGCTGTATGAACGGGGGATTCTCTGGAGGAAGGCTTACCTCCTCTGATGTAGAAATACAATCTTAGAGGTTCTGCTTGTGACTATATTTGATTATTTAACAGCTGGACCTTACATATAGTCAATTATATCCCAGAGAGGAGTCCTTCCCACCCCACGAGTGCTGTCCAATTTGGTCTTTCTCATCATCTTCTTGTTATTTTAACACAAAGCAAATGTATAGATGGCCACTTATTGCTTCATCTGCGCACTGCTCTTCCCTGTCCTCCTGTGGTTCTCGTGGGGCTGTCGACCCCAGCCTCCCACTCTGTCCCCATCTACAGGGATAGGGATGTGACCTGGGCTTGGGCAATCAGATCGTCTCATGCCCCTGGAAACAGCTGCGCATATGACCGGAAGAATCTTTGTCTATAATTGGAATACCAAGAAGTTATCTTTTGCTGGTGGTCTTTGCTCAGACAATATAAGCTCGAGGTTATAAGTGGCACTTTCTCCAGCTATATGGAGGAAGTCCTTTTCCCGTGGGAGAAGAAGAGGCCAGCCTTCAGCAGGAAAACAGAGCTCAAAGACAAAGAGAAGGAAAGACAGTCCCAGTGACATTGGTTGAACCTCTGGCTCTAGCTCTGCCTGAGCCCACAAATATCCTTTCTGTTTAAGCTAGTTTGAATTTTTTTTGTCACTTCCAAACGGATAAGTCCTGACATAATAATATGCTTAAATATTAGAATGAAGTAATACATTTTAATTATGAAAAATAGAGACAAGTAAAAAGAAAAACCCCAAATCATTCCTAACCTTATTTATTTTTATTTTTATTTTTTTCTGAGACAGAGTCTTATTCTGTTGCTCAGGTTGGAGTGCAATGGTATGATCTCAGCTTATCTCTGCCTCCCAGGTTCAAGCAGTTCTCCTGTCAGAATCCAGAGTAGCTGGGACCACAGGCAGGCACCACCAAGTCCAGCTAAGTTTTGTATTTTTGGTAAAGATGAGATTTCGCCATGTTGGCCAGGCTTGTCTCAAACTCCTGACCTCACGTGATCCATCTGCCTTAGCCTCCCACAGTACCCTTATATTCGTGTGTGTGTGTGCGTGTGTGTTGTGTTGAAGATTGTAAAATATGCCTGCAAATTCCTTCATCCAGTATGCAATCTCTTTTGGAATGTGAATTTTCCTCTCCCCTTATGCAGAAGGGTAGTTTATTTCTCTCCCTTGACTCTTAGCCTTGTGATTTATTTAAACGTGAGAATGCAGCAGGAGACGTATATGACCTTGAGATGCCAGTCCAACCTTCCGGAGGGTGTGACCAAGACAGCCCAACCCACGGCCCACCCCACTGCCAGGTATGTGAGGGAGGTGTACTAGTTCGTTTTGTGCTGTTATAAAGGAATACCGGAGGCTGGGTAATTTATAAAGAAAACAGGTTTATTTGGCTCATGGTTCTGCAGGCTATACAGGAAGCATAGTGTCAGCATCTGCTTCTGGTGAGGCCTCAGGGAGCTTCCAATCATGGTGGAAAGGGAAGGGGAGCTGTCATGTCACACGGAGAGAGAAAGGGAGCGAGAGAGAGAGGAGGACATGCCAGGATCTTTTTGAACAACCAACTCTCATGCAAACTTAAAGAGTGAGAACTCACTCATTACTGAAGAAAGGCACCAAGCCATGCATGAGGGATCTGCTCCCATGACCCACACACTTCCCACTAGGCCCCATTTTCAACACTGGGGACCAATTTCAACTTCAAATTTGGAGGAGAGAATTATCCCAACTATATCAGGAGGTCATCTTGAACCCTGCTGTCTCTCCATCAGAATCCAACTGTGGAGGAACTGCCCAGCTAACCCTCAGAATCATAAGAAATAATAAATCTTAGCTGTTTTAAACCACTAAGTTTTGGAGTGAATTATGTAGCAAAAGCTGAAACCGATGGTGTCCTGCCTGTCCCATAGAACTACATATAACCATTTCCCCACCTTATTCAATGTTTATTAAGGCTACTTTGGTTGCAAACATCAGAAACCAAACCCATCCAGCTTAAACAAAAGGAAAGTGCATTAGAATGTCCCTAATGTAAGTCAAGGAACAGAAAATAAAGTTGGGAAGGGGAGAAATCACGGCGTCCGCGGACTCATTAGCAGCAGGGTATCATGGAGTTTCCGTCCAGAAGAGACTGCCATTAACACAATCCCATGCTAATGATTGGACTAGTAACTTCAAGTTTTCAGAGCAGTCTGAGCCTCTCCATTTGGGCGAGTACCCGCCTCTGAATCATTTAGCTATGATGAGGTGGCAGGCGGTGGTGGGAGGCAGGATGCGGACATGTAGAAAGTAGGTGAATTCGTGGGAATCCTGACGTGGAAGCCATGAGCGCTACTCATGGCCTGGGCCTGCTTTTTAACTGCTACATATATTTTGATTTTCCAAAAGTTTTTTCCTTTCAAATCTTTTTCGGCTACTGTATCAAGGCTCTTTTTTAAGAAACGGAAAATAGTGCAGGACCACTTTGGAAACTGTAACAAATGGGGCAACGTTGTACACTTCTGCACAACGTAACTGGATCTGTGAAGGTTTTAAGTGCAAAAGGGAAAATAGTGCGGGGCCACTTTTGAAACTGTAACAAGTGGGGCAACGTTGTATACTTCTGCACAACGTAACTGAATCTGTCAAGGTTTTATGTGCAAACAGGTCTCTGAGCAAGTGAAATGGTTTTGATCAAAATCTAAAATAATTTGGGGGGTGTAGACATAAAAGGGAGCCAGAGTAACAGGGGTTGTGAACACAGAGAGGAAGAACGGGCAGGCTTCGAATGGGGACAGAGAGTGTCGCCCCCAGTCGCAGCCTGGGGGGCTACATTTCTGAAGGGAGCATCTCTTGCCCCTAACTGACGACTCCTGCAGAGTGACGCGTGCTGGGACCAGGGTGCACGGGCACCTCGAATAAGTGGGCCAGGGACCTGGGCCTGGGCCCCTGGGACTGGCAGGCCCGCCCGCACCCCCGCGCCTAGCGCTCTGCACGGAAGCAGCCGCCCCCACGCAGCAGGCAGAGGCCTGGGGGCCAGGAGCGCGCGGGGAGGCTCCGGGACTGAGGCGGCGCCACCGCCTCCCGCCTGCTGCTGGAGCGCGGGCAGCCGCGGCGACATCTTGTTCAGGAGGAAAGCGCGCGGGAGAGCGAGGCGCGCTTTAGCTGCTGCGCCACGCGCACCTCGGGCCTGGGCGCAGACTATCGGCCTGGCGTGGCGGGAAGGAGGTAAGGCAGCCCCGCGGGACCGCACGCCTAGCTCAGGGGGCGTCTTGGGAGACCCCAGGACCACCCGATCACGGGCCCCGCCGCTCCCCTGCCTCGCTCCTCCTCCCGCTCAGCACCCGTCTCCCGCGTTCCCCTCGCCCCAGCCCGCAGCCTCCCTGCCTTCCGCCTTCTAGGCAGCCCTCCTCGGCGTCGCGCCCCTCGACCCCAGCAGCCCCGGTCCCCGCCTCTGCTCTTGGTCCGGGCAGCCGAGTGAGGCCGCCCCCGCCCCGCCCCCGCCGGGACCCGCCCCCGCCCCGCCCCCGCCGGGACCCGCCCCCTGCTCCCGTCCGGGCGGGGCTCCGGGTTTAAACGTCGCGGCGGGCAGGGCCGGCGGAGGGGCGGGGCGGCCTCTGTGTCGTGTACCGGGTCCCGTAGGCTGCGGGCAGCGCGGAGCGGCTGGCGCTTGAGACGGCGGACGGCACCATGTCCCCGGGGAGCGGGGTAAAGAGCGAGTACATGAAGCGCTACCAGGAGCCGCGCTGGGACGAGTACGGGCCGTGCTACCGCGAGCTGCTGCACTACCGCCTGGGCCGCCGGCTGCTGGAGCAGGCGCACGCGCCCTGGCTCTGGGACGACTGGGGCCCGGCCGGCTCCTCGGAGGACTCGGCATCGTCAGAGTCGTCGGGCGCCGGGGGCCCAGCATCCCGGTGCGCCCCGCCCTCGCCCCCGCCGCCGGTAGAGCCGGCTGCCCAGGAGGAAGGGGAACGGCGGGCGCGCGGGGCCCCGGAGGAGCAGGGCGCGGAGGCCGGGGACGCGGAGGCCGAGGACGCGGAGGACGCGGCTCTGCCAGGTACTGGGCCTGGAGGGGAACGCGAGGGGCTTGCGCGCAGGGACCGTTTGCTCGAAGGTCTGAGCAGCTGATCTCTATTTCTTGCGCCGCTTAGAGTGGGCTCTTCCTTTTTTTTTTTTTCCGGTTGACAGAATCCGTCTCTCCTGACAAAATAAGGAAGGTGGCAGCCTTTGCTACCCTTTATTTGCTTAATTAGGTGGCTTTCGATCGAGCCAGCGGTGAACTCAATTCAAGCGCCGCTGGCTGAGTCCGGGGTCTTTCCTTGTGGGCCTCTGCGGCTTGGCGAACCACTGAGTCCCATCTGCTTATTTCTAAGCGCCCATTTTTGATCAGAGGAGCCCCAGCTTTCATCGCATTCTGAAAGGTGACCCAAAAGGTTAAGAACCACAGGGCTAAGCTTTCTGTCTGATGAATGGGGCCGTTGTTTTTCGTATTAACTCCCCCACCTCGCTGCGCTGTCCCTAAAGAATATTTTGCATTTGTTTACATGGAGTGTTGTATAACTTGGCTGTGAGAGCATCTTTGTAAGTGCTAGGTCCTCTCCCCTTCCGTCCCACCCCATCCTCCCTCGCCCCTCTAGATCCGAAAGCGCCGGTGGCGCTGCGCGTATTTTCAGCCATGGCTCTTCACCTTCTTTCCTGCCCAGAGAGTTGTAGACTGGGGACTGTCAGCATGTGAGGCTGGTGCCGAGGACCAGTTGAACGCCTCAGTACAGCCTGGAGTAACCAATGGTTCCTTCCTGCTCCTCTTACGTTGGCCAGGCACCACCAGATCACTGGATTTTAAAAAGGCTTGAGTGAGGAAAACATGGAAAATGTATTGGGAGCCTGTTAGACATTCAATCACTGATCTAGGAGTATGTATGTTGTCATTTAATGTTCAAACCGGTCCCAAAAGAGACCCTGTTTTAATCTGTGTGTGTGTGTGTGTGTTTTCATTTGAGACGGAGTCTCGCTCTGTAGCCCAGGCTGGAGTGCAGTGGCGCGATCTCAGCTCACTGCAACCTCTGCCTCCCGGGTTCAAGCGATTCTCCTGCCTCAGCCTCCGGAGTAGCTGGGATTACACGCATGCACCACGACGCTCGGCTAATTTTTGGGTTTTTGGTGGAGACGGGGTTTCACCATGTTGGTCAGGCTGATCTCAAACTCCTGACCTAGTGATGCGCCCGCCTCGGCCTCCCGAAGTGTTGAGATTACAGGAGTGAGTTACCATGCTCGGCCCTAATCTCAGTTTTATAGATGAAGAAACGAAAGCTCAGGATCATTGACTTTATTCACTTATGTGTTTATTTTTGTTTACCCGATTGCAAGCCAATCAGACTCTTCCTGGCTTCTCTGTGAGAGGCTGAGGAGGAGATGAAATTTCGGCTGTGAGCCGAGTTGCTTTGCTCTTGGTTTTACCATCTTCAGCTATTTTGAGCACATCATCGGAGGCAGGGCTGCCTCCTGCCATCATCATGTTACTTGTGAATTCCCACAAATCCTGATGCTTCAGTGATCACTGCTAGAAATGCAAATAACAGAAGGTGGAGGGGGTAGGGAACATGCCTTCCAGATTATTCCTGTGGATGCTGATCTGCTAGCTAAATTGAGATGTACTTTATCAGGCTAAATGGCTTTTCTCTCCCCCATCTTTTATTGTTTGTGATGGAGCTGTCAAATATTTATATGCAATGTAAATACAATTTTTAGGCAGCATTGTGCTATGGATGGTGCCTGTGTTTACCAGCTCGGGTAAGCTCTGAGTTCATGATTCTTTTGTTTTCCTTAGAGAGAGCGTCCTCTCAGTTATTTCTTCCCTGCTAACATTTCTGGTTTAGGCATCAGGAAGAAGAAAGGATGTTTTCTGCTTTCAGGACTCACAATCGCAGTATCTTTTGTTTTGCTCCCACCTGTAAGAGGCCCTCTTGACTCCTGTGTTGCTTGCACAAGATTAAATATCCTGGTTTTTAAGTGGATGGTTTTAAATACTAGTGCAATGAGCACTCTTTTGAGTTTCTATGAAATATAAAAGTTCTTACTTTCCCTGAAGCCACAGATGCATATAGAATCACGTAGTTCCATCTGACTTACTACAAAAGCATATCAGCCTCCTGCCACACATAACACCCTGGTTTTTCCTTTGCTATTTATTTCTGTACCTCCAAGTAATGTGGCTTTTATTGATATTTGATTGCTTTTTTTTTTTTTTTCAGTTTTTAACATTATCTATTGACTTTAGTTCTTTTTTACTGCTCTCCTCACCCACACAGACACGACCCATCTCCACACCTGCTCAGTATAGTCGTCATAGAGTTTGTTGGATTCATAATCAGTATCTACCATATTGTGCCCATGGAAAAAGTTACTCAAAGCTGACCCATACTGTTTCCCATGATTCCCTTTTTTCTTTCACAATATAACCAACACATCAGGTTCTCTATCACTCTTGTCATCTAAAGTCACTCCTCCCAGGGCCCCTGACCTACTTCTATCCGGGCTGGCTGCTGCTCCTGTGGCCTGCTGCCTGGTTGGCATCTTGGGAGGGCCCTTGGCCACCCTCCTAGGACCTTTCTTGGCTTCTCTCTTGGGTTTGAGTCTCTGTCGTGTGGCTCTCATGTCATTTTCTTTCTTGGTTTACCCCTTCTTGGTGGAGCACATCTTCTAGTAGATTCCCGAGAAAGGATGGTTCAGAGGTTAGTTTTCTTTGAATGCCAAGAGGTAGCTTTATTCTACCCTTACAGTTTGGTGAGTGTGGCTGGGCATGGAATCGTAGGTTGGAAAGGTTGTCTGGAGGCATTCCTCCTTATGTGTTGTGTTGAATGCCAAGAGGTAGCTTTATTCTACCCTTACAGTTTGGTGAGTGTGGCTGGGCATGGAATCGTAGGTTGGAAAGGTTGTCTGGAGGCACTCCTCCTTATGTGTTGTGACTGCTGCTGTTACAGCCTGCATCGCTATGATTCTTGATCTTGATCTTTCATAGGTAACGTGGCCCCCTCAGGAAGCTTTCAGGGTCTTTCAGATCCTATTTTTCTTTTAAATTTAAGAGCTCTTGAATTGTTTTCCGGGCTGCCATTTATTCCTTTCCTTCCCTCACTCCTTTCCTTCCCTTTTTTATTTCTTTTTAAAACACAGTGTCTGGTTCCTGATTCATGCATATAGGGTTTTATCTTACTGAGGATATATATTAGAAGTTTTTGTTTGTTTTCTTCTCTTCCTGTGTTTCTGCAGCAGGCTTTCACCCCTGCCTCTTTGTTTCTTTTTGCTGGCAATTCTCTATTTCATGTTAGGCGCTTTTTTGAAATGTCTAATGATCCTTGGTTTTTTATTCCTATTTAAGGAATGGATACTAAAAAGCTGTTAGGAAATTCTGTGTGTGTATATGTGTGTGTGTGTGTGTGTGTGTGTGTGTGTGTGTGTGTATGTGAGAGATTATTTTCCTCCCATAGCCAATATGCTGTGAAGAGTGGTCTAGACTGTCTCCCATTCCTTACTTCATAGTCACGTTTTCTTTTTAGGTTAGATTTTATTTTTAGCAAAGTTTACATATGCAGTAATTTTAAAAATTTCACTTAAAATGAAAAAAATATGATCTTGCCCCATTTCCCACATATGTCCCTTGCTGCTTTCAACTCAATTTCACTTTCCTTTCAGCATTGGCCACCCTCTTTTCATTTAAACTCATCTGTTGGCTTTTTTGATTGTGAACATTATTTACTGACTTCCCATTATGAACATTATTTACTGACTTCCCATTACGGGAGATGAAGATTTAGCTCAGGATCTTAGCTCTGCCTTCCCTATTCTACCCCCAGACACATACCAGCACCCATCTTGTCTTCACCAGATCCCCACAATATTAACTATATGATTGCTTTGTTTAATCTCTATTCTGTGTTTGAATTATAACTGTGTAAATATTTGCAGGTGAGCCATGTAATATATTCTGATTACATTTTGTTTTTGTTAAAATTTATGGTTTTCCTGAAATTAATAGTTTCACTTTTTTATTGCTCATTTCGGTTTTGTTTTTTGCTCCTACTCCAGTAATAGGATTATTTAAAAATAAGCTACCTATCACTGCCTATCACTGTTTCTTATTTCTTATTTGTTGTAGCTATCACTGATGCCTGAAATTGTCTGATAGTGCTGTGAAACTTGCCATATGTCAGATATATTAGGTGTTCTATTCATCTGATTTTACCTTTTTCCCTTGGAGACTTTTTTTTTTTTTTGAGCCCTTGATCTTCTTGTTCCAGTCTAGATTTTATACTGTCCAGCCCTGGCACAGCTGCTGAACTGGGCTTTCTTTACCATTTCCCTCCTTTGTGTGATCCCCTGTCTTGCACATCTCAAGTCTTCCTTTTGCTTGGCCTATTCCTTCCTTTTGATGGAACACATCCTCTGTAGATCCTCCTGTAAAATATTGCGTGGGAATTAGAAATTTTGTAACCATGCATATCTGAAAATGCCTTTATTAAATCCAGGATTGACATTTTGGCAAGGTAGATAAATCTAGATTGGAAACCTCAGCATTTGAGGCGTTATGATAACACTGAATCCTAGCTTCTGGTCATAGTGTTGAGAAGTACCATGCCATTCTGACGCCTGCTTTGTGTGTGTGACCCCACTACGTTTGTTTTTGTTGTTTTGTTGGAAACTTTTAGGAGATTCTTTTTGTCCTTTTTATTTTATCTTTTTATCTTTTTAGGAGATGTTCTGAAATTTTGTGATGTGCCTGTGTGTGTCTTTTTTTCATTCATTTGGCTGGCCCTTTTCATTCTGGAAGCTTCTTTCAGTTCAGTGATATTTCCTATTTTCTTGTTTAAAAATAATTTTCTGTGCTCCATATGCTTTATTTTCTCTTTCTATAATTATCCTTAGTTGGATGGTGTACCTCCTGGATCAGTCTTCTAACATTTTTACTTAAAAATGTTTCTACATTGGAATTTGGAATTTTTGGTTCTATTTTCTGGGAGAACCCTTCAATTTTATCTCCCAACATTTCTATTGAAATTTTTAATTCTCACCTTAGCTTTAAATTCCCAAGAGATCATCTATTTTTGGTCCCTAATGTTCTTTACATTAAAAAAAAAAATAGCATTCTGTTTTCAGATTTCTTTTAACTTACAAAGAAGAAAAAATAAATAAATAAAAGAAAAGGCCAGAAATATCTTTTGAAAGCTGTCTTCCATTCCCTGCCTTGCCTTTTTCTGCATAATTTTGGTCTCTTCCTTACTAATAGAGGATGTGCTCAGATGTTTGCTCTTAGCCTATCTGCTCATATTTAAGAGTAGGGCCTGAAAGAACTCTTGTGGAGCTCTGTGCATGGGGGATGCCTGTTTTCTGTAATTGCATGAGGACCCAGCTGTTCCTCTGGGGACTCCAAACATGTATACCTGCCAGCGTCTCTTGAGTGAGCTGCCCAGACAGTGCATCTGCAGTCTCCTGTCTCATGGGGAATAAGCCTGGCACCAGCATCCTGGGAACAGAGGCAGAGGAAGGTGCCGAGGAGGGGTTTCCTTTACCATGAGGCCTTTCACCTAATTCTATTTTCAGGAAGCTGTTTCCCTTGGCTTCTGCTGTCCCTAGGGTCATCTGAAGTCCAAGCCTCCCCTGCTTCTGCCACTTGAGACTGAAATCCACAGGCCTTCTGGGTAGGAGAGGAGCGACTACCTGGCACATGAGTTAGGGGAAAGAATATAGAAGTGTCAATTGCTGTGTAACAAAATTACCTTGAAAATTAGTAGCTTAAAATTAGTAAAAACAGTTGTTCCTAGGTATCTGTGAGAGATTGCATCCAAAATACCCCCACAGATACCAAAATCCGTGGATATTCGAGTTCCTATATAAAATGGTGTAGTATTTGCATATAACCTGTGCACATCCCCCGAATACTTTAAATCATCTCTAGATAACTTAGAATACCTAATACAATTAAATACTATGTAGTTTTTCTACTGTATTTTTAATTTGTATTACTTTTTATTGTTGTATTATTTTTTGTTTATTTTTCTCAAATATTTTCAATTCATGGTTGAGTGAGTCTGCAGATGCAGAACCCCCGGATACGGAGGCCCCCGGCCTGCTGTCCTTTGCTGCTGCTCTGGTTTCCTGGGCTGGAAGTTGGCCCTGGGCAGTGAGATACCTTGTCTGCAGCCTGTACTGGAAGACTCCAGGCTGGAGGGACCCGGCTGGGCTGTTGCTGGGACCCTCACATGCATGACCTCTTCCTGTGCCTGGCCTTCGTCAGAACACACTGGCTGGCCTATAAGGACAGCATCCGGAGACAGACCCAGGTGGATGCTGCGTTGCTTGTTCTCTTTTATCCTCAGGAGCTTTGCAGGCCCTTTCTCACCCCATTCTACCCTCGCTGGGGAAGTTATTACTTGGTGCAATTATTTTCACACCACCCTATTATAAAAGTCTGCCCAGGTTCAAGGGGAGGACCCATGGATCCCAACTCTCAACAGAGCACATCCATATTATAGTGAGAAGAGCACGAGGGCTGCGGTGCTGATTGATACTGAACTTTTGGAAAAGAGAATCCACTTCACTAGCTTTCTGAGGAAGCTGGCACCTTGTACAACTGTTTCATTTTTTTTTTTTTTTCTTTTGAGACAGGGTCTCAGTCTGTTGCCTAGGCTGGAGTGCAATGGCATGATCTAAGCTCACTGCAGCACTGACCTCCTGGGTTCAAGTAATCCTCCAGCCTCAGCCTCCTGAGTAGCTGGGACCACAGGTGTGCGTCACTATACCTGGCTATTTTTTTATTTTTAATTTTTAGTAGAGATGAGGCCTTGCTATGTTGCCTAGCTGGTCTTAAACTCCTGAGCTCAAGCAGTCCTCCGGCCTTGGCCTCCCAAAGTGCTGGGATGATAGATGTGAGCCACCACACCTGGCTCATGTGATTCTTTCTAGGGCTCAGCTTCTGTCCTGGAGGCCTTTCCCCTCTGGCAGTTAGGATTCATCCTACTCAGTTCTGTGAGGCCATTTTTACCTCTTCACCTGCTTTTCTTTTCCTCCAAATTTTATTGATGCCTTTTGCCTGATGTCATCACCTCCCTTGCTGTCTGTCCTTGTGGCTTTATACCTTTTTTCCTTCACTTTAGTAGGATTTGGAGAGGAAGAGACTCTAAGCTTTAAGGAACTCTAAGGCACAGGTTTTCAGTGCAGATTTAACCTGAACCCTCCAATTTGCTCTATTTGTTTAACTGATTTTTATTTTTACTTTTTTCTCTGTTTCTTGATCAGACTTGCCAGAGGTTTGTGAATTTGTTTAGTTTTTCCCCACACTAAGGATTTGTGGATTCTCTTTATTGTATATTTTCATTCATTTATTATTCTTTTTTCCTTAGTTTAATTTTTCTAACTTTTTGACATGGATGCTTATCATTGATTTTTTTGCCCCCTTTCTTTTTTGATATGTTCATGTCAGGTTATAAATTTCCCTCTGATAACTGTTTTAGCTACATCACATATGTTTTGCCATATAACATTTTTATTCTAACTCATTTTCAAATTTTCATTATGATTTTTAAAAATAGTCACAAAAATTCATAAAATTTAACATTTATATATAGTATTCACATAAAGAAACATTTATTTTTTAAAGGAAACATATATTCCAGCCTGGTCAACATGGCAAAAGCCCATCTCTACTAAAAATACAAAAATTAGGTGGGTGTGGTGGCGCGTGCCTGTAATCCCAGCTGTTTGGGTGACTGAGGCACAAGAATCACCTGAAGCTAGGAGGTGGAGGTCGCAGTGAGCTGAGATCACACCATTGCACTGCAGCCTGGGTGACAGAGTGAGACTGTCTCAAAACAAACAAACAAACAAACAGACAAACAAAAACACCTAATGCAAACGTTATGCTCAATGAGGAAACTAGAAACATTCCCAATAATATCAGAATTAAGAAAGGAATGTCCTCTATTACCACTACGTGAAATTTTGAAAAATGGTGCTGAAATACACATAATACATATTATGATTTTAACCATTTCATTATTTATTTGTTAATTATTATTATTGGAGATGGAATCTTACTCTGTCACCCAGGCTGGGGTGCAGTGGCACGATCTTGGCTCACTGCAACCTCTGCCTCCCAGATTCAAGTGATCCTCCCACCTCAGCCTCCTGAGTAGCTGGGCCCACTGGCATGTGCCATCACACCTGGCTAATTTTTTGTATTTTTAGTAGAGACAGGGTTTTCCCATGTTGTCCAGGCTGGTCTTGAACTCCTGAGTTGAGGCGATGTACCCACCTCAGCCTCCTAAAGTGCTGGGATCACAGGCGTGAGCCATGTGCCTGGCATTATTTATTTTTGAGACAGGGTCTTGCCCTGTCATCCAGGCTCAAGTGCAGTGGCACAGTCATCACTCACTGCAGCCTCAACCTCCTGGGCTCAAGAATCCTCCCATCTCAGCCTCCCAAGTAGCTTCTACTGCAGCTACATGCCACCATACATGGCTAATTAAGAAAAAAAAAAAATGGGGGGGTGTGGAGCTGGCACTGGGCATAGTGGTTTATGCCTATAATCCCAACACTTTAGGAGGCTGAGGTGGGCAGATCACTTGAGCCCAGGAGTTCAAGACCAGCCTGGGATATGTGATGGAACCCTGTCTCTTCCAAAAAATACAAAATTAGTCAGGTGTGATGGTGTGCACCTGTAGTCCCAGCTAGTTGGGAGGCTGAAGTAGGAGGATTGCTTAACTCTGGGAGGAAGAGGTTGCAGTGAGCCAAGATCATGCTACTGCACTCCAGCCTGGGCAACAGAGTGAGAACCTGTATGAAAAAAAAAAATTTTTTTTTTTTTTTTTTGGTAGAGACAGGATTTTTCTATGCTGGCCAGGCTGGTGTTAAACTCCTGGGCTCAAGTGATCCTCCTGCCTCAGCCTTCCAAATGCTGGGATTACAGGCATGAGCCACTGTGCCTGGCCTTCTTTAACTGATTTAAAGTGTACAGTTTGGCCGGGCGCAGTGGCTCACGTGTGTAATCCCAGCACTTTGGGAGGCTTTGGGAAGCCAAGGTGGGTGGATCACTTGAGGTCAGGAGTTCGAGACCAGCCTGGCCAACATGGTAAAACCCCGTCTCCACTAAAAAATACAAAAAATTAGCCAGGTGTGGTGGCGGGCGCCTGTAGTCCCAGCTACTGGGGAGTCTGAGGCAGGAGACTTGCTTGAACCCAGGAAGTAGAGGTTGCAGTGAGCTGAGATCGCGCCTCCGCACTCCAGCCTGGGCGACAGAGTGAGACTCCCTTTCTAAATAAATAAATAAATAAAGTGTACAGCTCGGTGGCATTAAGTACCTTCACATTTTTGTGCAACCCTGTTTTCACTTTGACCTATAGATTATTTAGAAATGTTTTTAAATTTCAAAACTGGGAGGGATTTTTTGAAGTTTTTTTGGTTGTATCTAGTTTAATTACATTGTGGTTAGAGAACACATTCTACATCATTTCAATTTTGTAAATATCTTAAGATTTCTTTATGGCCTTGGATATGCAGATTCTTATAAATGTTCCATATATGATTGATAAACATTTATATTCTGCAGTTGTTGGGTTCAGTGTTCTATATATATCCATTAGGTCAAGTTTATTAATTCTGTTTAAATACATTTGGAAAATCAGATGTTCAGTATAGCCCTCTCTGTGATGATGCGGGTGTTCTTCATTTGTGCTGTCTACCAGGGTAGCCACTAGCCACATGTGGGTATTGAGCACTTGAACGATAACTAGTGTAACTGAGGAACTGAATCTTTAATTTTATTTACTTTTAATTAATTAATTACAATTTATATTTACTAACCACATCTGGTTCATGGCTATTGTATTGGACCGCCCAGTTCTAAATTGAGACTGAATTTATTTTTATTTGAATGATCTGCCAATTACTGAGAGGGGCATTATAATCTTCTACCATAACTGGTGGATAATGCTGTTTTTGTTTGAAGAAGTCTTTATTTTAAACTATTTTTTCAAAAAGGATTTTAGAAAGGTATACTTACTGTTTGGAAAAAACTCTCAAACTCTTTTCTCTGTTGTCACACAACCACCATCAACACAGACTTCTGTGACCCCAAAATATGTGGGACTGTTTCCCCACCAGCAAGCAAGCAATCAGTTCCAACACTGTCTGCCTGGAGATAGCGTCAGGTCCCACAGGTTGAAGGCTCAGTCTGACAGACTGCCCCCTCCTTCCCACCAGTCGAAAGTCCAGGCTTTGGGAACTTCTGACCGACCATCTTCAAACTGGGGTTCCCATGATCCCCGTTTAGGTTTAATTTGCTGGAGTGGCTCACAGAACTCAGGGAAACAATGTTTGCTGGTTTATTATAAGGGATATTAGAGGCCAGGCACGGTGGCTCACGCCTGTAATCCCAGCACTTTGGGAGGCTGAGGCAGGTGGATCACTTGAAGTCAGGAGTTCGAGACCAGCCTGGTGAACATGATGAAACCCCGTCTCTACTAAAAATACAAAAATTAGCTGGACATTGTGGCACACACCTGTAATCTCAGCTGTTTGGGAGGCTGAGGCGAGAGAATTGCTTGAGCCCAGCACACACCTGTAATCCCAGCTATTTGGGAGGCGGAGGTTGCCGTGAACTGAGATTGCAACATTGCATTCCAGCCTGGGCAACAGAGCAAGATTCTGTCTCTTATAATAATAATAATAATAATAATAATATAATAATAAGATATTAGAAAGGACACAGATGAAGAGATGAATGGGGTGAGATATGGGGAAAGGGGTGAGAAGCTTCCATACTCTCTCGCCAGCCTCCAGGAACCTCCCGAGCTCAGCTACAATTGGAAGGTTGAAAGATTAGAGTCCTGCCTAGGGGCAGGGCAAAGGAGAGCAGGAGAGATTTGGTTTCTGGGGGCCTGCCCCTGAGGTTTAACACACCCAACATTATAACAAAAGGCTGGAACAAGGGCTATGGGAGTTAGGAGCCACGAACTATGGACAAAAACGAATCACATAGAGACACACACACGGATATAATAATACCACACTTATATACACTTCTCCTGTGCCAGCCACTATTTCAAGAGCTTTACAAAAGAGTTTTATAAATATTAATGTTACGGTGATGAGTTTTCCCTTTTCTCTTCTGTATTTTCCATCTTTTCTCTCCTCCTGTTGCAGATAATTCTTGTGTCTTTTTCTATAAGCACAGCTATTTTGTAGTCTGAATAAGACTCCTTGGATTTCAGGCCTCTTGCTTCTCCAGGTCCCCCTTGTTGCCTACCCTCCTGTGTGCCTGGTTATCTTTACAACACACTGGTCTTTGTGTTGGAAAAGGTATTTTGAGGAATAATTTGAGGCCTAAGGGTTTCCTGAGAAGATTTTTTAGTTTCTTGTGCTGGGTACCCATAGACATCGTTAACCTGGGGCCACTTTTGAATTTCATTTAGCTTTTCCATGTCATCCTTAGTGGGGAGGGTGTGTCCAGTGGCCTCCCAGAACCAGGATGGGTAGGCTCCACTCTGTTCAGTCCTCAGCCAGCTGGGGTCTGGTTGGAAAGCCTGGACTTGCCCACACCTCCCCTCTGGCACCAATGACCACCGAGCTGCCATGGCAACGTCTCTTCATCTTCATCGTACCAATCTCTCTGTAATTTTTGGACTGTTAATTGTGCTTTCTTTTTCTGAAACTCTTTGCCCAGCCTCTTTCCTGGTTATTATTTTTTTACTCTCTTGCTACCCTTCCTCTGCCCTCGTCTCGGGTTCTCCTTTCTTTGCCTGCACATTAAATAACGGCGTCCCCGGGCCTGTTTGTGCCTCCTGTCTTCTGGCTCTGCGTTTCTTCTGGGTGACGTGGTCCACACCCAGAGCCGTGGCTTTCATCTCATGCTATTGTCTCTCCTGAGCTCCAGTTGAAGGTCTGGCCACTGGGACCAGGAGTGTCTTCCAAGGTGACAAGCGCCCTTTCCTGATCCTTTGGGGAGCTTATGCCAGAGGACAGCATGACCATCCACTCAGAACACCTCCAGGAGCCACAGAACCCAGCACCACATGGTCCTTCCTGGTGTCCTCATGGTGTCTGTCTATCCACCTGTCAGTCTGATGCAGTGTTGCTGGGCTGTCTGCTTTGGAGGGGCCTTATTTTTTTTTTTTTTTTGAGATGGAGTTTTGCTCTTGTTGCCCAGGCTAAAGTGCAATGGTGCGATCTTGGCTCACTGCAACCTCTGCCTCCTGGGTTCAAGCGATTCTCCTGCCTCTTGCTTCTCCAGGTCCCCCTCCTAGTCTCCCGAGTAGCTGGGATCATAGGTGTGTGCCACCACGCCCGGCTAATTTTTGTACTTTTAGTAGTGATGGGGCTTCACCATGTTGGTCAGGCTGGTCTCGAACTCCAGACCTCAGGTGATCCACCAGCGTTGGCCTCCCAAAGTGCTGGAATTACAGGCTTGAGCCACCGTGCTTGGCTGGAGGGGCCTTGTTGAAAAAAAGCATCCTGGCACCACCTCCCAGCTGGTCTCATCAGTGTGTTTTTCTAACTGGCCTCTCTGCCCCTATTTCTGATCTCACCCATCCTCCATGTGTGGAGCTAGGGGCCTCATTCCTAAAATACAAATAGGACCATGTCATTTTGCAGCTTAAAGTCCTCCTGTGATGATTCTTCATCTCCAGAATAAAATAAAAATGCCAGAGTTTGGCATGGAAAGCCTTTATTTTCCCCACGCTATCTGCTCCAGGCCTTCATCCATCGACTCTACGTACTTGCCATTTTGAACTACTTATAATTCCCTCTTTTCTCTTCTCTCCATGCCATTGAAGAAGCCACTGCCTCTTTCTGGAATTCTCTTTCCTGTTTTCTGCCCGGCTAGCCCCAGATTGCCCTTTCAGCAAAATCCTTATTGCCTTCTATGGGCAGGCTTCTGTGGGAGATCTGGGCTAGACACGCCTGGAACAGGAGGAAGAGAGGAGAAGTGAATCATTGAAGTTGACCTGGGTGGCTGCTCTTCTCTCAGAGTCTCTCAGTATCACTGTGCCACTGTACAGTTCTTGCTTGCACTTCCCCACTTCTCTTTCCCTTTCATCTTGGTCCTGATGATCTCTTCTTTCCTTTTCTTCTTAAACACCAGGGAAGAGGAGAGGAGAGTGTGTATGGACACATCACTCAGATAAACGTTTGAACAGTGAATGGATATCGTCTCATGATGAAATGGAAGGCTGGTGTCCTGCCTCATCCCCAGCAACTCCAGTGCTGGGTTTAGAGAGATGATGCACACCAGTGCAGAACATTACACCCAGATTCAGACATGAAGTGTCTGTTCCTTCAAATGTTTAGTAATAAATGCAATGGTTTGCTAGAGTCAGGGTTATCCCTGAAGGTAGACATGGCAGATGACCTCTAAAGGTTTCTTACAAGTATGTGCCAATTTGCATGCACTGGCCATGCAGGGCTTCCTTCAACTTTAAAGGGAAGTAGAAATAGCCAAGAGAAGAGTCACAACTAAAAGTAATGGCAAAATTCTGTCCTACAGAGGACAGATTGTATTAGATCTTATACAGATTGTAATAGCAGTCTATAAAATAAATCATCACTGATGGCTGGGTGCGGTGGCTCAGGCCTGTAATCCCAGTGCTTTGGGAGGCTGAGGCAGGAGGATTGTTTGAGGCCAGGAGTTTAAGACCAGCCTGATCAACACAGTGAGACCCCATCTCTACAAAAAAAAAAAAATTGTTTTAATTACCCGGGCCTGGTGGCACACACCCAGGAGGCTGAGGTGGGAGGATCACTTGACCCCAGGACGTTGAGGCTGCAGTGAGCAGCCTGGGCGACAGAGCAAGACCCTGTCTCTGAAAAAGGAAGCAAAAAAAAAAAAAAAAAAAATAGTATCATAACCAACAGCAAAACTCTGGAGCACCTGAAACAAAGCGTCTCCTGTGGCCTAAACAACTGGGGCACCTCGGAGCCCTAGACTCATCAGGAACTCTTACTTCAGCGGAGCTATAGGCGGAAGGAAACAGGCTCACAAAGGGTTTATACCGAATTGCATTGATTTCATAAAAAAGAAAGGCTTGGCCGGGCGCGGTGGCTCAAGCCTGTAATCCCAGCACTTTGGAAGGCGGAGATGGGTGGATCATGAGGTCAGAGGATCGAGACCATCCTGGCTAACACTGTGAAACCCCATCTCTACTAAAAGTACAAAAAAAATCAGCTGGGCGTGGTGGTGGGCACCTGTAGTCCCATCTACTCGGGAGGTTGAGGCAGGAGAATGGCGTGAACCCGGGAGGCGGAGCTTGCAGTGAGCCGAGATGGCGCCACTGCACTCCAGCCTGGACGACAGAGTGAGACTCTGTCTCAAAAGAAAAAAAACCTTACAAAATAATAAATGGGAAAATCATAAAAGGTAATTCAGGGGAACAGGTATTTTTTGGAGTACATCCTTGCTATCTGAGGTTCCCCTTAGGTGGGGCAGCCACATTTACCACCGGGGGTTCTCCAGAATTTAGGGCTGCGGTACAGACCCGGGCCTGATTCATGGAGTCATTTCCACTGCAAGCGTTGGGGAAACTCCCTTAAAACTGGGGCCGTCTTTTTTTTTTTTTTTTTTTTTTTTTTTTTGAGACGGAGCCTCGCTGTGTCGCCCAGGCTGGAGTGCAGTGGCGCGATCTCGGCTGACTGCAAGCTCCGCCTCCCGGGTTCACGCCATTCTCCCGCCTCAGCCTCCGAGTAACTGGGACTACAGGTGCCCGCCACCACGCCCGGCTAGTTTTTTGTATTTTTAGTAGAGACGGGGTTACACCATGTTAGCTAGGATGGTCTTGATCTCCTAACCTCGTGATCCACCCACCTCGGCCTCCCAAAGTGCTGGGATTACAGGCTTGAACCACCGCGCCCGGACTTTTTTTTTTTTTTTTTTTTTTTGAGACAGAGTCTCGCTCTGTCGCCAAGCTGGAGTGCAGTGGCGCAATCTCGGCTCACTGCAGCCTCCACCTCCCAGGTTCAAGCGATTCCCCGCCCCAGCCTCCCGAGTAGCTGGGACTACAGGCATGCGCCACTATGCCCGGCTAATTTTTTTTTTTTTGTATTTTAGTAGAGACAGGGTTTCACCATGTTGGCCAGGATGGTCTCGATCTCCTGACCTTGTGATCTGCTCTCCTCGGCCTCCCAAAGTACTGGGATTACAGGTGTGAGCCACCACGCCCGGCTGGGGCCCTCATTTTTAACTCTCCCCACGGGGAATGCCTGGCTGCGCACGTAGGCGGTAACGATGGAAACCACTGCTTGTTGGGTGGAGGGGGGCTTTCCAGTGAAGGAGGCGGCTCTCAGGTGGAGCACGGAAGGATTAAGGAGCATTTTCGGGTGGAGTAACTCAAACATCTACTTTCTGCAGCTGCTGGAGAATGACCACAAATCCAGATCTTTCCCTGAAGGAAAGCAAAATTGAGATGATTGGATTTATTTTGGGGGATTGTGGAGAAAGCCCTTAGGGCGTGGTGCTGTCTAGCTTTTAACATTCCAGGTGCTAAATCTCAGAATCGGAGTGGCAGTGGTTGCTTTTGAATAGGCTTGGTTCAATCTTGGTATATTTGTTGTTGATTTTAAAATGAGATAAATGGTTTGAAAATTATGCTAACTTGTTCCCGAGTTTCTGCTTTAAGTGGATCGTATGAGTTGAGCCATAAGTGAAAATGTTACTGACTTAATTAAGCATTATGATTTTTCAACCTAAATATTTTAAGTAATTACATATAAATCTGATTTCAAAGTATTTTCATCTCATTTCTCTCTCTTCAAAAGCACTGCCAGGGAAAGATGTAGAAGATAAACCTGAACAACAAACCAGAACAAGAGAAACTGACAAATCACCCACCAGTACTGAGCCTCGACAGCAACCAAGTGCCTTATTTGCTAGAGGAAACAGGAAAGCGGTCAAAAGTCCCCAAAGATCATCGAGTAAAATGAAAGAAAACAAGCATCCATTTGCTCTTTATGGCTGGGGAGAAAAACAGACGGATACAGGAAGCCAGAAGACTCACAACGTCTGCGCGTCCGCTCCTGTGCACGAGGTGCGCTCTGGGCCCTTGTGGTTCTGTGTTCCCTTTGAGAGTGGCGAGCTGGGCCATGCGCCTGTCATCTGGCATCACGTCCTTTGGTCACTCAGTGCTTTGGGCCCATGGGAAATCTTAGGGGATAGCGTGGTGGGTTGGGGAACTCCCGAACGGAACTTCTGATTAACCAAAGGAGGATTCTGTATGTTGGTGGCCTGGAGAGCGAGGGGTTTTGGCTGGGAGTTACCCAGAAGGGTTTAGTGACACCAAGCCAGGCAAAGATGTAGATGGAGTTGGGGTTCGCAAGTTCCTGCGGGGCCGGGAGGTCAGGAGGAGCAGCACAGCCAAGGCTGGTAATGGCCCATCTGGATTTGCCACTGGTCTCTTGAGCCATTTTAGTTTCCTTCAGCTTCGATAACCTGGCACTTCTTTGACTCCTTTATCTTTGGTTTGTCTGATTGATTGCTTGGCATCTGCCATAGACTCCCTTGTGCTCTTCTGATTAAATTCAAATGGCTGCATGTCCCCTGTTCATCTGTAACAAATGCATTTTACTCTCAGGAGCTTTAGTCCTCCCCTTACTTAGCCTTAGCTTGTCTCCCTGTGTCAAGACCCGGAAACATTTCAAATGAGAGGACCTTCATGGGTGTAGTCACAAAACATGTATGTTAGCATTAATACTGTTAGGATAGCCTAAAGCAAAGGATGCGTTTAAGGAAGCAGAAAGGGAAACTGCAAACTGCTTGAGTTCTGGATAAATAGCATAATGAAAATTTCACTGAACCCCAGCAGATGGTGTTATTTGGAGTGATATTTGAGACAACAAAGCTGCTGTTTAACAAAAGATCTCTGACAAGTCCACGGGATTAATTTTAACAGGATTTATCTGTAGTATAAGACATCTTAGGTGGTAAAATCCCTTGAGATGTCTTTGGTATACTGATGTTAAACATTTAAAGTTCTTTTATTTTCCCTGCTTTTTATGAGCTGTTTATAAGTCTTCGATGAAATACTTATGCTTAATGCTAAGCAGTTCGGACAGCTCTCCAGAGCCAACTCTAGAAGTACATGCAAATTGGTTGCTTACCATTTCTAACATTTAATTTGCTGTTGCTTAGTTTCATTATCCCTGATATGAATCAAGTGAGAATAGCATGAAGTGAGAATGGCTCTTCTATGTAAAGCCATTTATGTAAAGAAGAACTACATAGAGAGGCAGGGCTTGACTCTGCCCTGCTGCAGGTGACCTGACAGTAGCCAGCTTCATTGCAACCTTTGTTGAACATTAGTATAATAGCCCGTTAAGTTCCTATCCTTTTATTTTGAACTCTCTTTAGATTCATGAATCAGCATTACGAGCCAAGAACAGAAGACAGGTGGAGAAAAGGAAACTAGTTGCTCAAAGACAGCGTGCTCACTCTGTGGATGTGGAGAAGAACAGAAAGGTGAAGGCTTCCTCCTCAGAGAACCCGTGGATGACAGAATACATGAGGTGCTATTCGGCAAGAGCTTAAAGAAACACTTGCGTGGACAGCCTCTTTTAAAAAGTGTAAATGACTGAAAGGAAAAACAACACAAAAACCATCAAAAGAAACTGGACACAGGTTTAAGAAACCAACTGATTATGCAAGGTTTTTTTTAGGGAATTTGTAAAAGATTGTTTTATTTTGATGAATATTGGTCACCTACCTCGGCAGTAGGGCAGACAGTTGAAGCCATAGAAATTTGGTTATTTATGAAGATAATTCCCTAAATCTTTGATATTCTTATAAGGGTTTTGTTTTAAAGCATCTTAATCTTTTAAGATACTGACACCAAATGCCTTTAAATGGCGACAGATGCTTACACTTCAGTATTCTTTTCATAAGTTTAGGTAGAGCCTATTTTCATCTTGTTCTAAATAACTTTCCAGATTCCATAGCTATAAGATCATTCCATCCTACAGCATAAGACTCGTTTTCCTTATGTGCCGTTTTGTTTGTGAAAGAGTATCAAGTGAAAAATGAGTGTCAGCACTACTGTTGATTCCATGTATAATGAAACTAGAACTTTGCTAGTTCCTGAAAAATTTTAACTTATTTGTATTTCAGTTCAGCAGCATCTTTGTGTAGACTGTGATATTTAAGAATTATCTGGGCTGGGCGAGGGTCTCTTTTTCAGTGATCATCTAGGCAGTTATTATTTAATAGTTTAATAGCTCAAATACATTCCAATAGACAAAGTGCACACAACACAATATGTGTGTAGAGTAGTAGTAAGTTTCTTTTGAGTAGTCAAAGACTCACTTTTTTATTGCAAGTTTTTTTTTTTTGTTTTTTTTTTTAGAACACATACTGTGGATTCAGTCCTTTGTCACACTTGACCTTTTGGCATACACCCACTGTGGACTTTTGCCTCTTCTGTAATGGCTGGCAATGACATTTCGAACTTACAATCCGGAATTGCATTTGGTACACTGGCATTGCTTGTTCCACTGGGATGGGGACCAGTGTTAAGATGCCTGTTAGAGAGACTGCCCACCTCTACTTTCTCTACTTTTTCTTTACAGCACTTAACAATAACAAAGTCTTGATGATGTACGATGTACAGTATTCAGACTTTAGGTTGAAATACATTACTCTTTGATTCCTAGCCAGTAGATCTTATCTACACTTCAATGGGAGAGAATGGTGGTGTGTGGGTAGGCAGAAATTTATGTAAATAGTGCTCCTTCTCTTTAGTGTGTTTGCTTTGGGGGTAGAAAATGGTTTTAACAAACACTGGTTTCCATCCAATGAATGACGTCTTCTCCATCCTGTGGAGACAAGAATCTGCTAGAAGGACGTGTGCTAAGTTTCTTATAAGAGATAAGAAAGGTGCTTTGCCTGTGCCAGCTTGGCACCGAAGATGTGTGAGTGGACGTGAGGCTGAGCATTACCTTGGTATTTTTCTCTGGGTCTTTGGAAGACCATAGTCAATTTTTAGAACAGATTGCTTTCATTCCCCATAAAATCTTCACACATGATCATAACTATTTAAGCTTTGAAAACACATACTGAAGTATTGTGAGCTTAAAAAACCTTTTAAACTATTTGCGTAGTTTTGAGGTGAATTTGTTTCCTTAGAGATCTTTCCTAATCATTGAGATGCATATTTCAAAAGAGGAAATTTTACGTGTTGTCCAAAACAGCCTTGCTAGTAACTGGTGAATTTTGGTATTAAATATTATTAAAGTCTTTAAACGACACAGGTACCTAAAGATCACCTTAATGTGGCAATTTGTGATGGTGTAGCTAGCTGATTGTGAAAACTGTTCCTTTAAAGTCGCTTCTTGCATGTTCGGTGTCAGCCATCCAGCTCAGGCTTGTGTTGCAGCTGACAATCTAGGAAAGACGGCCTTAGAGAGTGGTTCAGACCCCACACTGACGGACTGCCTTAGAAACCCAACTTTCTCTAGACTTTGAACAGCCAGACCTTTCTCTTGTTTAGAAAACAAAATTGTATTTAATATACTTACTACTTAAAACTCCAGACAGAGATAAAACATAGAAGGCAATTATGGGCAAATTTTTCCCTCTTTTTAAGTGGAAGACAAATGAACGGGATTTTTTAAAGTACTTTTAAAGTGCATGAATAGTGAATAAATCAGTATGAGTTGTAAGCCTTCATCTTACGTCCAAGTCCTTAGTTGGCTAGGGCTTCTTTTCTTTCTTTCTTAAAGAGTGGCAATTACCTTTTGAACCTGTGCAGATTTTATAGTTGTTACAATTTGATGATCCTACTTTTTTCTTTTTATTCTAGAAATGAATGTGGTTGTAATCATGTTCCTAATTCTTGGGACAACCTGCAAGACAGTGAGATAGTTTAAAAACTACCTTTCATGTTGAAAAAGCCTGAAACCGAGAATCCAATGATATTTAAAAATAAATGCTACATAAAACTCTTTTCAAATTTTTGATTTTAAGTTCTTAATTAAAACAATTTGTCATAAATATGCTTTTTGTTTTTATGTTACCAATTTTAATATAAGATAAAAGTAATAGAATATTGAAGCAATATTGTCTAGCACTCTGCTGGACATTAAGTCTGCGGGTAAGAAATGAATGGAATCGATTCTTTGTCTTTTAACTGCCCTTATTTAGGAGCTGTTAAAATACTTGGCACCTCTGGTTATATATATGTTCTCCCCCCTAAAATTTCTAAGCACATGATTCATTTTAAAAAATGAATAGATGTATAATAGGCTATAGGTGATCTTGCATATTATGTAGGAGGCACATATTTATACCATTTCATATGTAGTATCTTTGTCATTGTGTTCCATCAAAGAACACAATTGCTAGCAACTTGAAGGGTATTATACTTAGGTCACTTGAACTCAGCTGACTAAATTGTAAGAAAGAGAGCATGCAACATGGCTGTTATTGGAAGCCATAACTTCCAGAAGAGACTTCTGCACAATTTGTAAGTTAAGAAAAATCTGTAGGGTCTTCCACTATCCTTTTTTAGGTTGATAATGCTGTACTGGGCACAGATTTTGTAATTTATGTTACAAAGTCTGTTGTATGTTATGGTACGGTCGCCTCTCAGTATCCATGGGGCATTGGTTCCAGGCCTCCCTTAGGATGCCAAACTCCACGGATACTCAAGCCCCTTCTATAAAATGGTGTAGAATTTGCATATAACCTAGACACATCCTCCTGTATACTTTAAATCATCTCTAGATTACTTAAAATACCTAATACAATGTAAATGCTATGTAAATAGTTGTTATACTGTATTGTTTAGGGAATAATGACAAGGGAAAAAAAGCCTGTACATGTTCAGCACAAATGAAACCATCCTTTTTTCCCTCAAATATTTTCAGTTTGTATTTGGTTGAATCCATGGATGCAGAACTCACGGATACAGAGGGTCAACTGTACTTTCTTTAAAGTGTTCAAAAGTATTACCAGCAAAGAGGAGGGGGAGCAAAGCATATATCAGAATTAAAACAATTTTTCTTGTTGACTGCTTTGGTAAAAAACAGTTTGATGCATAGTTTTACATTTCACTGGACTAGATAAAAAAATGGTGCTAATATTTATGTAGCTTGATGCTGTAGTTGCTTTGGTATCAAACTTAATACCTGATCCATATAAGGTCCTTACTATATAATTTTGTGATCAGTTAAATGATATTTTAAAGAGTGATCTTCAAAATATGACCTGGTCATTTCACAATGTTTGCATTTGAAATGAATTTTTGTACTACAGGGTGGATATGGAGTTATTCAGTGCAAGTGTGTGCTTAATACCAAACCCTATGCAAGGAGTTATGTCTAGATTTTTGGTCCACATTTGCCTCCTTCAAGCCTACTAGTGTGAGATGGAAACAAGTCGATTGCTCTTTTAATATTATTTCCATTTTGAAATTCTGGACACTTGAATGAAGACAGTAAAGGCCTCATTTTGGATTTCTCTTATAATAACAAAACTTTATTTAGGGAAGGTTTCCCTGTGCTATTGTAAGTTTGTTTTGAGCACTGCATTCACTTTAAAAATCTGGAGGAACAAAGGCTGGGCACATATAATCACAAAGCCCAGGTCACACAGTAATTCGGGGTTGTATTTTCTAAGAACTATGTATTGTTTTTAGCTTATAGTTAATATTGTATTTACTTGGAAAAATGTGAATAAAGTTAATTAACATTACAGGCTGAGACTCTTTTGTGAGAAGTAATTCTGCTTAGCACATACATGACTTGAAGAGAATGTATGATCATATTGACTCCTAAATGGATTTTTCAGTAGATAAATGTTTAATAAGATACATTAGTTGTGTCTATGAAAAGATAGTGTATATACACTTTGAGTTGAGCTATAATTTTTCCCAGTCTTTTCCATCACATCTTATTGTTTTGAAAGTTACAAAAGTAATAGTGCATGGTTAAAATAACTCAAAAAGAAGTATAGACTTGACTGGGTGTGGTGACTCATGCCTGTAATCCCGCACTTTGGGAGGCTGAAGCAGGCAGATCACTTGAGGTCAGGAGTTCGTGACCAGCCTGGCCAACGTGGTGAAACCCTGTCTTTACTAAAAATACAAAAATTAGCCAGGCGTGATGGCATGTGCCTGTAATCCCAGCTACTCAGGAGGCTGAGGCAGAAGAATCGCTTTAACCCAGGAGGCAGAGGTTGCAGTGAGCCGAGATCTTGCCATTGCACTCCAGCCTGGGCGACAGAGCAAAACTCCGCCTCAAAAAAAAAAAAAAAAAAAAAAAAAAAAGTATAGAGTTAAAAGTGAAAGTTGAAAGTTAAAAGTGAAAGTTCCCTTCTCATCGAAATTCTATTCCTCCTCTTAGAATAAACCATTTTTAAATTTTGTGTGTAAACTTGCAGACTTTTTTTCTAAGCATTTATCTATGGAGATAACATACACACGTTTTGTTTTGCACAAATATTGGATAATGCTATGGACATTCTCCAATTTTTTCCCCTTAATATCTTAGGGAAGAGTCTAGTTCCAGGAAGATGGAGGGAGCACACATTTCCCCCACTTTGTTCTTACTGAACACATCCATAAAATATAGATGGACTGTCACACAGCTATTTGAGGACTCTGAAAAATAAATAGCAACACACGGATTGGGTACACTAGACTTCTAAGGACCACTAAAGTGGTGGTGAGTCTTCCTTTTTTTTTTATTCTTCACGTATCGTCCAGCCTTACAGGCCAAAACACAGACGTGAGCACTGTGGTGCGGAGATCCAGAAGCAGCCTAGCTCGAGGAACAGGAGGGGAAGGAACAGCTGAAGCTCAGAGAGTGGGGGAAATGCCCCCCTTACCTCTCCTTTTCCCCATTTTTTTCGTGCTGAAGCTCCCAGGTAACCCCCTGGCTGCCAGTGGGAGCCTGCAGGAGCCAGAAGCCTGAGGGAGAGCCTCGCACATCTCCACTGAATAGAGCTGCATCACCAAGAGCGCGGGACTGAGCCGATGCGCTTTTTTTCTCTCTGAAGGATATGGCTGAATTGCAGAAGTGGGCAATTTTGGGCCAGAGGACCAAAAAAAAAGGGGAGCCCCAGGGAACTAGAAAGTGCTAGGGAGAGAGCAGAGAGGGAAGAGCTTAAGAAAGTGACTCCACAAAGTTGTTTATGAACACCTGAGCCCTTCCCCACCTACTCACACTGTTCACAGTGCTTATGGGTAGAGCTGATCCTAAGTCCATACCAAAGACAGCCGAGAACCGAGCTTACAGGTGAGCCCTGTCAGGCCTCAGACTGACCGCAAGATGGGGCCTATATGGGATGAATCCAAATAGCATTGCAAAAGCTTTGAAGACTGAAGTGACATTGGGACCAAAACTCACAGAAGGAAGGTTGGAGTCTTCGGCCTGAGCCTCACCTGATCAATTTCCTGCTATAATAAAACAAAAATATCAACATTTTCTATAGGACTTAAAAGTCGCATCTCGTCATGTAACATTCAAAATGTCTAGAATACAATCCCAAATTATTCAGTATATAAAGAACCATGAAAATAATTATAATGGAAAAAGACAACAGAAGCCATTATAGACTTTAAAGTAGTTAATAATAAAAAGCTCAAATAAGCAGTCATTCCTGAAACATACTAAAATAGAAAGTATCAGTAAGGAAATAGATGATATAAAGCAGAACCAAAGGAAAATATTAGAAGTGAAAAATACTGTACCATTTTAAAAATTAACTGGATAGACTCAATGGAATGCAGATGATGAAAGAGATTGATAAAATCATCCAATATGAACAGAAAAATGTCACTGAAAAACGAACAGACTTTCAGGGACCTGTGGGATGATATCGACAGGTCTCGTCATGTCACAGACGGATAAGAGAGTGCAGTGCTGGCTGGGTGCAGTGGCTCATGCCTATAATCTCAGCACTTTGGGAGGCTGAGGCGGGCAGATCACGAGGTCAGGAGTTCAAGACCAGCGTGGCCAACATGGCAAAACCCCGTCTCCACAAAAAATACAAAAATTAGCTGGGCATGGTGGTGGGTGCCTGTAATCCCAGCTACTCGGGAGGCTGAGGCAGGAGAATCATTTGAACCTGGGAGGCGGAGGTTGCAGTGAGCCAAGATTGTGCTATTGCACTCCAGCCTGGGTGACAGGGCGAGACTCTATCTCAAACAAACAAACAAAAAAGTGCAGTGCTGGCCGGGCGCAGTGGCTCAAGCCTGTAATCCCAGCACTTTGGGAGGCCGAGACGGGCGGATCACGAGGTCAGGAGATCGAGACCATCCTGGCTAACACGGTGAAACCCCGTCTCTACTAAAAAATACAAAAAACTAGCCGGGCGAGGAGGCGGGCGCCTGTAGTCCCAGCTACTTGGGAGGCTGAGGCAGGAGAATGGCATAAACCCGGGAGGCAGAGCTTGCAGTGAGCTGAGATCCGGCCACTGCACTCCAGCCTGGGCGACAGAGTGAGACTCCGTCTCAAAAAAAAAAAAAAAAAAAAAAAAAAAAAAAAAAAAAAAAAAAGTGCAGTGCTTTACAAACATCTGTATAATTAATGGCTGAAAAATTCCCAAGATGGGTGAAATCTTACAGATTCAAGAGGCTGAGTAAATCCTAAACAGGATAAATTCAAAGAAGTCAATGCCCAGACACATCATAAACTGCTGAAAACTAAAAGACATCTTGAAAACAGCCAGAGAAAAATGACACATTACCTATAGGGAAACAACAATTTGAATGACATCAGAATTTTCTTTTCTCTTTTTTCTTTTTTTTTTTTTTTGAGGCGGAGTCTCGCTCTGTCGCCCGGGCTGGAGTGCAGTGGCTGGATCTCAGCTCACTGCAAGCTCCGCCTCCCGGATTTACGCCATTCTCCTGCCTCAACCTCCCGAGTAGTTGGGACTACAGGCGCCCGCCACCTCGTCCGGCTAGTTTTTGTATTTTTTTAGTAGAGACGAGGTTTCACCGTGTCAGCCAGGATGGTCTCGATCTCCTGAGCTCGTGATCCGCCCGTCTCGGCCTCCCAAAGTGCTGGGATTACAGGCTTGAGCCACCGCGCCCGGCCGACATCAGAATTTTCATCAGATCATGGAGGTCAGAAGGAAGTGGCCCAATTTTTAAAGTGCTGAAAGAAAATAACTATCAATTCAGAATTCTTATCCAATGAGGTATCCCTCAGGAATGAAAGTGAAATAAAGACATTGTCAGATGCATGAAAACAGAGAGGACTGGCAGCAGCTGACCTGCTCAAAGGAACTGCATAGGCAGCTGGTCCTTCAGAGGAAAACAGCACCAAAAGGAAACTTGCAACATCAGGAATGAAGAAAAGCAACCAAAATGGGTAAAATAGAATAGACTAGTCTCCTCTTGAGTTTTTATAACATGTTTGATTGTTGAAAGCAAAAAAATAACATCATCTGATAAGGTTTTCAACCTATGTAGATGCAATATATAAGACAACTGTAACAGAAAGAGGGGAGAGTAAAGGCACCCACACGGTGGGAAGGTTTCTGTATTCCAAGTAAATTTAAGTGACAAAAATGGTTCTAAATAGGTTAATGTTTTCCTTTCAAAACTTTATACAAAGATATGGTCAAAATCATAATAGATAACATGGAATACTAAAAATGTTCAAATATGCCAGGTGCCGCGGCTCACGCCTGTTAATCCCAAGACTTTGGGAGGCCCAGGCGGGTGGATCACCTGAGGTCAGGAGTTTGAGACCAGCCTGGCCAACATGGAGAAATCCTGTCTCTACTAAAAATACAAAAATTAGCCGGGTATGGTGGTGGGTGCCTGTAGTCTCAGTTACTCAGGAGGCTGAGGCAGGAGACTCACTTGAACCCAGAACCCAGGAGGCAGAGGTTTGCAGTGAGCCAAGATTGTGCCACTGCACTCCAGCCTGGGTGACAGGGCGAGACTACTCCATCTCAACCAAAAAAAAAAAAAAAAAAAAAAAATTCAAATAACCCAAAAGAAAACAGGAAAAGGGGGAACCAAAGAACAAAAAAACAGAGAAAAAGAAGCCACACACGTTAGTAATTACATTAAATGTAAATAGTATAAACACACCAACTAAAAGACAGTATCAGAATGATTTTTCGAAAACATGATTCAGCTATATGATGCCTATAAGAAATTCATTTTAAATGCAATCATATGAGTAAGTTAATAGTAAAGGACAGAAAAAGATGGACCAGGTCGGGTGTGGTGGCTCACACCTATAATCCCAGTACTTTGGGAGGCTGAGGAGGGATCACTTGAAAACAACAAAAACAAATACAAAAATTAGCCTGGTGTGGTGGCACATGCCTGTAATCCCAGTTACTCAGGAGGCTGAGGCATGAGATTTGGTTGAACTTGGGAGGTGGAGGTTGCAGTGAGCCAAGATCGCGCCATTGCACTCCAGCCTGGATGACTCTTGTCTCAAAATAAATAAATAAATAAAATAAAATAAAATAAATAAATAAATATCATAAAAATGCTAACCAAAAAAGAAAGCAAAGTGAAATTGGTTTCAGAGCAAAGGAAATTACCAGGGATAAAGAGGGTTTTTATACAAAAGGTTCAGTTCACCAAGAAGATGCACCATGTTTAAAGGTGTACGCACCTGGCAGCAGAACTTCACAGAGCTTCTGTGCCCACAGTGCACAAGCATAGTGACACTCTCTAAAACCTGCTGGACTTACTCTAAGTGTGGCAAGCATCATCCCTAAAAAATGAGACAGTACAAGAACAATAGAACATAAGATTCTCCGTATGCCCAGGAAAAGCAGGGTTATGACGGGAAGCAGACGGCGACGGTGGACAGGTGAATTACTGGAAAAAGGCTAACATGACAAAGAAGATTGTGCTGAGGCAATATATGTGAAGCAAATCTGACAATGAAAGGAGAACTAGACAAATTCACCATTACAGTTGAAGACTTCAATACTCCTAACAGTAATAGAACTAATAGAAAATCAGCCAAGACAGAAGAACTGAGAGTATCATTAATCAAGTGGCTGTAATTGACATTTATAGCACTCCACCCAACAACAGCGTGATACATATATTCTTCCAAGGGCACATGGAACATTCTCTAAGACCATATCCTGGTTTATAAAATAAACCTTAAAGAATGTAAAATAACTGAAATCATACAAAATACGTTTCTGACCATAATGGAATTGAACTAAAATTCAGTAATAGAAGGATAACAGGAGAATCTGAAATTGCCTGGAAGTTAAACAACATACTCATAAATAAACCACCAAAGAGGAATTCTCAAGAGAAATCAGAAAGTATTTTAAAGGGAAGAAAAGTGAAATTATAGCATATTAAAATATGTGGGCACACATAATGCAGTGCTTAGAGGGACATTTATTGCATTGAGTGCTTTTATTATGAAAGAAGGTTTCAGATCAATAATCTGAGTTTCCACAGTAACAGAAAACGATAAGTAAAATGAACCCACATCTAGCAGAACAAACGAAGAAAAAAAGCAGACACCAATGAAATTGAAAACAAAAATGGAATATGAATGAAGCCGGGAGCTGTTGCTTTGAAAAAATTATTGAGAAACCGCTAGTAAGACTGAACATTTTTTAAAAAGAAGCCATGCATATCAACATCAGGAATGCAATGATTTATATTTTACTGTTTTTTTTTTTTTTTTTTAAATAGGGTCTCACTTTGTCATCCAGGCTGGAGGGCAGTGGTGCAAACACGGCTCACTGCAGCCTCGAACTCCCAGGCTCAAGTGATCCTTCCACCTCACCCCCCCCAAGTAGCTGGGACTACAGGCATGTGCCACCACGCCCAGCTGATTTTTGTATTTTTTTGTAGAGATAGGGTTTCACCATCTTGCCCAGGCTGGACTCGAACTCCTGGGTTCAAGGGATCCCAAAGTCAGGTGTGAACTGTGCCTGACCTTACTGATTATTAGTGATGCTAGCATCTTTTTCTTATTAATCAGTTATCTTTACTTCTTTGATGAATGGTCTGCTTATGTGTTTTGCCAATCCTTTAAAACTGTTTTGGAAAAAAATACAGAAAAGCGCACTGACTCTTTTTTTTAAGTGAGTTTCTTTCTCTTACTGACCTTGTTAGGGTCTCTCTATATATCTGATATCCATCTTCAGACAGATATTTTGTGAATATTTTATACAGCCCATTGCTTTCCTTTATGCTTTCTTTTGTCTTATAGAAAATACCAATTTGCACACTCAAATCTCAAACCTTTCGTTTACAGATGGGGGACTTTGTGTCACTTTCAGAAAGACTTACCCTTTGATTATAAAAAATGCAACATTGTCGTCCGATGGTTTAAAAGAAAAACTTTGCTTCCGGTGTTAGTGCTTTAATCCAATGGAAGTTAATTTTTTGTGAATATGAAGTAAAAATCTAACCTTCCTTTTTTTTTGAGACCAAGTCTCACTCTGTTGCTCAGGCAGGAGTAGAGTGGTGTGATCACAGCTCACTGCAGCCTCGACCTCCCTGGGCTCAGGTGATCCTCCCACCTCAGCCTCCCGTCACTGGGACAGCGAGTATGCACCACCATGCCCGACTAATGCTTGCATTTTTAGTAGAGATGGGGTTTTGCCATGTTGCCCAGGCTGGTCTCCAATTCCTGGGCTCAAGCCATCTGCTGGCCTTAGCCTCCCAAACTACTGGGATTACAGGCGTGAGCCACCCTGCCTGGCCCAATCTTTCTTTTTAATCAAATGGTAGCAGATGGGTTTAACACCATCTGGCGAACAGTCCTTACTGATATAGAGTGTTACATCATTTTTAAAAAATAAATTCCTATAGATACGTGGGAAGGTTTTTAGGTGCTGCTCTTCTATGGATCAGTTTGGACAAACCTGAGCTCACCATATTCTTCTAAACTGCAAAATAAATTTCGCATTTACTTCATATCTGGGAGGCCAAGTCTCCACATGCCCACCTTGTTCTCTTTTCTTGGTTATTTTCTAAATATAAACTTTAAAATGAGCACGTCAAATTCTATTTTTAATTCCATTTGGCAGTTTCATTAAACTGCACTGAATTTACTAATTTTGAAAGATTAACAGCTTTCTAATATTGAGTATTTTTATCCCCAAATATAGTATGTCTCCATTTAGGTCGGTCTTCCTATATTTATTTCAGCAGGATTTAAAGTTTTCATGAATAAAAAGTCTTGCACACCTCTCGTTGGATTTGCTCCCCACCTCCATCAAATTTTCTTTTTTTTTTTTTTTGAGACGAAGTCTGGCTCTGTTGCTCAGGCTGGAGTGCAGTGGCCGGATCTCAGCTCACTGCAAGCTCCGCCTCCCGGGTTCACACCATTCTCCTGTCTCAGCCTCCCGAGTAGCTGGGACTACAGGTGCCCACCACCTCGCCTGGCTAGTTTTTTGTATTTTTTAGTAGAGACGGGGTTTCACCATGTTAGCCAGGATGGTCTCGATCTCCTGACCCGTGATCCGCCCGTCTCAGACTCCCAAAGTGCTGGGATTACAGGCTTGAACCACCGTGCCTGGCCCAAATTTTCTAAACGGTTTCTGCCAATGTGTAGGGAAAGGACTAAATTGGAAGGAAAATTATTACCTTTTCTGATAAATGGGAGGAGTATATGAGTGAAAACAAAAATTAAGGATGCTGTCATTAACCAAATTGTTTCGCAATTACCTCAAAAGAGAACTGGAAATGACCCAACTGGAAATGACCCAGTTCATCAATAAGAAACTGGCTAAAGAAAACATTATTTCCACAAAATGGAACCCTACGTAGCCTTTAATGGAAAGCTCTCAATGTACTGAGAAGTGGAAAGAGCTCCAGGAGAGTTTAGGTGTACAAAAGATGGTGTATGTAACATGTTACCTTTTAAGAAAGTGAAGGCTAATGAAAATATCTGTATCTACATTAAGAACCTCCGGATTCACAAACTAACTAGTGGCTACTTTCAGGGCTAGAAGAAGAAATGGAGTGATGGGATGGGCAGGGAGCCTTCAGTGTTCACCTTTTCATGCGGCTTTGATTTTTAAACCGTAAGAATGCATTAACCATTAAAAAATAATCCTAGAGAAAACAAAAGAGAAACAAATACAAACCACCACTCTTCAAGATATGCCCTCCCACTGAAGAGTCTCAGCTGTGTGATTCTGAAGCTAGACTAGTAACTGAGCCGCCTGGAGGGTCCTGCAAGTGGAGCGTCCCACTCAGGAGGCCACGGTCTGGCAGCGGAGAGAACAGCGCGGGACCCCTCCACTTCCTGCTGGTCTGCAATGGGGCTCTGGAACATTACAATATTTAAAACTCTGCAAGTTTTGGATGATAAGGTATAAATCCTGGATTTTCACCCAAAAATGAACCTTTTCTAGGAACAGAATTTTGACATGATTCTGTTAACCCACAATAAAATACACAGTACAGCATCTTCAGACTGCTGCTGATGCTCATCCAGCATTTCTGAAAGCCCTAGGTCTGACTTCATCTCTCCCTTGTTCTGGATCCAGGTTCTGCTTCACTTTCTTCCACAGCAGGGACTGTCGCCGGGGCGTCCCACGATGTGTACATCATAATGCGATGCTCCAGAAGCCTGTGTGACTGCTACTTGTAGAATAAAAGGACACAGTCTTCATGGCTACCATGAAATTGATGGCCAATATTACAATTTAATAAAAACAAAATATAAACCATAAATCTCTTTTAAAAAGTTGTGCATTTTAAATAGTTGGGTTTCCTGTTCTGTAAGTGGGAAGGTAAACTGGTCAAGTTCTTCAGAGGGCAATGTAGCTTTATTGGTATTAAGGAGTATGCCTTTGATTTAGCAATTTTGCTCCGAAAAGTTTTCTGATACATCCATACGTGCAGATATACCGAACAAAGGTGTTCACACGGTGCAGGACACGGATCAGAGTGTGTCACATCCACACTGCCTGCCTCGAATCATAAGCTGGACCTTGACAGGAGGAAATGCAAAAAAGGAAAGCGTGGGAGAGTCTTAAAGCATGCTAAGAACACAAATGGGCCAGGTGCTGTGGTTTACGCCTATAATCCCAATACTTTGGGAGGCCGAGGCAGGAGGATCGCTAGAGCCCAGGAATTCAAGACTGGGCTGGGAAGCATAGCAAAATTCCATCTCTACAAAACAAAAAAATTAGCCAGACATGGCAGTGTGCAACTGTGGTCCCAGCTACTTGGGAGGCTTGAGGTAAGAGGATCGCTTGAGCCCGGGAGGTTGAGGCTGCAGTGAGCTGTGATCACACCACTCCACTCCAGGCTGGGTGACAAGAGTGAGATCCTGTCTCAAAAATAAGAGAAACTCACAAATGGAAGGACACTCTGCCTCCAGTATTTTCATATGAAAAGAGGTGTTCAGAGAAGTGCGTCTGAGGTCCTCACACGAGCAGTTCAAGGGGCTAAGGGGTTGGTTGTGGGAGGTAAGCCTGTATCTGCAGCTAGGAGTTTTACTGTGCACATATGCTTTTGATTTTACTAATGAAAGATGGTCCAAACCAGTTAAGGATGACTATTTTGGTTGTGTGCGGTGGCTCACGCCTGTAATCCCAGCATTTTGGGAGGCCAAGGTGGGCAGATCACTTGAGGTCAGGAGTTTGAGACCAGCCTGGCCAACATGGTGAAACCCTGTCTCTACTAAAAATACAAAAATTAGCCAGACATAACGGCAGGCACCTGTACTCAGGAGGCTGAGGCAGGAAAATCACTTGAACCCGGGAGGTGGAGGTTGCAGTGAGCCAAGATCACACCACTGCACTCCAGCCTATGCAACAAGAGCAAAACCCCATTAAAAAAAAGGGGGGGGGGGATGACTATTTTGTGAAAATTAACATCGCTATTAGTTCATGTTTTATTCTTAACACTTAGGTTATTGACTAATACCTGTGACAACTGCTGCATCCATTTCTGTTTCATTGTTTTAGAGTTTCAGGATTTCAGAAGAACTGGGAAGTTCCTCTGTGTCCAGGTTGCTGTCTGGTTTTTGAGAACCTGGGAAGTCTGGACTAAGCACATACTTTCTGGCAACAGCCTCCTAGGACAGCCTCTCGTACTACCCCATGGACAACGCATGGCAACCCAGCCTGCTCCTGCGTTGCCCTCAGGCCTCAGCCTGTGCTCACTTGTGGATACTTACACTCAGCCCCCGTTTGTCATCTGTGCTTTCTACAATGACCACATAGCTAAATGTTTCCTTGAAGCCCAGCTCAAGTATTCCTTTGCTGTGTAGTGTCACCCAGCCATGGAACAAACCTGTATAATATCACCCAGCCATGGTACAAACCAGAGTAAAGTACCATCCCCACAGAAGATCCCTGTGAACAAACACCAGACTCCGTGCCTCAACTTCAGGCCACTAGACGTTTCCTAAAATGTAACTACATATGGTAGAAGTCTGGAGCAACAGGCTAGCATTTAAAGCCAAAATTATTCCTGGAAATAAAAAAGAGGAAAAGAGGATAGCCAGCAGTAGAATAATTGCATAGTTACAGATTAAAGAAAAATTCATGATTGAAAATGTCTTCTACTCTTGCTCAAGGACTAAGTAGAGATGAGTAGCACAGGTGAGGGCTAGCGTGGGTCAATAGTTTATTGGCAGACAGCACAGGAATGCTGCCAGAATGAATACAGTAACTGCTGCAGCTAGAAAGGCAGATCCAATCATACAGGATGGAGAACAGCCTCCCTGCGAAGGCCGCACAGGCACCTTCTTACCTTGATGAGAGGAAGATCTAACCAACACGTCATTACCAGACTGCCTTAACTGCTGAGAACTAGACTGACAGGCATTCTGAAAGTCAATGGACATGCGTTTTCACTCATGTACTTCCAACCTGTAATACTTTTAATTTAACGAATTCAATTTGGTGGAGGCAGAGTCAAAAAAAAGCAAGCTACCAAACTTGCAAGATTTTCTAAAAAATCAAAACATGGTTTCACAATGATGATATAAGTTTACCCCTCACTCCAGATAATTTAGTACTAGCTGGGCGCTGTGGCATATGCCTGTAATCCCAGCACTTTGGGAGGCTGGGGCAGGAGGATCACTTGAGCCTAGGAGTTTGAGATAAGCCTGGGCAAAACAGTGAGAGCCCATCTCTAAAAAAAAATAATAATAATTAGTGGCTGGGCGTGGTGGCTCACACCTGTAATCTCACCACTTTGGGAGGCCGAGATGGGCAGATCATGAGGTCAGGAGTTGGAGACCAGCCTGACCAATATAGTGAAACCCCGTCTCTACTGAAAACACAAAAATTAGCCAGGTGTGGTGGCGTGTGCCTGTAATCCCAGCTACTCAGGAGGCTAAGGCAGGAAAATTGCTTGGATCTGGGAGGCAGAGGTTGCAGTGAGCTGAGATCACGCCACTGCACTCCAGCCTGGGCAACAGTGAGACTGTCTCAAAATAAATAAATAAATAAATAAATAAAAATAATTAGCTGGGCGTGGTGGTGTGCTCCTGTAGTCCCAGCTACTTGAGAGGCTGAGGTGGGAGGACAGCTTGAGGTCAGGAGTTCGAGGTTGCAGTGAGCTGTGATTGTACCACTGTGTTCCTGCCTGGGTGATACACTGAGACCTGGTCTCAAAAAAATATTTTTTTTTTTAATGGAAAATACTCCTATACTAATTAAAATCAGAACTGTTTATAGTTCTTAAAACAAATTTTCAAAATATTTGAAATTTTCATAATAAAATGTTGGGGAAAGAAGATTCCAGTCAACAGAAATCCCAGTTCCTCGTCTACTGTGCCGTGCAGAGGGACCTGCAACCAGGGCTGCTGCCTGCTCCCTGGGTTTGGCCTTGGGCCAGCCCTTTGCCTGGGCGGCTCAGACCCCTCATTTGTGAGATGGGCCGAATGACCCACTGCAATGGGTTGTTCTGCAGGTTAAATGCTAAATGTGAGAATACTCTCAAGTTGTAAAATATGCTATGCCCCTTCAAGGTTTTACTGTTACAGACATTTCAACTGATAGTATTATAAACAGGTTCTTGTTAAACTAAATATTATCTAGTGTTTCTCCAGCACACTATGGTTTTAAAGAAGAAAAGAAAGGTGGCCACTGAGTCCTATACTTTGTCAAGGGATGGGAGATGCAGTGAACAGCAAAAGGAGCCCTCAGCAACTGCAAATCCTCACAGTGGCATCTCTCCAAGTGCAGGAGTCAAGTTCTTATAGCTCAGATAGGGCTGAAGTTGGGAAAAATCAGACAGAAACACATAAAAAGAACCTAAATAGAATTCAGAATTTAAGTGTCAGGTGAAAAGAGTGAGTCTTAAAATTAGGGCAGGAAAACGATTTGTCATTCCTCTATTCCTCTGAAAAGGCAGCAGAGTTACTAAGTTTCCAAGATCTAATTATAGTTCTGGCCTCTGCTTCAACATGGGGACTTGTCAACTGTAACTTAGAGTGTGTAATTAACAGAAGTGAGAGATTCAACACATTTCACCCCTAATCATTTATGAGGCAGCATAAAATACTACAACAACTGATCATGGCTACTAGGCCTTAGATCAGAGGTTTATGGACATTATAACCTCAATTGCATCCGACAACCCTCGAGCTAAAGCTCCCCATTCTTACAATATCAAATCCTGCTACGATGGAGAACACAGCAGGCATAACTGCTTGTTCACAGGCTGTGCTGTGAGATGTGCCAAGAGTCAAGAAGGAGTGCACAGACAGAATCCCCAACATGTTGCTGTTGTTTACCTGACAACAAAACATGAGGCCTAAATATTGTAAGCTATCAATCCCGGAAGGTCAAACATGTACCGTAGTCAATATTCAAAAACAAAGTGAGCTACTGCAGGAAGGAAGGGTTTTAACTGCCTGTCTGGAAATGTTGCGAAGTGGGATCTTGCAGTGGATAGGCTGCACCACCGATATGCAGATACGCTGGAAAGTCTTAGGGACATACCTGGCTCTGTGATCATTTTTTCCCACAAGCCCTGGGGTCCCTCCTATGTGCCAGGCATCAGGCACACCAAACCTGTGTCCCAGGGAGCGCTTAGCCCACGAGAGAAGACAAACAAGGACAAGGTACAATCAATGAGATCAAGAGCAAGAAAGGAGGTCCGGACAGAGGATCATGGGCGCTAGGTGTCTGCATATGCTGAGGTCAGAGAAAGCGCCACAGCAGAGAAGTTTTCACTGCACCCCAAAGAGCAGCAGGCCTTTCGCTCGACTGACTTGGAGGGCTGGCTGAGGAGCATTCCGGGTGAGGAACTCGAGTGCCCACAGAGACTGTGAGAAGCCAAGGGTGTTCAGAGATGTGCACGAGTGTCCTATAAAAGCACTATTTTCCCCTGAAAGTGAGAATAGTACAAGGGCATGGTAGGTACCTTCATGGCCACACAAACCAATATGATGACTTTTCTGTAAAAGGTAATAATGTGGTTGATTTACCCAAAATCAATCATATTATAAAATTTCCTATTCAACTTAAAATTCTTTGAGGGCTCACAGACAAACATACAGAAATTAGCATTTTTACCATCATACATCATTCCTTGGTCCATCAATATTTAGTAAACTTCATTATTTTCGTGACATTTTAGAATGTAAAATACTCAGAAATTAAGCAAGTTTGTTTTCTTCACTCTAGTTTTCTTTAAAATGAAGTTTACACATTGCATCAAGAAGTTAGAAAGTTTTGAGAGCACAGGCTTATCCAATTTCCACGGAGTTTTCCACAGACGCTTCATGACAATGCCCTTCAGCATGAGGGAGGACACCGAGATTATTGCAAGTTTAAGAAATGGCGGGCCAGGTGTGGTGGCTCATGCCTATAATCCCAAGGCTTTGGGAGGTCAAGATGGGAGGAATGCTTTAGGCCAGAAGTTTGAGACCAGCCTAAGAAACATGGAGGCAAAACATAAAAAAAAAATTAGCCAGGTGAAGTGGTGCCTGCCTGTAGTCCCAGCTACTCAGGAGGCTGAGGCACGAGAATTGCTTGAGCTCAGGAGGTTGAGGCTGTGGTGAGCTATGACTATGCCACTGCACTCCAGCCTGGGTGACAGCAAGACTGTGTCTCTGAAAATTAAAAAAGAAAACAAAGAACAACAACAAACAAAAAAAGGAATGGCTCAACCCACCTTCTATATAGTTACATATGGTCCAGACAAGCGTGCATCAAAGTTAAATGTTTCCTTAACAGTAAAATACATTCTTCAAAATAGAGTAGTTTGAAGATGAGATCTTTAAATTTGTAGAGATGATTTAAAGTAAATATGCCTCATGTTACTACATTGGCAGGAGTGTTTTAAAACCAGTACAAAAAGGAGTACCAGCCCTCCAAAGCCATGCTGGCTATGTATAGCAGGCTGATGGTCCTGGTGTCCCTGCTAAAGGCACACTGCCCCTGAGCCAGGGAACAGCACTTCTGTACAACTGGACACACGCTAGGAAGTCACTGCCTCCAATGCTTCATGAAAGACACATTTTGCTGTTTTAGCACATACCAGAAAACCAACTTTATATGATTGCAAGATATGAAAAACATAAATAGCCTTGGCTTTGTAAGTTCCCAATGGTATGGAAAATTTCATAAAATTTTTAGAAAACGCGATTGTCAAAGATGCATACTGACCTATTTTTTTTTTCTTTTTAGATGGAGTCTTTCTCTGTTGCCCAGGCTGGAGAGCAATGGCATCATCTCGGCTCACTACAACCTCTGCCTCCTGGGTTCAAGCAATTCTCCCACCTCAGCCTCCCAAGTAGCTGGGACTACAGGCACCCACCATCACCCCTGGCTAATTTTTGTATTTTTAGTAGAGATGGGGTTTCACCATGCTGGCCACGCTGGTCTTGAATTCCTGACCTCAAGTGATCCACCCATCTCAGCCTCCCAAAGTGCTGGGATTACAGGCGTGAGCCACCGCACCCGGCCCTGATGTATCTTTGGGTGAAATGACAGATGCCTCAGATGTTTTCAAGTACTATAGCATGAAAACGCTGGGTAAAGATAAAGAAAACAAGATCGCAAAATGTAGGCAATTGTTAAAGCTGGCTGATATAGTGGTTCATTAGGCTATTTTTCTCTATATTTGTGTATACTTGAAAATCTTCATTATAAAAAATTTATAAGTCTATAAAGGGAGAATCTGGCGCGGGCCAGGCATGGTGGCTCATGCCTGTAATCCCAGCACTTTGGGCGGCTGAGGTGGGAAGATCCCTTGAGGCCAGGAGTTTGAGACCAGCCTGGGCAACACAGTGACACCCTGTCTGTACAAAAAATAAAATGAAAGAAAGAAAGAAAGAAAAGGAAAGAAAGAAAAGAAAGAAAAGAAAGAAAGAAAGAAAGAAAGAAAGAAAGAAAGAAAGAAAGAAAGAAAGAAAGAAAGAAAGAAAGAAAGAAAGAAAGAAAGGAAGAAAGGAAAGAAAGAAAGAAAGAAAGAAAGAGAAAGAAAGGAAAGAAAGAAAGAAAGAAAGGAAGGAAGGAAGGAAGGAAGGAAGGAAGGAAGGAAAGAAAGAAAAGGAAAGAAAGAAGGAAAGAAAGAAGGAAAGAAAGAAGGAAAGAAAGAAAGGAAAGAAAGAAAGGAAAGAAAGGAAAGAAAGGAAAGAAAGGAAAGAAAGGAAAGAAAGAAAGAAAGAGAACAAAAAATGAGGGGGAAATAATGAAGGGAAAAAAGTACATAAATGCTCTTTTAAATGAAAAAACAGATTCCCTAACCACATTATTTTCTATCAGTAGGTAGTGTTTCCTAACCTTTGAGGCTGGTGACCAACAACTTGGGTCACTTGTCCTACTGAAAGTGGTAAATCTTGTGCTCTCAGATACATTCCTCTAAAATTCTAAAACAACCCTTTAAAGAAAGAAATACAATAGGGAAGTAACCAAGTCAACAAGTGGAACAAACTCAGATTGTACGTACATGAGTAGTTAGATGGATCAGGAAAGAAGTGCTTCACAAATGGCACCACAAAACATTAAAAATTCACGGTTTTTTTTAAAGCACCTCTAATTTGCCTCTCCAAAAACATAAAAAGATGACAGAAAATAAGGAAACATCATCTGCTGTGTCACAGTACAAATTACAGATCATTTAGGTTTCTAATTTTAGCATCAGATTCTTTAAATACTATTATTGATCTGCTAGGAATCAATGTTCTTGAATTCAGCAATTCTTATACTACAAGTAATGTTTTCAACAAAACCATTACAGATTCCCAAATTGTGATGTTCTCATTTTTACTTAAATGCTGGACTGTAAAAGAATAAATTACGATCTCCAGTTTAAATGGTCTTTATAATCTTTTTCTAGGAAGACTGAATAATTACTTTCCTAGAAATCTAAATTAAGAGCTTCCTGAAAACTTAATGAGTTGCGGGAAATAGAAACATAACATTTATTACTAGCCTGAACAATACCGACTTATCTCCCCTCCTCATTCTCCCTAAAGGCAAAGCCTGATTAAGAACCACCATGGTTTGGTTCTCCAGCAACTTTTATTGGTCAAAGGATGCAGAAGGATATATGGTGTCTGTAGTTTAATTAACAGGATCGTTTATAAAACAACTTTACATTTATCTTATTTTTAAAATTCTTGCTTTTGAATAAGCTGATGTGTTAGAATAGACATGCTCCTATCCCATGCAAAAAGCTGTTCAAAAATGAGCAGCTTGCAAATCTATCATAAATGAGACATTGAATAAAACATTCTTACAGTGAGGTCTAAGAAGTAGTTCAGTCTGAGAATTTGCTTCAGATACTTTTTGAAATAAAATATTCAAGGCATAAAAAAAGCAAAACTCAAAATATCTAAAACAGATACATACTGATATTTTTATCCTAGTTACTTCCCAGAGTTTTTGTGTGTCTCTGTGCTCTGCTGATTAAAATAAACAACAAAAGCAGTAGGCATCTTCTAACTAAAAGTTAATTTACTAGTCTTCAACTAAAAAGTCACAGTGGAAGAACATATATAAGGTGAAGCAAGCTTTTTAACCTTTCAGACTTAAATAATACTGTATTTCAACTTTAAAGAAAGATTCCACCATATATTTTTTGCACTGACATTTTAAAATATAAGAACAAGTCTTTGTAATACAATATATACTTCAATATACCCAATATACCTTATATGAATTAAAAACATGTCAACTTGATAACTGTAGTAAGGCATTTAAGTATTCAGCAGAAGCCATAAAGAAATTTCTTAATGAGTGGTGTCCTTTTAATATTAACTGGATTTAGCAGGTTTCCTTAAAATGAACAGGAAACAAAAGATATGAAAAACAGGCAGTGATGCCATTCTACTGAATTCCAGAAAAAGCACAGTACAAACAATGTGTTTTCTAGCAGGGAGACCAGACAGACCAGCAAACTGGAAATGGATGAACGGCCCCAGCTTACATGGTCTATTGTATTTTATCCACCGCTGAGAGAAGTATTAGTAGCCCAGTAGGTTTGGGTAAAGGTACCAGAATCCTTAGTGCTAGTCTCATAGCCTAAAACAGAGCAGGTACTCCAGATATACTTCCTGAACTGACCTGGATGAAGAGGCTTTAAAATCAACAGAGCTGGACAGTATAAAGTTCACGGAAAAACTCCATTTTTCATTTTATTTTTTTTGGTATGTTAGTGAATGTCTACTGATCTAGTATTTCAAGTGTGGATCACGTAAACACCATGTAGAATGTAGTAAACAGAATTAAATAAGAAACACACTGGCTATCAATGCCAGAGTCTTTGAATATCAGGTCATAAATATAACCAACTGTGCAATATAACCAACATGATGAGAAGAGCACACCTCACAACTGACAATTTTAGTTCATATGATTAAAAAAAATAAAATCTGAAACTGCATTTAGTGCCACATTCTATCATATCATACATCAGATTCCATGCTGTGGAGTCGCACTGGGCTATAGGACATACAGTACATAGCATGTTTATAGCATGTTTATAGCATGTTTTAAACCAAAAGTGAAAGGGAAAATATGAAACAGAAAATTTTTACATACACATCTAACGGTGTTGTCCATTTAATTCAATTTATATGATTTGCTGTGCCACTTTGACCAGCTTGCAGAACACCCCAAATTCTCTTTTCCCCATAAAGATCTACTTCCATACAGAGTAGAAAAGGATGGTGGTAAAAAAACTTCAGATTCTTCAGGTTCCAACAATTGTGTCCCAAATGCCACTGTATGAACACCTAAAAAGTAATAAGAACAATGTCAAAATCTGCACAATTATAAATGCAAAAGTAAATACAGCTTAAAGCCTAAAAGAGAATTTGTAATTATCTCGACTTTCAATACTTGTCTGTGTCTACTACATGATGTCGACTATAAATAAAACGTCCACTGTGGTAAATGGAAAAAAAGAAGCTTTAAAAAGTTAAAGGGAGACATTTGTCAATTTCATAAATGGGTCTCCTGTTTTAGCAAAAGGCACATTCATTTAGACCTCAATCAATCCAGGAAAGGCTCCTCACTGACATAAGGAATCAGGATATCTCACCCTCTCCCGTCAACCACCACCTGCCCTTCCTTTCTTTCTGAACAAGAACATGAGAATTTCCTATAGGGTGTAAATTATTTCAGTTAGAACATCCAACTTTAAATTATGGGATATTCTCCTTCTCTCTTTTTTTTTTTTTTCTGAGACAGTCTCACTTTATCACCCAGGCTGGAGTGCAGTGATGCGATCTTGGCTTACTGCAACCTCTGCCTCCCAGGCTCAAGCAATTCTCCTAAGTTTCATGAGCAGCTGGGACTACAGGTGCATGCCACTATGCCTGGCTGATTTTTTGTATTTTGTAGAGATGGTGTTTCACCATGATGCCTAGGCTGGTCTCGAACTGCTGAACTAAAGTGATTGGCCCACCTCAGCCTCCCAGAGTGCTGGAATTAGAGCCACTGCACCCGGCTGGGATCCTCTCTTTTTCATACTGCAGCTTCCCAAAGCTTTAACAGGCCTCTGCACTTCAGCTTGTCAGGAACTCAGGGCAGTGAGGTGTCCAAACCCACCTGTGTGCGCTCCCATGGCTCCTAACAACCACACTCCTGAGCATTCGGGGCCTGTGCGCGCCGCGGTGACCTCAGCTGTCTCAAGGCGGCATCTCCGTACTGAATACCCGAGCCCATTCTTTCTGGGTCCAGCTCACCTAAGGACCAAGCGAGTCTTCTTTAAAAAAAAGTTTTATGTTTCTGAGATCCCAAAAATAGATTAAAAAAAAAAAAAAAAGCAAAGTACGGAACACTGTGTATATATCCCACCATTCTGAATAAAGAGGAAAAAACAATATACATGTTTGCTTGCACCGGCACAAAACATCTCTAGCACGATACATAAGGAACGGCTGATTCAGAGTTCTAGATGGCCAGGGACAGGAGGGGGTAGTAAGAGCTGGACTTTTCACGGCATACTCTTTTATACTTCTTGAATTTCAAATTATGTGAATATATTATTTATATAAAATAATTTAAAATTAAATTACAAAGATACAATTTTTCACTTATCGGATGGGCCAAAAGTCCAAGTATGATGATACTACAAGCTGTGAACATGGCTTTAGTGAAATAAGCCCATCACTAGGAGAAAATGTGACCGCCTCTACACCAAGATCCCAAATGCTTATGTTCTCTGACCCAGCAATTCCACTTTTGGGCATTTGTCTGACACACAGACTCATGCACATGTAAAAAAAAAAAAAATATATATATATATATATATATATAAAATTATTTACTGTAACATTATTTATAATAGCAAAATACTGGCAACAACCCAGATGTCCAAAGTACACTGGCTACATAAATTATGGTAACACATACGTGAAATATAGGTTGAGCGGTCCTTATCCAAAATACTTGAAACCAGAAGTATTTTGGATTTTTTCAGATTTTGAAATATTTCCATTATACTTACTAGTTCAGCATCCCTAATCTGAAAATCTGAAATTTGAAGTGCTCCAATGAGCATTTCCTTTCAGTGGCAATGTTGGCAATTAAAAAGTTTCAGATTTCGGAACATTTTGGATTAGGGATACTCAACCCATGTTATATATTACACACACACATTATGTATGATATTATGTGTTATATATATGTACATTAGGTATATGTATATACGGGAACTATACGCCGATTTGTCATGATTTATAGGTTATATAATAGTAAGTAAAAAAGCAAGGCGTGGTAGTCTATCATATGATATATTTTATATAAAAAAAGGGAAGAAAACAATGGTTTTTGTTACCCATTAAAAAAAATAAAAAGTACTGCTGAAGAATCCTAATTTATACTCTTATTTTGTTTTCACCTAGAGGTACTTAAGATTTTGATGATCTCAGAAAGAAACACACCTTGAAGACTGTATATGAGTTGCTCTATCTGATGTATTCAGGGATACAACATTAAAATAGCAAGGTCATGTAAATACAACCTCATGCTGAGCTTAGTAATACTCAACAGCAAGCCAACTGTAATGATTTATGTTACAGAGTCTTGGTCTTTGTACCAAGCTTAGTAATTTTTTTTTCTTTCTGATAAAAAAAAACACAAAAGGATTTTTGTATTTTGTGTACGTGTCCACTTCTGTTGAAACCCAGCACTTCCAACTGGGCCCGACTCTCCTCCCTCCTCCTTCACCCAGCACCCTCCTTCTTCCCTGGCCTCTCCTTGCCCATTCTTCTCTCCGTTCCCCCTCGGCATTTAAACATGCTGCAATTTCTCCCATCACCCACACCCCCGACTTTAAATTAACCCTTTGCACCCTATAGGGCCAGCCTGCGCTTCCTCAGGAGAGGAGTGGACACTCAGCTTGCTCACCTCCTACTTCTTCCTGATGGATGGCCAGCCATCTTCTACCTTCATAATTCTGCTGAAACTGTTCTTGATCAAATTGATCACTGACTTTCTATTCCCCATCCCAATGTATGTTTTTCAGCTCAGTCTTAGCTTATGAGGCTTCCCTCTGTTACTATTTACAGTACATAATGAACACTCCTTTGATTTACTTATAATTAGGGCTTAAGGGACACCCACATTCCCTTGATTTTCTTCACACATTTCTGACCATTTCCTTTTTCATCTTTTTTGTAGATTCCTCTTCCCCTGCTCATCCTTCATCTCCAGGGTTCTGCTGATCACTGCTCTCCTTAAACACTGTTCTCTGGATGATCACATTGCTTCCACAGTTTTAGCTGTTCCTATATATTGATGGTTCCCAAATTTATACTGCCAGCCAGGAACTCTTCCCCAAGCTCCATGTGCATGTCCCAGTGTTACCACAAAGGCTGCATATTCGCAACAGAGCCATCTTTATTTCCTCACACTCCCTGCTTCTCCTCTGGCTCCACCGCATCTCTGTCTAGAGACCCCAGTGTGACAGCTGTGAGTCATCCTTGGTTCCTCCTCCCCTGCTGGCCCCTCCTCCTCACCCTGTCCCACCTAAGAACCAGTTGTCCTGTTCCACTATTGGGCATATGAGTCATAAGATGCTACTGCCTAAATATATCTTAGATCCATCTCTCTCTCTCCATCTCTGCTTCCATATCCTTGTTAAAGCATTAATCAGTCATTTCTTACTAGGATTACTCAAAAATGCCTTATAATTGGTATCCTGGCCTCCAATCCTGTCGTCTCTTCAGTCTGTTTTCAACATAACTCCCTACATACATGACTTATCTCAAGTCACAACCTGATCACATCACCCACCTGCTGACAACCCACCACCTACAGCAGTGGTTCTCAATCTTGGATGAACATTAGAACCTCATGAGTGAACATTTAAAAACGCTGATGCCTCGACCATACTTCAGCCCAATTAATTCAGCATCTCCAGAGGCAGAGCCTGGGATTAGAACTTTTAATGCATCTCAGTGACTCTAGTGCTCATCCAGGGTTGAGAATTGGTAATCTACAAGATAAAGTTCTAGATCCTTGATGAGGACTGGCTGGTTCCTGCCTTTCTTCAACCTTTTCTCCTGCTATTCTATCTTCCTCACTCCCTTTGCTGGCTCACTCTTCCTTATATTCTGAAAGCCTGAGCTCATCTAACACCTTCTCCTGGAAGCCCTCCCTGACACCTCCTCTATCCTCTGGCTGTGGCAGGTCCCCTTCTTCATGTTACCCTGAGCCTGTGCATCCCTCAATTACCACATCAGCCTCGTGATATTGTAATTATCCTCTGACTGTCTCCCACGAAAGACAGTTTCTCGGGGGACAAGGGGTGTGATTTATTCATTTTTGTATCCCAGCATCTGACAAAGAATAGGCACTCAGATGTTTGAATGAATCAATTAAAAGTGATGCCCATATATAGTTACTTTAGTAAATGACAATTACATAGTATTTTGTCAGCTGCCTACATTAGGATTATTTTGAATTATTTTAACTGAAGCAACAAACAAAAATGAGGCATTTTATAATTGAGGCATGCTCAGTGAGCTTCAGAAATAAAATTACTCTGGACTCCATAGCTCCATGATGCCCGATCTGCAAAGATCAACACTACACCATGTACCTGTAACTCCCTTACACATGACCACTGGCCCAACAGAATTAGCATGCTGTTGACAGAGTGGACAAAGGCCTATTCTTCCTCCTTTTAGTGAAGGACCCAAGAAATACTATAATTCTAAATGCAAACACTCTCTGAAACCTTGACTACTCCTCCACAGCTGAGTTGGTGTGCCCATCCACTTTCATCACCATGGAAACCATCCTGATAAGGAGGGGCTTTCACCTCAGCCAGGAGAACATGACCTTTGAACCCATATGTGATGATTTTAGGTTGGCAGGTACAGAGAGAATAGTCTTTATTAAACCACTCCTGAAACTATTAATTAAAAGGTGATCTACTGAGCTAGAGTGTAAAATATGCAGAAGAAAAGTTGACTAATGGAAAGGCTTTTACCTGATTCAATTTTGTTAAGTATTTTTCTTGCACACTGTACAAAAGCCTCTTCTACATTCTCCCCTGTTAGTGCACTTGTTTCCAAAAACATCAGCTCTAAAATGGACATCAAACAAAATAAAGTCATATTTAGAAGATGATCATACTTTTCACTTACTAAAAGTCTGTACAGCATTCTCTTAGAAAAGCAGACAAAATATCATTTATAACCTAAAACCATATATTTCTGTCAGTATAAAACCAACATATGTCGTTATGTGTTTTTTAAATGTTAGAAGAATTTTAGCACCGGACTGAAAAGTCACTGGAATCCTGTGCTAGCCCTTCACCTGGTGAAAGGCCTGAGCAAGCAACCAGGCTTCCCCAGCTGAGTGACCACCCATCAAGAAGGAGCTGGCTCGCCAAAATGGCCCTGCCACTGATTTCAGGCAGAGTTGCAATGTCCTCCTTCAAACAATCTGAGTGTCACCACAAATATGACCTACAAGTGTTTATACTTTTTAGGGGACTATACTGCAGTTCGTCATACAGCCCACGAAGAGAGCGTATAGGAATTAATATTCTTTCTACCCACTAGAGTGGCTGTTCATCTCAGCAGAAAGGCCTGTTCTGCTTGCTCTCTCAGCAAACCACAGCCTCTCTAGCCTCTTGTATCCTCACTTGTAAAAATGAGTGTAGATGACATCTAAATTCCTTTTCGTCTTTGTTAACATTCCAAATTTCTGATTTCTAAACAGCTTTTTAAAAACTGTCATGATGGCGTATGGATTTCTCTCATGTTTATTTTCTTAGCAAGAAACTAGTAAAGTTACAATATAATTTGGAATCTTAGAGTCCAATCAAATATTTATATTAGCATATTATAGTCTTTGGTTCTAAAAATTAAAGTTATTTAAAATGTCTGAATTTTAAAAAAATTATTCTCTTATCCATTAATAAAGCAACCATTAATTTTATGTGGCATTTTCATGTATGGAAATTCAAAACAGTTTCAAAGTCACCTATAACCAAATGACTTAAGTTTAGCAAATGAAGCCAATAAGCCAGGTATTTCTTCTGCTTCCCTTTCTATTTGGGCTAATATTTCACCAAATTTCCTTCAAAATACATTAAAAAATAATGACATCATTTGAGTCTTTAATAATGAATCTTTAAAGATTATTGTTATAAATTTCACTTTAGCCCAAGATCTCTAATATTAAAAGACCTTAGACTGAGAAGTCATTACATAATGTTACTACATTTGCTTTTATCATTATAGTAACGTCTGCAGGCAGAATGCAATATACTAAAAATATGCTAAACCGGTCTAATTTATAGTAAAAACAATTGGAAATTCCACATTTCCTAAATCTAGTTTAATCTCAAAATTC